>NC_054372.1:75567839-75933672 GCF_017654675.1 Xenopus laevis | reverse complement strand
TACCATCTCCAAACACTGCAATTCAAATTTCTTTTGTGCATTATCTATCATGGGATCATTGTCAAGCTCGAGGCGGACAGCCTCCACCCCCACTCATCCATCATGTGAGATGGAGGTGTAGAGGGAACAGCAACACCTTCCCCTGTATGTCAGTATATATTGTAATTTTTTGTAAAAAATCACCTGTATCTTTTACATATGATTTGTGTGCTATAACATAGGGGTTAATGATGTGATCCACAAAAAAATGATAAAGGGGTTAAAAGTGAACCCATCCAGGACACTATGGGGCATCCTGGTGTATTATCCAATCTCTTATGGATCTTTGGGAGAATATAAAACACAGGTGTTACTGGATGTACTACCTGTAAAAAAGACACAAAAGGCCCATCGATAATTCTCAACTTGAGGGCTGATTTGACCAGTTGTGATATTTTATTGCGGATTTGGGGGAGAGGGCTGTGATCAAGGGCTTTATACGTTGTTGAATCAGACAACTGCCTTTTAATCTAGTCCACATAGGACTTTTATCCATGATCACCAGCGCTCCCCCCTTATCTGCAGATTTTATAATAACATCCTTATTTTTAGCCAATTCTTGTAATGCTTTGTATTGTATCTTAGAAAGATTATAGCATGTCTGTTTACATTCTCCCTTGCGGTACTTATTTTCTAGAGCAGTGATATCCCTGTTAACATTATTGATAAACGCTTCAATGAAAACATTATCAGAATCAGGGGTATAGTGACTGGGTGGTTTTAACCCTAACGCCTCCCCCGTATATATGCCAATAGAGTCTGTTACAGGTCTTTCACTGCTATCGTTGAATTGCATTCTTAGTTTGATAGTTTGAAAAAAATGGTACAGTTCTAGATCTAGTTAAAAAAAATCAGGTTTGGCAGTTAATCCATAGGATAGTCCTTTTTCAAATACCTGAATCTGTGTAGCCGTCAGTGTCAATGAAGAAATATTTACCTCCTTTTGTACGAGCCCCTGTATTTCTGCTTTCTTGTGTTTCCGTCCTCAACGTTTTCTTTTTCTGTCCCGATTTTTTTTGTTTTTACTGTCCCGATATTTGAGATGCTTCTAAAAAAGATGAAGAGGCAGTGGAAGCCGACGTGGATCTGGATCGCGTGGTGGCGCCAGGGCCGGAACTAGGGGTAGGCAGAGTAGGCATGTGCCTAGGGCGCAAAGCTGGGGGGGGGGCGCCAGGCACCCCATTGTCCGGTCCTGTCTTTCGTCGACTGCCACGGATACTTTCTTGTAATTGCGCTTCTGCGCATGTGCGTTCGAGCGCAGTTTCGCACATGCGCACCCAAGTGTGCAATCAGCCGGCGCCGTGCCCAGCCAGGTTGCCTAGGGCATCTGGCTGGGTTGGCCCGGCTCTGGGTGGCGCCTTCATGGGGTGTGATGGTTAATCGTTAGCGGGGTATCCCCGGTATCTCGCACATTCCCTGTTCCACGGTGGATCAGAGCAGCCATTTGTAAGCGACCACTTATACACAATCCCAGCTGCATAGGAACTTTTGCCTTTTGCAGGATTCAACCTCCTTGCGGTAGTGCTCTAGATGTTTGACCACTTTCTCCATCTCCCCGGTCACAGCTTCTCCTGCAAAGGAATTCCGGATGGCAAAGTCCTTAGCTTCTAAATCGGCTTTTATCTCCGGCATAGCTTTCTGGAGTTGCTCCATTGTATGAAGCATTAGGTCAAAAGAGCACTTATTAATTATTGCCTCCCAGCGCTGGCAAAAGGTAGTATCGTTGGAAAACAGAGTGGGCGCAGATTTGCTCTCAACCCATGTGGAATCCATTCCATCCTCACATATTCAGCCAGGGTACGTAAGTATAGGTCATAGGAGATATATTTACATTTCAGCTCTTCCAATTGTCTAAATTCATTTAGGCAGTCTTTAGAGGTTAAAAACTCATTTGGGCCAGTTACTGCATCAGTGATACTATTTTATCCAGGTCTGTGTATGCAAACATCTTGTTGTGGGGAAAAGCACGACACACGGAAAGTCACTTGCAAACAGATTCGAGTCAGCTCTTATTCCCCAACTTTACATATAAATAGGTGCACATACCATCAGTGGTCCATCCTCCCCCAAAATCAGCAAAATAGAAATTCCTTGTACAACACCACGTTGTTTAAAAAAATGTCTTTATTCAAATTTTCATGGCAGAACCCGGTCAGCAACATTTCAGGCCTAAGTATGGCCTTTTATCAAGCTCATTTAACACTGGCCATTTGGCCTTTTTATAGACAGCATTTTGCCACCTACTGGTTACAAATTGACAAAGATACATCTTATTCATGCAATTCACTACTTGTATCATTAATACAAAATAGATAAGTCATCATGAATAGTAGGAACTTCTAAACTCTGTATAGGTTACAGGCCTGATCACTTGTTCAGAAACACCTGAAAGACATAATATTAAAAACAAGTAAAAACAGAATTTAACGAAAAATAGCTTGAAGGCTGCCCTACAGAGCGTAGATTGGGACATTATTTTTTCAGCTAAAAACAAAGAACAGAAATGGTTGTCATTTAAAATTATATTAAATCATTACTGTTCTCAATTTATTCCCTTAAGGAGTAAATGTAGAAGCACAAAGAATCACCCTATGTGGCTTAATAAAAAAGTAAAGAAGTTTATAGGAAAGAATAGAAAGGCATTTAAAAACTACAAGTCAGTTGGGACAGAAGCTGCATTTAATGATTATACAGTAAGGACTAAAAAGGGATTACGATTTCAGACTGGCAATTATAGCCAATTAAGTTTGACATCTGTGGTAGGCAAATTATATTATTAAATTATTATATAAGGTTAGTTAAGGGATCACATTCAAAATTTTGTCCTGAGAATGGCATTATGAGCAGCAATTAGCATGACTTAATGAAGGATTGGTCATGTCAGACAAATTTGATTGCTTTTTATGATGAGGTAAGTAAGATGCTAGACAGTGGGGGAGCAAATCATTTTATACCGTGCCCCACAAACTTCTTTCTAAACTAAGGTCTGTTGGGCTTAATGAAGTCGTTTGCACATGGATAGGAAACTGGCTAGGCGATCGGGTACAGAGGGTGGTTGTTAATGGTACATTCTCTACTTGGAGTAAGTTTCTTAGTGGGGTCCCTCAGGGATCGGTATTGGGTCCACTTATATTTAACTTGCTAATTAATAACTTAGGGGAGGGTATTGTAAGTAATGTATTAGTGTTTGCAGATGACACAAAACTATCCAGCCCATTTATTCCATCCAGAATGCAGCATCCTTGCAACACGATCTTGACAAACTGGCGATCTGGGCAGCTAAGTGGCAAATGAGATTCAATTTGATAAATTTAAAGTCATACACCTGGGATGTAAAAATATCCAAGCCACTTATACCCTTAATGGGACTGCACTAGGAAAGTTCATTATGGAAAAGGAAAAGTCCTTGTAGATAATAAACTTGGCTGCAGCAAGCAATTACAATCAGCGGCATCAAGGGCAAACAAGGTCTTGAGCTGTTTTAAAAGGGGCATTGATATAAAATAAAATTTGGTTAAAATATAAAGGATCTTATAAGTGCAGACGTAGCAGATGTAAGGCATATAGTGTGATTCGTGTTTCACAAAATTTTGTTAGTACATCTACTCAAAAGCAATATACAATACCCAAGTATTTTAACTGCTTGACGAAGGGGGTGGTATATCTAGCTACCTGCCAGTGTGGGGCACAATATGTGGGACAAACCACCCGGGCAGTAGGAGTTAGGATTTTAGAACATCTTTCAGCGATAGATAGGGGTGATGAGAAATCAGCCATAGCCAGACATATGAAGTTGCAACATCCAGCCCCTGTGGATATCTCGTTCCAAATTATTGATAAACCACGCACAGAGATTAGGAAAGGCGATGTGAACAAGAGGCTTTTGGGTAAAGAGGCATACTGGATCTACCACTTTAAGACTATAGAGGAACATGGTGGTATGAACTGGGATTGGGAATTGTCCTGTTTTCTCAGTTAGTATTTTGTCATCCTGCACAGTGGGTGATCTGATGTATAATGTTTTTAGGTATTTATAACTTCTATATGTTTTTAGTATTAGTGTTTTTTCACACATTGCATAAAGGTGAACCAAGGGTTAATATGGTTGTTGTGGTGAACTAAGGGTTAATGGTTTTATGGGGTGGGTTTTATCTGCACTTATGGGTATTTATGTTTGATCTCTGTGTGAACCAGTGTGCTTTTGAGAAAGTGGCTGGATAGCCACGAAACGCGTCAAGCTATGGTTCCTTCGTATGCGATGTTTTGTCTTTTTTATTGGAATGATAATGGAACAATAAACATGGATTTTTAAAGCGACTTTCAAGTCTACTTATCTCCCTCCATGGTGCACCGTATTTACTTCTAAAGGCACTGGTAAGGCCCCGTCTAGAATATGCCTTATAGTTTTGGTCTCCAGTGCTCAAACAGGACATTATTGAATTAGAGAGTGGACAAAGAAGGGCAACTAAGCTAGTAAAAGGTATGGAAAATCTTAGCTATGAGGAAAGACTGGCCAAATTGGGGATGTTCACGCTGGAGAAGAGATGCTTAAGGGGTGATATGATAACTATGTATAAATATATAAGGGGATCATATAATAATATTTCTAATGCTTTATTTACCAGTAGGTCTTTCCAGCTGCCACAAGGTCACCTATTCCGATTAGAAGAAAAAAGGTTCCGCCTAAATATTCAGAAGGGGTTTTTACGGTGAGAGTTGTGAAGATGTGGAATTCTTTGATACATTAGATAGCTTTAAGAAGGGATTGGGTGGCTTTTTAGCAAGTGAGGGAATACAGGGTTATGGATGATTCCTTCCTGACTTCAAAATGCCAGTATATCATTTGATAACATATTCCCATGCCTCAAGAATAGACAAAAAACTGTGACATAGTAACATAGTAAGTTAGGTTGAAAAAGACACACGTCCATCAAGTTCAACATTTTTATTTTAACCTGCATAACTGCTAGTTGATCCAGAGGAAGGCAAAAAAAACAACCCATTTGATGTCTCTCCAATCTGCCTCAGAGGGGAAAAAAATCCTTCCTGACTCCAAAATGGACTAGTCCCTGGATCAACTTGTATAGTACAAGTTGATCTAGGGACTAGTCCATTTTGGAGTCAGGAAGGATTTTTTTCCCCTCTGAGGCAGATTGGAGAGACATCAAATGGGTTGTTTTTTTTGCCTTCCTCTGGATCAACTAGCAGTTATGCAGGTTAAAATAAAAATGTTGAACTTGATGGACGTGTGTCTTTTTCAACCTAACTTACTATGTTACTATGTCACAGTTTTTTGTCTATTCTTGAGGCATGGGAATATGTTATCAAATGATATACTGGACATAGCTCATGTTTTAGATCAAATGCCACTGTGAAAGATTTTTCATTTTAAATAACTATATAAGAGAAAGGGAAAGGCTTTATGTATGTATCAGATATTACTAGACTCAAAGGTGAACAACCTCTTTAGTATTTGCATCTCCTGAGGTATGCTTACTTGGCTATGTAGAAAAATGTACAATATTGACTAAAGTAAGAATGCTTCTGAAGGTGCTAATCTTTTATACATGGAAAAATAAAGTCTATAGTTGGATGAGACCAAGCCCGCCAATGGTAGGTAATTGGCTGATGTTAGCTAATTGATTGCTGCCTATGCTTAAAGCCACCTTAGATCTCAGCTGCTCGGCTACTAGCCTATGATTAAAGGGATACTGTCATGGGAAAAACATTTTTCAAAATGAATCAGTTAATAGTGCTGCTCCAGCAGAATTCTGCACTGGAATCCATTTCTCAAAAGAGCAAACAGATTTTTTTATATTCAATTTTGAAATCTGACATGGGGCTAGACATATTGTCAATTTCCCAGCTGCCCCAAGTCATGTGACTTGTGCTCTGATAAACTTCAATCACTCTTTACTGCTGTACTGCAAGTTGGAGTGATATCACCCCCCTCCCTTTTCCCCCCAGCAGCCAAACAAAAGAACAATGGGAAGGTAACCAGATAACAGCTCCCTAACACAAGATAACAGCTGCCTGGTAGATCTAAGAACAACACTCAATAGTAAAATCCCATGTCCCACTGAGACACATTCAGTTACATTGAGATGGAAAAACAGCAGCCTGACAGAAAGCATTTCTCTCCTAAAGTGCAGGCACAAGTCACATGACCAGGGGCAGCTGGGAAATTGACAAAATGTCTAGCCCCATGTCAGATTTCAAAATTGAATATAAAGAAATCTGTTTGTTATAAAGAAATCTGTCTGTCCGTAAGACTGTATCCTTGTGTACCAAAATAAACTACTTATGATTTGACAAGTCTGCCTGGAGGATTTGTCTTTGGAAGGGCCTGCTCTTTTTTTTCTACAAAGTTTAAAAAAATGCATGCAAATTGACAGGTTTTTGGCAAAAAGACCATATATAAAAACATGTTTTCTGATGACAGGATCCCTTTAAAGACTTTAGGAGCCAGGGACTCCATTCCGCAGATCCAGTTCAGAGATTGGAGTTCACCTTCCACAGGAAAGCTGTCCTGTGGAAAGACTATTTAAAGTTAATTAGAAGGGGAGAGTGTGTCTCTCAACAGGGCACAGCAGGTAGGAGACCTGGCTGCGTGAGTAACTCCTAGAGGAGCTGGTGGTGGTGCCTGTTACTGCAAGAAGCAGAGGGAGCCTGTGACTCTCACAGAGAGTATTGTGAAGAGAGTGAGGAAGCCAGGGAGGCTGAATATTACCCGGGAGAAAGTCCTGTGCGTACAGGGGTGAGCCAAACTATTTGTTGTGCTGGTTGTCCACATGGGGCCCAGTCTAGTCAGGGACTGCTTCAAAGTGTGAAGGTAGTGCCCAGTGGGCTAGGTTTTTATTTGATGATTTCTTTGTATGATATAATGGTCACCCCTGTGTATGTGGATTATTGACTGTTTGTGCAAAGTTTGAAAATAAACGTGTGTTTTCCTTGAAGAAGCTGTGTGTCCCTGTCTTTATGCTCCTTTTTCCTATGCTGCCTGCTCACCATTGACTAATCCCCCTAAAAGTTAAGTGTTCAAGCTGCCAGCTTGCCACAAAATATAGGCGGGGTGCAATGAGGGTGTGACCACAAAATACATACAGTATAGTCAACTACAAGAGGTCCTCTGCACTCAACCCATTATCAATATTTTTAAGACAGAGACATTTTGTGCATACTGCTACTGAAAAATAGTGGTGAGCAAAACTTTTGTGGTCACACCCTCATTGCACCCCCGCCTAATGGTTTTAAAAAATAGTGGTGAGCACAACTTTCCCTTGTTTGTTATAGTTATACAGGAGCAGTGACCAGCTCCATGTTGTAGCTCCCACCCTTCCCAGCTATAGTCAGATGATCTCACTGGTGTCTAATAAAAGGGCAGCCAAGTTTGGGAGTTTTACTTTGAAAGCAGCTAGTAAGTTGCAGGTAAAACTTAGTCCCTTTGTAAAATGTATAATTAAGCAATTGAATTCTTAATGAATCAGATGAAAATTAAGCGTAGGACTGGCCAGATATGGGATGACTTTGACGTAGTTGGCCAGCTTAAATATATTGCAATATATGGACAAACAATCCCTGTGTTGTTTAAAGGGTAAGGCATTTTTCAGTAGCAGTATGCACAAAATGTCTCTGTCTTAAATATATTGATAATGGGTTGAGTGCAGAGGACCTCTTGTAGTTGACTATATGTATTTTGTGGTCACACCCTTATTGCACCCCCGCCTAATGGTTTTAAAAAAATAGTGGTGAGCACAACTTTCCCTTCTTTGTTATATATATATATATATATATATATATATATATATATATATATATATATATATATACAGCGTTGGGTCGGTGCACCCAGAGCACAAAATGGATGCCTAGGTGCTGGAACTTCAAAAACAATAGTATTAAAGTAACAAGGAGAGTCCGCACACACAGGACTTGAAAAAAGTTGTCGTTTATTCAACGTTTCGGCCCAGTCACATGAGCCGTCCTTCCTGGGCCGAAACATTTTTTCTTACCTAAGTTCTGTGTGTGCGGACTCTCCTTGTTACTTTATCTATCTATATATATATATATATATATATATATATATATATATATATATATATATATATATATATATATATATATATATATATAGTCAACTACAAGAGATCCTCTGCACTCAACCCATTATCAATATATTTAAGACAGAGACATTTTGTGCATACTGCTACTAAAAAATGCCTTACCCTTTAAACAACACAGGGATTGTTTGTCCATATATTGCAATATATTTAAGCTGGCCAACTACGTCAAAGTTATCCCATATCTGGCCAGTCCTACGCTTAATTTTCATCTGATTCATTAAGAATTCAATTGCTTAAGTATACATTTTACAAAGGGACTAAGTTTTACCTGCAACTTTCTAGCTGCTTTCAAAGTAAAACTCCCAAACTTGGCTGCCCTTTTATTAGACACCAGTGGGATCACCTGACTATAGCTGGGAAGGGTGGGAGCTACAACAAGGAGCTGGTCACTGCTCCTGTATAACTATAGCAAACAAGGGAAAGTTGTGCTCACCACTATTTTTTAAAACCATTAGGCGGGGGTGCAATGAGGGTGTGACCACAAAATACATATAGTCAACTACAAGAGATCCTCTGCACTCAACCCATTATCAATATATTTAAGACAGAGACATTTTGTGCATACTGCTAATAAAAAATGCCTTACCCTTTAAACAACACAGGGATTGTTTGTCCATATATTGCAATATATAACTTTATATAACTTTTTTTCTTACCTAAGTTCTGTGTGTGCGGACTCTCCTTGTTACTTTATCTATCTATCTATCTATCTATCTATCTATCTATCTATCTATATATTAACAAATTCCCTAAAGTTTGGCCACATAAAGGGATCCTGTCATCGGAAAACATGTTTTTTTCAAAGTGCATCAGTTAATAGTGAATTCTGCACTGAAATCCATTTCTCAAAAGAGCAAACAGATTTTTTTATATTCAATTTT
Organism: Xenopus laevis; assembly: GCF_017654675.1. NCBI lineage: Eukaryota > Metazoa > Chordata > Amphibia > Anura > Pipidae > Xenopus > Xenopus laevis. Next base: position 75,924,629 of record NC_054372.1, on the reverse strand, counting down.
GAAGTCTGATATGGGGCTAGACATTTTGTCAATTTCCTAGCTGCCCCCAGTCATGTGACTTGTGCCTGCACTTTAGGAGAGAAATGCTTTCTGGCAGGCTGCTGTTTTTCCTTCTCAATGTGTCTCAATGGGACATGGGTTTTTACTATTGAGTGCTGTTCTTAGATCTACCAGGCAGCTGTTATCTTGTGTTAGGGAGCTGCTATCTGGTTACCTTCCCATTGTTCTTTTATTTGGTTGCTGGGGGAAAAAGGGAGGGGGGTGATATCACTCCAACTTGCAGTACAGCAGTAAAGAGTGTTTGACGTTTATCTCTTTCAGAATCTAATAAATTTTAATTTATATAACACCATTTAGGCTTTCAACCTTCCCAAAACTCTGAGGGTTATTTTTATTTAAGACGTTATCTGCCCTGTAAAATGTGTACCCCTGTTACTTTCAATGTAGGTTGGTAATGAATACCTACACATTACCTATTTAAAGTTTCTTAGCAGTTGCTTTTGTTGTAGCCTTAGCAACTTGGCCATGCCTCAGGCCATCCTGAGAACATGTCAATACATACTTGTACTTATCCATATGGACCTACTTTAGGCAGTTGGCTGTAGTCTATTTGTAATCGCTGGAAGGGTTATTCTGGTTTAGCAAAGTGCTGTCTCGGAGATTTGACTACCTGACCAGGATTATGACGTAAACAGGTAACACAAGAAAATACATATTTTGCAACAAATGCTGGAAACCCAGGTGCTATTCAACTTTTCTAAACTGAAGCAGCCATTGCATTCTTACCTGAGTGCGCAAGTCCATGAGTTAGGTGTGCCATCATAGCATACACTGCTTTTGTTAGACAGTATAATAGGCCATTTCTCCATAGATCCATGTCATCCTTGGATGCTCCCAGCTTTGACCACTTTCCTTTTTCCATCTCAGGGGCCTAGTCCTGTATTGTAGCCAGGATATCCATGTGCAACGGCCCTTTGTGGTCTTTCTGGATGCAACTTACTGTCATTATAGGCAAGAGGGCAGCTGACTTGGCTCTCTCGTCAGCTTTTGCATTTCCTTGTAGCTTCTGGAGTTTGAAGCTTTGTGTGCGCTTGTACTTTAAGAATGGCTACCTCAGTTGGAAGCTGTAATGCTAACAATAGCTGTTTTACTAAATTTGTATTTGTATTCTTATTTGGATTACCTGATGATGTCATAACATTTTTGGCCCTCCAAATCAGAAGATAGTCGAGACAAATACCAATACAGTACCTGCTATCAGAAAAGATGTTTGCCCTTTGACCTTCCACTAGTGTGCATGCTGTGATGAGTGCTTGTAGCTCAGCTTCTTGATCTGACATATGTGGAGGTAGATTCTGCTGAACTAAAACATCAGACAAATGTTACAACAACATTGGACCATCAAAAAACAATTCACAATAAGGATTTAACAAAGGTTCATCTTTTACATTATCAAACCCATGTACCTCACTTTGTCAGGGTGTGTGAAGCATTTGGTATATCCCAATGTCTTTACAGATTTGTTGAATCTATCTGCAATATCTGAAATGGGTACATTGATTGTACATATTTGGCTGCGATAGATAAGAACCCGGGGCAAACCACACTGCATCACACCTCCCCCTTTTTGAAATGTGGGTGAGACCATGTGAGGCAGCAACCAAATATGGTAACAGAGCACGGGGTGCGACGGGGCAATCGCCTAAGCGCAAAAAAGAAACATCACCTTCTGGAGTTTTGCAACCTGCTTTGGTAGTCAGATTAGGCACTACAGGATGGGATGCAATAACATCTTTAACTGCTGTGAGATCCTGAACAAAACGCCACTCATTCTTGCCGGGCTTTTTAATTGGCAAGATGGGCTGATCTTGTGAATTAACACTCCCCTGTCAAGTAACCCTTGAATGACTGGGCGAATCCCCTCTCCTTGCGCCCTGGACAGTGGGTGCTATGGGATTTTGGGCAGGGGGGGCCCGTGGGTCTACTTGTTTGGACACAGGTGGGATGGATGACATCAACTAGATATCCGTCGGTGATAAAGTCCACAAATCACTTAGGACACATTGTAATTCAGGAGGTACGAAAGGTTCCTCCTTAGACATTTCTTTGAGTGACAAAAGATTTACTGTATGTGGGGTATTAGTCATCTCAGACACTTACTGAGGTGGGACAGAAACACACACACTCAATCCGGAATGCAGTATATGGTGCACCCTAGTTTACAAAGGATGTCCCTACCTATGAAACTGTCAGGGATGGGGGCACTGATAAGAAAGGCAGCTTGTGTAGATACGGGACCCCTACTTGGGCTGGGTTAGCAGGGTTAGTGTCCCAATTCATTTTAGCTAGCAGATGTTGGTAATCCAATGGACCACACACGTTTGATTATAACTAACATATCAGTCCAATTAGGGTTATGGGCACTATGGATAAACAAGAGTTCCTGTCCAAATTTGTGTGGATTAGTACGAGGCTGTGGAACGTCTTGAAAAATCCTTCTAAGATTTGGTGCTGTCCATGGAATGAGCTTTCTGTCTGTGTTAATGAGACGTGCTGCAGGGACGCCCGCTACCCCCCTTTTTCTCTACGGGTGGGGTAGAGCTTGGCTGCGGGGCTGAGAACTGCCTGTATCAGCGCTGCTGTTTTCAGCACTGAAAGATAAATTGTCTCTTCTCACTATTCTCTATTTTCTAACTTAACCCTTCTACTAGCAGATTTTCTCTTTGCTTTCTAGCTTCCTCTGATTCTACGGCACTTTCCTGACCTTCTTCTATGTCACTTACTTTACCTTCTTCTACTGCACTTTCTGATTCTTGCTCTCCCCTGCTCTGATTATGGGAAACATTCCTAGCATAGGGAGTTGATGGCTCTATGTATGCCATATGAGTTACAACCACTCAACTCTTGTGGGGCTAGAGCTTCTAATACATCACTTTAACTTTCCCATTTGATTCGATTATTCTTTGTTCAGACCAAAATTGTTTGTGTAAGCATTTAGCAACTTTGAACCACGCTTCAGCGGTCTCTACAAGACCCTTATCATTATGATGTACAGAGTTGTATCGGCGTCCTATTGACGTCTGCATACCACATGCATTAATCATCTAATTCTACTCTCTCAGAAAGAGAATATCACAAAAAATAAACCCGGGTAATAGATAGCTCTATACAGGTTCAATAAAGAGCTGCAGGCAAGAAAATACCTGTTTTTGCTGGCTGCCAGGAGTCGATTTAGACAACAGGTATGAACAATAATAGCAGGTTTGACACGAGTAAGAAACTATAAAAATAGGTCTTCCCGTGTCCCGGAGGTGATCAGTCTCCATCCCGTCCTCTATTGGTCGACCTGTGTCCTTTGTATCGGCTGATAAGCAGTCAGAACCTGCAGCCTCACTATGGGCATCAAAATTGATAAGGACACAAACAGTCCTGAGGATATCTATTCCCGTCTTAATTAGATTATGGGTGTAAACCAGAAGAACCATACTGACACAAGATGTTCAGTATAGAAAAAGCTTCTCCCCATCCTGCTATTTTATCAACCCAGGGATCAACATAAAACCCTACTGTGGGACTGCATCTATACACATATTCTTTACAAGTTTCACCATTAATGGGTGGTGGCAATTTCTTTGAATCTTTCGCACCCATATTGAAATAAAACACGCTGTTTGCTTGCACCAAATAAGTAGTGAGTTTCTTAGTGAGAAAAGAATAAAGGGCAGATAGAAATACTAAACTTAAATGTATGTAGTGTTACATGCAACTCTCAGAGTTCCTAAGGAAGACTACTTATTTGAAAAAATACTATATAAGTGGTTATTACAACTTATATCCTAGATTTCAGAAATAATAAAAAAATACAGCCTGTCTCTGGATGGCAGAGCTCATGTGCACTAATAGTGATTTATAGGGAACGTGTGGTTTCTAAACTCAAATACTACTACTGAGCACAAGCAAGACGTGAAAAAGAAATAGAGTAAAGCGATCGCAATAAATCAAGACAATTTACGAGCTGTCTTGGGATGGAGGGTCCCAACAAAACCTTGTCAACTCACAGAGGTATTCCTTAATATAGTGATCGTTTTACATGTAATTATACACAACAAAAAATATGCCTTAACCTTTAAACATTGTCATAACACACAAACAGTAAAACACAGACACAGACAACATGCAGTTGAATACAAGGCAGTGACTTTACAGCAGAAATCCGTTCCAGGAGTAACAATATATGAACCGGGATCCTAAAACTCGTGAAACCGGGAGTTTACCTAAAACTCCAGAAACCGGGAGTTTACCTAAAACTCCTTTGGAATCCCCCGTCAGGGATTTCCTTTTTTTTTTAACTTGAATCCCTCGTCAGGGATTTCTTTTGTCTCCCCTTTAAGCTTAAGAATACAGCATTAAGCATAAACGGATGGCAAGAAAAATATTGTCTATAAGACAGATTCTTTCTTACCTTTCTGTGCCGCTTGCTATTTCCAGCTTCTGACACCAGACTGAAGGGACAACGAACCGACTGCTACTGGAACCTTTGGATTTCGTCTGACCAACAATGCCTAGCATTCCGGATCCGGGGAACTTGCACAAAGAAACACCAACGAGTGGATCAGAATAACAAGTTCCGTTTATTGAAGATCAAACATAGGCTTATATAGGTTATAAGTAAAGACGTCCCAATATAGTGATGTATCAGCATAGTTATTAGCATAGTATATGTCTGTAATAGGTATATCCTTCAGGATGGACAAGATAGAAAAGAGACAAATATGTGCATGCGCGTTAGCTAAGATATTTTGTCTGAGGCAAGCTGATAATATTGTTTATAGTACATGATGATACTTATGCAAGGTTGTCTAAGAAGAGACAGTACAGGGTCGTACAGAAAAACAAGTACAGAGGCCTACAAGGGTCGGCACGTAGGCATGTTAACCCTTCACCAAGCATCTATTTAAAGCATGATAGTCCACACACAAACGTATTGAGACATCCTTTTTCCTCACAATGACTATTGGGGAGGCATAGGGGCTCCGACTAATTCCTCACCCTTTTATCTCCTGCAAAGTGTGCCAGAGATCATCTTAGTCCTTAGAAGGGACTCTCCTAGGCCGTTCCCTAAATGGAGTGGGGTTGGATAAGCTGATGGTGTGCTGTGTACTCTTAGCACACCCTACATCCATTTCATCTTTTTAGAAGACTTGTCTGCGTGCCAGTAAACCGTTACTCAGCCTCTGCTTCCACTCCTCAAAAACAGGGGAATCCCCAAAATGAAATGGCAAGTATGACACAGAAGGAGATACTGGAGTGGATTGAAAATCAGCAAAGTCAGAAATCTCATGGACGGGGTAGCAGTACACCAACTCCTGTTTAGGCCGCATTACCACAGCATATGGAGAAAGATTTTGAACAGTCGCTTGAGCAACTAGGAAACAACTTGCCAGCCATTCTGGGCCACAGCATCTGGGGGACTTTCAACCAGCACACATCTGTAGCCTTGCATCATCTCCAGTTTTACATCAGTTAGAGCTCTAACAGTCCTAATGGACCCCGGAGGGAGCTCAACGGTTTGGCCAGCAACATGGCGTAACAATCCATACTTGTAACTGTAAAGCTGTTGCATGCAATCTCTGAAATGTTTCCAGTGTTCATAGGGGCTCCTGTTACAGTCACTGAAGGGTGTAAAGTAGCCCGGACTTCACTGACATTTATGCTTTGATCTCAGCAGTGCCTCCAAATATAGCACTGCTGAACCGAATCCTAATTTGCATATGCAAATTATGGATGGGAAGGGGACATTTTTTTTACTTCCATGTTTTGTGACAAAAAGGGATGCGGTTTCCCTCCCCGCCCCTGATTTGCATACGCAAATTAGGATTTGGTTCGAATCCGAATCCTGGCCGAAACGCGAAACAAATCCTGGATTCGGTGCATCCCTATTATTTTATATAGCGCCACCATACTTCGCAGCGCTGAATGTGATAGTTTGAATGTTAGTAAGGGGTTAATTATTACATAGTAACATAGTAAGTTAGGTTGAAAAAAAGATAGACGTCCATCAAATTCAACCTTTTAACTTTTTGATCCAAAGAAAGGCAAAAAACCCCATCTGAAGCCTCTCCAATTTGCCTCAGAAAAAATCTTTCTTGACTCCAAAATGCCAATCGGACTAGTCCCTGGATCAACTTGTACTATGAGCTATATTCCATAACCCTGTATTCCCTCACTTGCTAAGAAGCCATCTTAAAGCTATCTTATGTATCAGCCTGTACAACTGATTCAGGGAGAGAATTCCACATCTTCTCAGCTCTCACTGTAAAAAAACCCTTCCTAATATTTAGGCGGAACCTCTTTTCTTCTAATCGGAATGGATGACCTAGTGTCAGCTGGCCAGACCTACTGGTAAATATAAGCATTAGAGAGATTAATATATGATCCCCTTATATATTTATACATGGTTATCATATAACCCCTTAAACGCCTCTTCTCCAGCGTGGACATTCCCAATTTTGCCAGTCTTTCTTCATAGCTAAGATTTTCCATACCTTTTACCAGCTTAGTTGCCCTTCTCTGTTTGAGAGATGGAGGCCAAGACTGTACAGTATATTCTAGATGAGGCTTTACCAGTGCTCTATAAAGTGGAAGAATGACCGCTTCCTGCCATGAATCAATGCTCAATACCTCAATACAGCTCAATACCTTATTTGCCCTTGATGCTGCTGACTGGCATTGCTTGCTACAGCCAAGTTTATCATCTGCAAGGACTCCAAAGTCCTTTTTCATAATGGATTTGCCTAGTGCAGTCCCATTAAGGGTATAAGTGGCTTGGATATTTTTACATCCCAGGTGCATGACTTTACATTTATCAACATTGAATCTCATTTGCCACTTAGCTGCCCAGATTGTCAGTTTGTCAAGATCCTGTTGCAAGGATGCCACATCCTGGATGGAATTAATTGGGTTGGATAGTTTTATGTCATCTGCAAACACTGATACATTACTTACAATACCCTCCCCATGTCATTTATAAACAAGTTAAATAAAAGTGGACCCAATACCAAGCCCTGAGGGACCCCACTGAGAACCTTACTCCAAGTAGAGAATGTACCATTAACAACCACCCTCTGTACCCAATCCTGTAGCCAGTTTCCTATTAATGTACAGTTTGTTCATGTGGAAGGGAGGAGGCAAGACTTTTGTCTTTTTATGGGATGTGGGATTTGTGTTGATTGGTATGTGACTGAGAAATGGATACTTTTATATGCCAAATTTATCCTGAGTGCCTTGAAATATGAGGAAAATTGATTTTAGGACCTGGCAAATCTCATCTAATAAGCACCAGGTAAAATATGATTGTGGAGTGCCATTTTAGAGAATTTACCCAGGTGCTACTACCCTGGGTAGGTTGTTAGTGGAGGAATACAATGTACTTAATAGGGATGCACCAAATCCAGGATTCGGTTTGGGACTCGGACTTTTTCAGCAGGATTCAGATTCGGTGAATCCTTCTGCCCGGCGAACCGAATCCTAATTTGCATATGCAAATTAGGGGCGGGAGGGACACTGGGTGACTTTTTGTCACAAAACAAGGAAGCAAAAAATGTTTTCCCCTTCCCATCCCTAATTTGCATATGCAAATTAGGATTTGGTTCGGTATTTGCAGGATCTTTCGCAAAGCATTCGGGGGGTTGGCCGAATCCAAAATAGTGGATATGGTGCATCCCAGAGTCACAACATAGGACACAGCAATAATGCTGCACACTGTTTAGATAAAAAAATGTCAACACAGCACTAGTAATTGAAAAAGAGGAACAAACATGTTCTGCAGCATGCCTGTTGGCAGAAGTGACATCATTTTCCATTTGCACTCACTCTGAAGCACTATACTGTAAAAACCCAAGAGATTTGGGTAGGGCACCGGGTTTTGTTCAATAATCCCAAAAATGTCATGGTTTCGGCATAAAATTCGAATTTCGGCCATCAAACCTGAAAAAGTTGCAGTTTTTGCAGTTTTGGCGACAAATCCGAAAAAATCATATAATTTTTTTGGAGTGTTTTCCCGCACAAAAAGTTCTTGTGATTTGGTCGGAGTGGTTTTCAGAAACATTTAGAATTTAAAAACACCAACTCAAATGTAAATTTGAATGTGAGATTTATCACACCTTGACCATGTAAACAGTTCTAATTTGAAAATTTGCCACCTAAAACCTGACAAATTAATTTACAAGGCAATGGCAGAGGTCAGTTGACCTATTTGAATATGTTAATAGCCTTCCAGACATTCAAGTTTTTTTTGGAGGAAAATTTGTTTTGAGTTTCATTCATATTATTATTAGAATATGAATTTTGGGTAGTTCCCAATCGATCGTATTATACGTTATTTTTCATAAATAACCTCCAATTCGAGTTGTGATTACATTAGAATTTATTCGAGTAAAAGAAAATTTACATACATTTAAAAGGTCCTTTTTGGGTTATGCCATTTCCACTCCCCAACAACTTTCTTCTAAAATGTTAATCCCGGTCATGTTACATTGGGACAGGGGTTGCATACAATGTCCAGCTTTTGCGATTCTGGGACAGCTGGGAGTTTTCTTGATGTGAGTTTTGTACATGGGTTCGGAATACCCACTAAAGCCCTTGTCTCACCAATTAAGCTACTGGCTATTGATGGTAGCCCCCTGGGGAATGGGTTGGTGTCATGTCAGTCTGATAAACTTGTTATGGCTGTAGAGAATCATTCTGAGGGGATTATCTTTTATATTATTTACAGCCCTCACACTACTGTGATTCTAGGTTTGCCCTGGTCTCAAATCGACTGGGTTTCTGGGAGGTTGCTTCATTGAGTTACAGCCTGTGAGGTGTCATGTTTAAAAGTTCCTAGTACAATGGCCGCTACCTCCCTGGAAGGGCTACCCTGTTTTTGGAATGTTTTTTCTAAAAAAGCGGCCGAAACTCTGCCTATGCACAGACCCTATGACTGTGCTATAGATTTAGTCCCAGGTTCCTCTTCTCCTAAGGGAAGAACGTATCCTCTTTCTATCCCGGTATCCCAAGCTATGGAGGAATAGATCAAGGCAGGAAAACTTCTTGGAAAACTTCCTGTCCGGCAGCAGGGGCAGGTTTCTTTTTTTTGTGGAAAAGAAAGATGGGGGTCTCAGACCATGTATTGATTATAGGGGGTCTTAATAACATCACGGTGAAGAATCGTTACTCCCTTCCCTTGATCTCTGAATTGTTCGATAGAGTTAAGGGCACCACTATCTTCTAAAAGCTTGATCTTAGGGGTGCATATAACTTAATTTGAATCAGGGAAGGGGATGAGTGGAAGACAGCTGGGACCTGTGATGGACATTATGAGTACTTAGTAATACCCTGTGGTTTATGCAATGCCCCAGCTGTCTTCCAATAATGTGTTAATGATGTCTTCTGAGACATTTCCGTGCACCAATCCCAAGTACTCTGGACCCGATGCTGAAAATTTGCTCATGTGCACAAAGGGAGGGGAGGGAACGGGGGATGAACATGAGCAGGCCTAGGGGCATTTGCTATGTAAATCCAGCACTGGAGATGGAGCCAGCTAAGGTGCAGGCCATCATAGATTGGGCCCAATCCCTATCTCCCTACAGTCATGGCCTTTGAATCTTTAAAAGAAGCCTTTATATCAGTCCCAGTATTCCAGCATCCTGATACTTTCCTTCCTTTTCTGGTGGAAGTGGATGCTTCAGAGATTGGTGCAAGGGCGGGTTTGTCTCAACAACATCCTGTTTCTAATAAGATTCACCCTTGTGCCTTTTTTCTAAAAAATTCTCTCCTGCAGAGATGAACTATGACATTGGTAATAGGGAATTATTTTTATAACTTCTTTTATTGGTTGTGGTCAGTTAAAAAGAATAAACTATTGTTCACACATTGTACCTTTCATATATTAAATGCAAGGTCACCATTGTGGTTATGCTTATTATTCTGTTAGTCTGCTTAGATAAGAAAAATATATCAAGAAAAAACACAAGCCATTAACTAAAATAATGGAAAGTAAAATGAAAATAATAGTGTAATAATAATAATAATATATATATATATATATATATATATATATATATATATATATATATATATATATATAGATAAAACATATAACCTCTTTTCCAAAGCTGCATTTTATCACAGTGTTATTATTGGTGCGGTTAGTTCCGTTTAACTTGATCCCTGTGGGGTATTGATAACATTGTTTGCATTCAGGTTAGTATTCTGTTCATTTCTATACATTAACCAAAGTGTCCATATGGAGTCATAAGTGGAAGTTCTGTTTTCATTGCGAGCTGGCATTAACTCCATTGATGCTCTGGTTTTTGCTTCAATTGAATAGGACCTCCTGGTTTCTAGTAGATGGCTATCATGGTTGTGGTGGAGTTGAAAAGGTGAAATAGCAGTTTTTTTGTGTCTTTGGGTACATGGTCTGGGAACATCAAGAGCAAAGCCACTTGTGGTTCTTGAGGTATATCTAGCTTGAGATCCTCATTTATTATGTGAAACATCAATCTCCTTGTTTGTTAGGAAAGCAGGCAATCCCACCACGTGTAGTAAAGTTCCATTGTGTCCACAGTTTCTCCAACAGAGTGGTGAGTGTTTCTCTGAAAACTTATGTAATTTTGAAGGTGTGATGTGCCACATATATACTGTATCAATTTTTATGAGATTCTATGTGGTTTGTGCACCTTGTCATCCCCGATAATGTTTGTGCTGCATCTTGCCATTGTTCTGGACTTAAAGGAACAGTTCAGTGTGAAACTAAAAACTGGGTAAATAGATAGGCTGTGCAATATAAAAAATGTTTCTAATATATAGTTAGTCAAAAATTTTATGTATAAAGGCTGGAGTGACTGGATGTGTAACATAATAGCCAGAACACTGCTTCCTGCTTTTCAGCTCTATAATGCTGAGTTAGTCAGCGACTAACGCCTATTTGCTATTTTTACTATTTTTATACTGAACAATTCTTTTAAAGGAACAGTTAAGTGTGAAAATAAAAACTGTGTAAATAGATAGGCTGTGCAAAATAAATGTTTCTAATATAGTTAGTTAGCCAAATATGTAAAGGCTGGAGTGAACAGATGTCTAATAAAACAGCCAGAATCCAACTTCCTGCTTTTCAGCTCTATAACTCTGAGTTAGTCAGCGACTTGATGGGGGGCCACATGGTACATTTCTGTTCAGTGAGTTTGTAATTGACCCTCAGAATTCAGCTCAGATTCAAAAGCAACAGATATGACCCATGTGGCCACCCCTCAAGTCTCTGATTGGTTACTGCCTGGTAGCCAGGGTAACCAGTCAGTGTAAACCAAGAGAGCTGAAAAGCAGGAAGTAGTGTTCTGACTGACATGTTATACATCAAATCACTCCAGCCTTTGTACATTACATTTTTGCCTAACTAACTATATAATAAACATTTTTTATTTTGCACAGCCTATCTATTTACACAGTTTTTATTTTTACACTGAACAATTCCTTTAAGGTTGTTCGTAAATCTCTATCAATAAAAATATTTGTATTCCGGAGGATCCGTAACAATAAGTTTGTAGCACTGGGTGTCAGGTCCCAACAGATCAGGCTCAGGTTGAACCGACATCTCCTCTGGCCAATGTCCCCACGCCGGCCCCTGTTACTAGTGCGGACGCATGTTCTAATGCGCGCGCGCGTTCACATGCGCGCACGCGTCCAGAGGCAGGCGCGCGTTTTGACGCAAGCGCCCACACGTGTGCGCGCACGTCCAGACGCAGGCGCGCGTTCTGACGCAGGCGCACGTTCTGACGCAGGCGCGTCTTCTGACGCAAACATGCGTCCTGGGGTTAAAAGGTCACTCAGGCCTAGGCTCAATGCGAGGTGACCGTCTCTACTGACACTAAGCGTATTTACTACTTGTTTTAATTGGGGTTCTATGAGTCTCTCGGAAGTAATTCAAACACACCAGCTACGTATAAGCAAAGGTTTATTACATACATAGAATGAAGAAGATATACATTACCGAGTGAGCAAAGTATGCAAGCCCCCCCTCTCTGCCTATATGACTGGGAGATCCCTGAACAGTCCGCAGTTCGAGGCTCAAACGGTCTCCAGAAGACCCTGCGCGGGCACGCGTTATCCCCACAGGCGAATCTCAACTGACCGAATGTAGACCCCCAGTTTATATAGGCTTAGCAAACAATGAGCTCATAAAGTAGTTTAATCAATAGCTCGTATTATTCATATAATGGTTTGGTTAACAACAGATCTTGTTTCCTATGCGCTCATCAGGATCTGGCCAGGCTCCCAACAAGCACATCCGAAGCAGAGATCTTATCTTAGCTAGCTGGTAGCTGAATAGCATATTGTGCCCCTATCTATAATAAAGAAGAGTCTGATAAGGGATTCAGAAATCATAAGACATAATACATTTGAGAAAAATGAACAAGTATTAGGTCATCGAGTTGATTCCTTCCCATGATTTCTCTTGCACAACGCTTCATTATACAGAATTATGGATTATAAGGCCGCCTTCTATACTATCATACAAAGCTTTGTTATACACAATTATAAGTCATAAAGCTGTCTTTTTACACTATATTGGGCTCAACATACGACATTGTGTTCAACAGTAGAACAGTTCTTTGTGTTATATTTTATACAGTTCTTTATCAAAGTATTGCGATGAGCTATTGGGTTTAATCAGAGTATTAACATGAGCCATTACTGAAAAAACTCCTATTAATACACTACTGATGATTATTCTGATTACGACTACGGCTTCTTCCTGACTATTCTTCTGATTATCCCTGGATTCCTGTGTTTGTTATTCCTGATCTCGACCTTGGCTTCCCTGACTACTCTGCTGGATTTCCCTCAATTGGCACCTGCTTCCAGATCGTTCTTTGTGTATGACCCGGCCTGTTCCTGACTTCGTCTCTTCAACTCCAGATAAGTGCTGAGTCCTTATTACGAACTGTTATTCTGTGGGCTCACTTAGCACTCCTGCTATTCCTTATCTGGGACCGTCCTGTACCAACTTTCAGGGCGCAACTCAGTGGGAAGCGTGGGGGAGGCTCATACCTTCAGACTCGCCTTGATACTTGACACTGGGAGAGTGTCCCTTTCATTTACCAACCTGAGGCAGTTAGTTGTTGTAAGTTGGATTGCTGAGGGCGATTTTTGTAATTTGGTACATGCTTCATGAAGAAGTGGGTTATCCTTATATGTGTATATCTATCAGTGAGTTAGTATTTGTCTTGTAGTTCCGGGAGTGTCAAATATGTGCGTATTCCATATAAGTCCATGATCAAATGCACTCCTTTAGTTATACAAGATTGTATGGGCAAGTCCTGTAGGAAGTATTGTAGTGGCATTCTAGGGGAATGAGGTTTGTTGACATCTGATTTGGTTCACTCCTTATATGTTATATATGTGGGTTAATTAGGGATATTATAATATCATATACAAATAGCCCTATTGTGTTACAGACTGATTTTGTTGAGACCCCTTGTATATCTCGATTCTGTCTAAGCCTAATAGCCAGTGGTTCAACCATAAGAACAAAAATCAGGGGTGACAAAATGCACCCCTACCTCGAGCCATTGGTAATATTGAAGGCGTTGGACAGGACCCCAGAGGCCAAGACCTTGGCCGAAGGTTTGGAGTAAAGTGGGGTTATTGCCTTTAAGAAGTTCTGCCCTATCCCAAATTTAGTAAGGGTTTGTGTCATATATCCCTAGTGGATCCTGTCACCTGACACCTTTTCTGCGTCCAGGCATAATAATATGGTTGGGATTTTCACCTGCTTGATAATGTATAGTAAATTGTGAATTCTAGTATTGTCGGGGGCTTGTCGTCCATGCACAAACCCCACTTGATGATAATGTACAGTCTGAGGGATTGTAGCAATTTATTTAAACGTAAAGCTAGGATCTTTGAGTAGAGTTTTGAGGTCTGTATTCAATAGTGCTATTGGTCTGTAGTTTTGACATTGGCCCAGCGCTTTGTCTGGTTTGAGGATGGTTGAGATGTGTGCCTGGAGGAGTTGGATTGATTTGCCCTGTTGTCAGACTTACCGACCCAGGAGGAACCGTTGATGTAGAAGAAGACAACCCTTACAGCCCCCTCACAAGTACAACCCCCAATTAGGCACGGAGGGAGGCTAGTGAAGGTGAGGTATGGGAGCCTGAGAACTGGATACTTTGATCTGTAGGGAAACTTCAGGTGCTGGGTAACTTGACTGCAGGGAGCACAGAGAAATACGAGATTAGTAGTGTAACAGCGAGGAGCAGGAATCTGTAGTCACAGAAGAGAAGTTTTCAGCAAGCACCTTGGTGTCAGCCGTAACAGGTCCTGGCGAAGTGTCCAGCAGAAAAGGTGTTTGACTTCAGTGAAGACGTTAGGCCACGTAACCACACGACGCTGAGAGGTCAGAAAGATGTTCCAGTAGGCAAATTGGAGAACACAAGGCTGGATACCCAGGGGTAAAACTTGAAGCGTGGTCGACCAGGCAAACAAGGTTGGCAACGGTAAATCAAGTCCATGCAAAAGTGCCAAGGGTTAATGTAGTAGGGTAGTCAGATAACAGGCAGGGTCGGCAACAATAAGTCAGTCCAAACGAAGTACAAGGGGTTAATTCAGCAGAGTAATCATACAGCAAGCAAGGTCGGCAACAATAAATCAATCCAAGCAAGGTACAAGGGGTTAATGCAGCAGAATGGTCGAGATACAGAAGCAGAGTGTAAAAGCCAAGTTCAATAGAATTCAATAGTCACTTACTCAGAGTGTAGCTAGGAAACTACGATGTCCGAGCACCTGAGAGTCCTCTGCGCTGGGCTAAATGATGTAGCCTGCGTCATCCTGCTGTGCCACCTGAATCCCTGGAGCCGGCACCGCGACGCCCTGTGATGTCTTCACTGAGACGCACCGTGCTGCTGCTGGAACGCACAGATGCGCTGGAACGCAGAGGGTGCGCTGGAGCGCACAGGACGCGCTGCTCGCCGAAGGTAAGTACCTGACACCTGTATCCATAATAGATTGAAATAATTTAGTAAATGGGGAATTAATGTGTCTGTATACAATTTGTAATAGGTATTTGTGTAGCCATCTGGCCCAGGTGCTTTACCTAACTTCAAGAGTTTTATGGCTTGGGTAATTTCATCTTTGGTTATTGGGGCTCACATTGTGTAGTTGTGGGACGTGGAATTTGTATAGAGTTCAAGTATGTTTGTATTGCGTCTTGTGTAGGTTGCGGTTCTTCAGTTTTGCAAGATAAGTTGTATAATGAAGACTAGTAGGAGGAAAAAGCTACCAAAGCAGTTTATTGCCAATAGATTAGCCACAATAGTGCAAGCTATAATACTATATTTATTCTGCAGAATGCTTTGCCATATCTGAGTAAACAGCTCTAGAAGGTCTCTCTGTTTGTTTAGGAAAGCAGCTGCCATATTAGCTTAGTGTGACATCACTTCCTGCCTGAGTCTCTCCTTGCTCACTCATTGCTCTGGGCTCAGCAGGGAGGGGACGGGAGAGGGCAGAGGGAGAGTGGAGCAAACTGAGCATGCTCAAGCCCTAGCCCTGGCATTTTATGCTGAAAACAGGAAGTCTGATACAGAAGTTCATGTGTACACAATAGAAGGAAAGAAATGCAGTGTTTCTTTTGACAGAGGACTCAGAGCAGCATTACTATGAGGGTTTACAGGTGTATTTATATAGACCTTTCTGATAAAGCTTACTTAGTTTTAACCTTTCCTTCTCCTTTAAGGGGGTCTGTGATTTTGTGATGTTGGTCTTTTAGAAACTGTATTCTGGTGTGGGCTTGCCTTCTTCTCAGTTGAGAACTTATCGGCTTTTTTGCCTTTTGTGTAATACAACTGCTTGAGAAGTTTTAACCTGTATTCTGTCTTAATGAGGAGTGAATGTTGCAAGTCCATTTTATGCGTTTGTATTTTATCTGCAAATTTTTTTGTGGGTTGGGTATAGTATGCTTTTTCTGCTTCTCTAATTTCTTGTTGATGTGATTCTATTTTAGATTCCATTTGTCTGTGAAGATTTGTGGACTGTGAGATAATTTCCCCACGCATTGTGGCCTTATGTGCTAGCCATAATGTTTGGTAATCCATTTCTGGGGATACATTGTTTTGAAAGTATGAATGTAAAGCCAGTTTAAGATGCTCTCGGGTTTCTGTGTGTGTTAACAGGGAATCGTTGAGTTTTCAGGGAGTTAAGGTTTTTCTGTTAGGGAAAGGGCTTACATCAATTCCAATTGGTGCATGGTCTGACCATGTTTGGATTCCTATCCAGGCCTTTGTGGTCTGTGCTGTAGTGTTTGGATCTGCTAAAAAACATCTATTCTTATGTGGGTTAGAAATCTAGGGGAGTGGTATGTGTAGTGTCTCTCCATTGGGTTTTGGTCTCTCCAGATGTCAATAAGGGCAAAACTGTGAAATAATTCCCTAAGTTTTTTGGCCTGTACAAGTTGTTGCTTACTAAGGGGTTGTGCGGTGGTTATTCTATAAATATCTATACATATCCAAGTATGTAAAAGGACTTTATTCTCCGATCTCTGTGAGCCTCTGTTGTGATGTAATAGACCTGGGTTGAAGCCTCAGATTATTCCAGCAGGTTTTAAATCGGCCATTTGCGTTATGCTTCTTGCCACTCCTTATGAAGTTTTTTGGTTTACTTTTGCTGTGGAGAGTGTGGTGAAGTAGGAGTGTGGAAGAGGTTCCATCGCCGAAGGGCTTTTATGGCTTCTTTGGCTGTGAGGGGGTTTGAGGTAAATCTGCATATATTTGCAGGTCTGCATATTTCGCTGGACAGTTATCTTTCGTTCAATGTGCAGGGTGTCAGGCATAATTACCTTGAGCAGAGCTGCCAGATAGTACTCCAAGTCCTGCGCTTGTACTGACTCTGGTATGCCACACAGTTTAAGATTATTTCTGCGGGACCGGTTGTAACGTTCACGTTATCGGGAACCTTGCACCTGTAATGGTTACCTTCAGACGCACAGGTTGACCCTGTGGATCCTGGTGTTCACCGATGCCCTTTTGGGGCCCGGGCTTTCTGCTGCGGAAACCACCAAGAAAGTGTGTAACTAACCAGGTCCGTAAGCAAGGTACCAGCAGGGATTTAGAAAAGACGGAGTCACAATCAGGCAAAGGTGTCAAGGCAGGCGGCAGGAAACAAAGTCACAAGTCAGGCAGAAGTCAAAACCAGAAATCCAAATCAGAATCAAAACGCTTTGGCATAAACAGAGAACTGAAACCAGCTTGGGCACCATCAAAATAGAAGATTGGTGTTTTAAAGGAGTTTTGGCGACAAAAATTAAAATTTGTCGCCTCTGGTGACATCATGACGCTCTGCGTCAAACCCCAGCGTCATTCTAGACGTGGACCCCGAAGTGCAACAACCTCGGAGAGATGCGCCGGAAGGTAAGGGACTTCGGCAATCTCCCGTCTCACACCAGTCTTCCAAGTCTGCAACTTTACTTGCCAAATGCTCTCATTTTCCATTCTTGACTGGTTGTTTGCCAGTTCGTTATGGGCTTCTGCATACTCTCCCATCCTGATTTCAATGTGCGCTGTGCGCTCTCCTAGCTTCTGCAATTCATTACGTATATCTGCTGACATTTGCTTGATGTCTGCTTGCAGATTTTGCTTAATATCAATCAGCATTGTTTTTAATTCCTCCCTTGAGGTGCGTGTAGGATCTGCGTCGCACATGAAGCCTTTATCTGGTCTGGTGTGAGCTTGATCCAAGATGTTACGCACTTTAGGTTGCTGCTCAATATCCGTTTGTGTGATGAAGTACGCTGTTACTGGGGTATTTGCTTTTTTGTTCTGATCTTTGGGTCCCATACCTCTCTTTCTCTATATCTCTTGAAGTTATGACTGTTTAGACTCAGTCTTTCACGTGTAATATAGTTAATCGGCTCAGTTTGATGTGAATGTGAGCTCTTGCCTCAGACGTCCATAATCAGTGCTGGCTGACTCTGTCCCCCGGTAATAGGGAATTATTGTTAATTAAATGGGCTTTTGACAAATGGAGACATCTCTTAGACGGGGGCGAAGCACGTGGTTACGGTCTTTACAGATCATACGAATCTGTTGTACATTGAATGCGCCATGCGCCTAAATCCCAGAAATCAATAATAAAGCAGACACACTGTCTAGAAGTTTTGTCTCCAGTCCAAAGGAAGAGTCTGTACCCGATTCTATTATCTAAATATCTAGTATCTAAAGAAGTGATTGTAGCAGCCTTGAGTCCAGATCTGTCTTCTTCATTGTCCAAAGCCCAGGCTAAGTCTCCTTCTAATGTGCCTCCAGGCAAATTGTTTGTTCCTGAAAACCTTTGTGAGGCAGTTCTGTTTGAGTCTCATGACTGTAGAGTAGCCAGGCATCTTGTTCTCTTCTCTCCTGTACCATGTTGTGGTTGACATTGAGACAGGATGTTGTTAATTACATTGATTCGTGCACAGTCTGTTGACGCTCTAAACCTTCTAGATCCTTACCTCAGGGGTTGCTACAGTCACTTCCTATTCCCAGGAAACCATGGACACACATCTCCATGGATTTCATTGTGGAAATACCTCCCTCTAAAGGTAACATTGTTATTTGGGTGGTAGTTGACCAGTTTAGCAAAATGTCCCCTTCCCACCCTTACTTGTGCTAATGTCTTAGCAAAGCGTTTTCTATCTAACATATACAAGTTTCACAGAACCCCATTAAATATTGTTTCTAACAGGGGGGTTAAATTTGTATCAAAGTTCTGATGGGCCTTTTGCTCCCTTATGGGTACTGATTTGTCTTTTTCTTCAGCATATCATCCTCAAACCAGTCCCTCTGGCCAGATTTCCTTCCGGCTGAAGTTGCATTTAATAATGCTACTCATTCATCCTTTGGGGAATCTCCATTTTTCACAGTTTTTGGGTATAATCAAGAGCCTTCTTGTTTTCAAGACAGTCTTCAGATGTACCTGCTGTAAATTCCTTGGTAGATAATTTTTCTAAGGTTTGGCAAAGGGTTCAAAATGCATTGTCCTCTGCAGTTGCGGCTCAAAAAAAAGCCTCTGATAGACACCTGAAGACGCCACCAGATTATCAGGTTGGTGATAGAGTTTGGTT
Organism: Xenopus laevis; assembly: GCF_017654675.1. NCBI lineage: Eukaryota > Metazoa > Chordata > Amphibia > Anura > Pipidae > Xenopus > Xenopus laevis. Next base: position 75,905,500 of record NC_054372.1, on the reverse strand, counting down.
GTCTCCCAAGAACATAAATTTAAAAGTCCCCTCTGCGAAATTGGGACCCAAATTCATTGGTCCTTTTCCTGTGTCAGAGGTCATTACACTACTACTGTTAGGCTAGTGCGGCCTCCTGAACTTAAGGTCTCTAATACGTTTCATGTTTCTTTGTTAAAGCCTGCCAGAGTGTTGCAACAGTCTTTAACTCCTCCTCCGTTATCTGTGGAAGGTCGGTCTGAATATGAGGCTCAGAGGCTGGTACAAAAGTACAGTATCTTGTACATTGGAAGGGCTATGGTCCAGAAAAGAGGTCTTGGGTCCCTGCTTCTGATATTCAGGCTGATTGGCTTGTTCCGCAATTTCATGCCAGATTTCCTGGTAAGTCTAGGGGTCCAGTGTCCCCCTCTAGAGGGGGGGGTAATATAATTAATATACCTGTCCCTGGTGATCTAGTGGGGCGGCGGGGACACCCACGATGGTTGAATTCAGTGTGCTGATGCACGCTGTTCCTTTGTGTGCACGCTTCCAGGTTTTACAAGCATCGGCATCATGCCGTCATGAATGTACTCAACACTCGAATAGGGAAAGTTATTTATGAAAAAATTCTAAAGTCTAAAATTCGATCGAAAGGGAACGACCCGAAAATTTGATTTGTATTTGAATCAAATACAACCGAAACTCGAATTGATTTTTCCTCCGAAAAAACTTGAATGTCAGGAAGGCTTTTAACATCTTCAAATGGGTCAACGGACCTCTGATATTGACTTGTAAATTTGGCTTTAGGTTTTAGATGGAGAATATTTGAATCAGAACAGTTTCCATGGTCAAAGCGTGATAAATCTCACATTTGAATTTACATTCAAGTTGGTGCTTTTTAATTTGAATTTGTGAGACACAAAAAAAAAAAAAAAAAAATTCAAATATTAGAAAAACAGTCACACATAGAAAATAGAATGTAACTGGAGAAAGTCTATCTCTGGTGAAGGGTGAAATACTAATAAGGAAGCACTCACTGATCCATAGAAGACATTCTGCTGTGCTGCTACGTGAAACCGTTCCCGAAGTGTAATCGATCCAAATGAAGTTCTTGGACACAGCACAGGCGTCAGGTGGGATGCAATGACTTAGAATAACAAACGCAGACCGAGTTGAAAGAGTTAAAATGGAGAGTGAAGCAGCAGCACATAGGAGAAAGATAAGGCAAGAGGAAACTCAGACAGCTTTTGCCCCTTCCTTTATCAGGGCAGTCCTCTTCTAGCTAACACCTGTGGGCATTCAGCGTGCAGGACAGACTGAACAGAACAATTTTTTTATTTATATTAGCGACATGATAAGTGTCTGTTTACTCTGATTCAATGGTCTGCTATTTTACTGGCTTCTGTGTAACGTGTGTCTGTGATGTGTAATTCTGTGTGTGTTAGAGTATCCCTGTGTGTGTTTGTGTGCCTGTGACTATGTGTGTATGCCTGACTCTGTGTGTGTGTGTCTGAGTCTGTGTTTGTCTGTGTCTATATGTGGGTCTGAGTCTGTGTGTGTGTGTGTGCCTGAGTCTGTGTGTGCCTGAGTCTGTGTGTGCCTGAGTCTATGTGTGTGCCTGAATCTATGTGTGTGCCTGAATCTATGTGTGTGCCTGAGTCTATGTCTATGAGACACAAACACACAAAAAGACACAAACACAGAGAGAGACACAGACACACACAGAGACACACAAACATAGAGAGACACACAAACATAGAGAGACACACACAGACACACAAACACAGAGAGACACACACACACAGAGACACACAAACACAGAAACACACAGACAAACACAGAGACAGAGAGACACAAACACACACACACACACAAACACAGAGAGAGACACAGACACAGAGAGACACACACAAACACAGAGAGACACAGAGACACACAAACACAGAGGCACACACACAAAAAGACACAAACACAGAGATACACAAACACAGACACAGAGAGACACAAACACACACAGAGACAAACAAACACAGAGACACACAGACACACAAACACACAGACACCCCTACCTCCCCGCTACCTCTCCTAGGAGCTTCGTGAAACAGCGCGGGAACTCTGACACCTCCCAACCTGTCTGCTGGCCAATCACCTTTGCCTTTCCCTGACTGATCTTAGGAGGAGGGTGGAGGGAGGAGGAGGAACACGCAGCTGCTTGGTGTGTGTGAAGGAGAAGCACAGTGTGCATGCTGTAAGTCTCTCTCTCCCCTGCCTCGACGCCGCAAATCAGAAGCGGCCCATTTCAAAGGTAGATGGAGCGGCCCTTCGGGAAATTGTCCGAACTGACAAATTGTCAGTCCGGGCCTGCCTGAGTCTGTGTGTGTGTGTCTGAGACTGTGTGTGTGTACCTGAGTCTGTATGTGTGTGCCTGAATCTGTGAGTGTGTGGCTGAGTCTGTGTGTGTGTGCCTGAGTCTCTGGGTATAATACCAAGCCACTTATACCCTTAATGGGACTGCACTAGGCAAATCCATAATGGAAAAGGACTTGTAGATAATAAACTGGGCTGTAGCAAGCAATGTATTAAAAGGGGCATTGATTCATGGCAGGAAGGGGTATTCTTCCACTGTACAGAGCACTGGTTAGGTCCTTCTAGAACCTGCAGTACAGTTTTGGTCTCCAGTGCTTTAACAGGACATTATAGAATTAGAGAGGGTACAGAGCAGGGCAACAAAGCTGGTAAAAGGTATGGAAAATCTAGGACATAAAGGTTGTGGATAGGGATGCACCGAATCCAGGATTCGGTTCGGGATTCGGGCAGGATTCTGCTTTTTTCAGCAGGATTCGGCCGAATCCTTCTGCCCGGCCGAACCGAATCCTAATTGGCATATGCAATTAGTTGCGGGAGGGAAATCGCATGACTTTTTGTCACAAAACAAGGAAGAAAAAATGTTTTCCCACTTCCCACCCCTAATTTGCATAATCAAATTAGGATTTGGTTCGGTATTCGGCCGAATGTTTCGAGAAGTATTCGGGGGTTCGGCCGAATCCAAAATGGATTTGGTGCATCCCTAGTTGTGGACAGAGCGGGTGTACGTTAAAGTTCAGCTTGAGGGGGCGGAGCTAGCTGCCGATGCGAGAGGAAGCAGCTTGAGGAGCTCCATGTCAGGAGTTCCAATAAGCATCTTAGGGCTGAAAAAAAAAAAAAAACTGCAAGCCGAGAACAGTAACCAGACAACACCACAGCTGATGGGGAAGTTAAAAAAGAAGCCGTCGCTGGTAAAAAAAAAAATGATAGCGTTCTATGCAAAAACAGACACACAGCAGGATCAGCGCGAACTCTCCTAAAATGGTGCCAGGTCTCACTGCAGCAGCCCGAGCCACGAGGGAGATGACTCCAGCAGGGAGGCGCATATAAATTCAAAGCTACTGCATTAACCCCTTATCACCCTGCCATGCCTGAAAGATCTACTTACCACTAGGGATGCACCTGATACAGGATTTGGTTCAGGATTCGGCCTTTTTCAGCAGGATTCGGCTAAATCCTTCAGCCTGGCCGAACCGAATCCGAATTTGCATATGCAAATTAGGGGCGAGGAGGGAAAACTTTTTGTCATAAAACAAGTAAGCAAAAAATGTTTTCCCCTTCACACCCCTAATTTGCATATGCAAATTATTTGGATTTGGTTCGGTATTCGGCCGAATCTTTTGCAAAGGATTCTGGGGTGGATTCAGTGCATCCCTACTTACCACTCTGCGCACAGACATCCAAGCAGACTTCAGGAAGGTGGTTGCATAACTACATCTGGAGGTGAGGCAGCTAGGAGGATGCACAGATCACCTAGAGCAGGGCTGTCCAACTGGTGGCCCGCGACCCCCCCTTATGTGGCCCTCCACATCAAAGTCTGCCTGCTATGTCGGCTTACCATTTGAAAACCTTAAAAGGTATCGCTACAGAGATTAACGGTCTCCTGCATGGTTTAACCCTTTAACTGCCAAGAACGTAGCTCCTACGTTCTTTTGAAAAAAGGCTTTAAGTGCCAAGAACGTAGGAGCTACGTTCTTTACTAAAACAGCTCTCTCTCTGCACACACTGCAAAATCAGCGTGCAGAGAGGAGCAGCTAGCAGCAGAACCCCCTAGGCAACGAGCTTACCTGAAAAAGATCGGCGATCCTCCACTCCAGGGTCGCAGAGAGACGCAGCAACAGCAGCAACAGAATCAGCAGCTTCCATGTCGCAAGCATCAGCACAGCACATGCTCCTGCTCCGCCCACGCACTTCCTGGTGCAGTGACTCAGCGTGTCTCAACTGAAAAGCACTGAAAAGGACTCCTCTTCATCTAGATTTGGTAAGTGCCCCTTTTTTTTTACTTATTTACAGGTATTTACAGGCATTTACAGGCATTTACAGGCATTTACAGGCATTTACATATACACAGTACACATACTAGTAAAAGTAGTTTTTTTTTTTGATTTTCTGATTTTTTTGATTTTTCAAACTTTTGCACATATTTACATACTCAAATACATATATGCAAATATTTATACACTTTTTAGAGCTGTACATCCATGCATACACAAACTTATAGGGGTTTTTTTTTTGTTTTTTTAGTTCATTTTCTAAGTTTCCCTTATGTTATTTCCCTAAAAACTTTAGATTTCACAGCATGACTACTGGATCAAGCATTCTGACCTCTAACCATGCTGTCGGATCAGTTATTTTGTTATTTCGTTGATTTTCCTAATTGTATTTGCTTTTTTGTGATTTTTATTGCAGTTTTATGCTTGCATTGTTTTTCCTTATGTAATTTTTTTCTCATTTACACTTTGATAATTTGGGATAGAAATATATGGTTTTGGGGGGTCTTTGTACTGTTAGGGGGTCTTACGGCACATTATATGCAGTGAGAGTGCTATGTTCACAGAAGGCGAATTGACAGCTGAGAAAATTCTTATGCACTGTTTTTATTTGGGGTCCGCACGTGCCCACCTGCTTTGGTATATTTATGCATATTGGGCATCAAACTGTTCAGTAGACCCTTGGCGTCAATATTTAGGGTGTTTTCTAATTGTATGTAAGAAATTGGGTGAGATAAATGCGACCAACTGCAATATTTTTAGGCGATTTTCAGAAATATCATAAAAACCACTGCCTTTAGCGTTGCTTTGCAGTATGTACATTTGGAGCAGAAAGACAGTTTCAGCAAATTTTTATTCGGCACAAGGCGTACTTTCCAAAAATATATGGTTTTGGGGGGGTCTTTGTACTGTTAGGGGGTATTACGGCACATTATATGCAGTCAGAGTGCTATGTTCACAGAAGGCGAATTGACAAACGAGAAAATTCTTATGCACTGTTTTTATTTGGGGTCCACACGTGCCCACCTGCTTTGGTTTATCTATGCATATTGGGCATCAAACTGTTCAGTAGACCCTTGGCGTCAATATTTAGGGTGTTTTCTAATTGTATGTAAGAAATTGGGTGAGATAAATGCGACCAACTGCAATATTTTTAGGCGATTTTCAGAAATGTCATACAAACCGCTGCCTTTAGCATAGTATTGCAGTATGTAAGTTTGGAGTAGAAAGACAGTTATAGCAAATTTTTATTCAGCAGAATGTGTACTTTCCAAAAAGATATGGTTTTGGGGGGTCTTCGTACTGTTAGGGGGTCTTAGGGCACATTATATGGAGTCAGAGTGCTATCTTCACAGAAGGCGAATTGACAGCCGAGAAAATTCTTAAGCACTATTTTCATTTGGGGTCCGCACGTGCCCACCTGCTTTGGTTTATCTATGCATATTGGGCATCAAACTGTTCAGTAGACCCTTAGCGTCAATATTTATGGTGTTTTCTAATTGTATATAAGAAATTGGATGAGATAAATGCGACCAACTGCAATATTTTTAGGCGATTTTCAGAAATATCATAAAAACCGCTGCCTTTGGCGTTGCTTTGCAGTATGTACGTTTGGAGTAGAAAGACAGTTGTAGCAAATTTTTATTCAGCAGAATGTATACTTTCCAAAAATATATGGTTTTGGGGGGTCTTTGTACTGTTAGGGGGTCTTACGGCACATTATATGCAGTCAGGGCGCTATGTTCACAGAAGGCGAATTGACAGCTGAGAAAATTCTTATGCACTGTTTTCATTTGGGGTCCGCACATGCCCACCTGCTTTGGTATATCTATGCATATTGGGCATCAAACTGTTCAGTAGACCCTTGGCGTCAATATTTAGGGTGTTTTCCAATTGTATGTAAGAAATTGGGTGAGATAAATGCGACCAACTGCAATATTTTTAGGAGATTTTCAGAAATATCATAAAAACCACTGCCTTTAGCGTTGCTTTGCAGTATGTAAGTTTGGAGTAGAAAGACAGTTTTAGCAAATTTTTATTCGGCAGAAGGTGTACTTTCCAAAAATATATGGTTTTCTGGGGTGAACCTAGTTTTTTGTACCTTTGCCTGTTGCAAAATGCTGTATATGTGCTGATTTTGCAGCATTTGGAATTACAGAACTGTCTTCGTTCTATGGCCCCTATACGCCATATACTTATGTGTACCTATGCATATTGGGCATCAAACTGTTCAGCGGACCCTGGGCTTTCATATTTAGGGTGTTTTATCTTGGTATGTAATGATATGTGGGAGATACGATGCTTCAGAGTTGCAATATTGAGGTGATTTTCTGTAATGTCATAAAAATTGCCAAATGTAGGAAAGCTTTACGGCTTGGTACTTTGGAGTAGAAAGACGTGCATACCCATATTAGATTCGTCAGAATGTGTACTTTCCAAAAACATATGGTTTTCTGGGGTGAACATACATTTTTGTACTTTTGCCCCCTTGAAAAATGCTGTAAATATTCTGATTTTGCAGTATTTGGAATTCCAGAACTGATAACTCGTATGGGGTGTCTTCGTTCTGGGGCCCCTATACGCCACATACTTAGGTGCACCTATGCATATTGGGCATCAAACTGTTCAGCGGACCCTGGGCTTTCATGTTTAGGGAGTTTTATCTTGGTATATAATGATATGTGGGAGATACGATGCTTCAGAGTTGCAATATTGATGTGATTTTCGGCAATGTCATAAAAATTGCGAAATGTAGGAAAGCTTTGTGGATTGGTACTTTGGAGTAGAAAGACGTGCATACCCATATTAGATTCGTCAGAATGTGTACTTACCAAAAACATATGGTTTTCTGGGGTGAACATACATTTTTGTACTTTTGCCCCTTGAAAAATGCTGTAAATGTGCTTATTTTGCAGTATCTGGAATTCCAGAACTGATAACTCGTATGGGGTGTCTTCGTTCTGGGGCCCCTATACTCCACATATTTAGGTGCACCTATGCATATTGGGCTTCAAACTGTTCAGCGGACCCTGGGCTTTCATGTTTAGGGAGTTTTATCTTGGTATATAATGATATGTGGGAGATACGATGCTTCAGAGTTGCAATATTGATGTGATTTTCGGCAATGTCATAAAAATTTCGAAATGTAGGAAAGCTTTGTGGATTGGTACTTTGGAGTAGAAAGACGTGCATACCCATATTAGATTCGTCAGAATGTGTACTTTCCAAAAACATATGGTTTTTTGGGGTGAACATACATTTTTGTACTTTTGCCCCTTGAAAAATGCTGTAAATGTGCTTATTTTGCAGTATCTGGAATTCCAGAACTGATAACTCGTATGGGGTGTCTTCGTTCTGGGGCCCCTATACTCCACATATTTAGGTGCACCTATGCATATTGGGCTTCAAACTGTTCAGCGGACCCTGGGCTTTCATGTTTAGGGAGTTTTATCTTGGTATATAATGATATGTGGGAGATACGATGCTTCAGCGTTGCAATATTGATGTGATTTTCGGCAATGTCATAAAAATTTCGAAATGTAGGAAAGCTTTGTGGATTGGTACTTTGGAGTAGAAAGACGTGCATACCCATATTAGATTCGTCAGAATGTGTACTTTCCAAAAACATATGGTTTTCTGGGGTGAACATACATTTTTGTACTTTTGCCCCTTGAAAAATGCTGTAAATGTGCTGATTTTGCAGTATTTGGAATATTATTCAAATTACAGGTGAGTGATTGCTCACCAAAATGAATTACACCTCAAAGGAGATGTTGATGATGAATATAATAGATCTGTCACTTAAATTAAAGTGCACTTAAATATGAAGTGTGAGAGTTGTCTTAACAGAAACCAAATCTGGGGATACTGAGCAAAGCAACCCATCTATTGCCCACTGGTCAGCAAATTCACTCAACCGTCCATTAAACACTGCCTGGGTGTACTCTGCTCGGATGCGGGAACGCACCAGCACCCGGAACAAAGCCTCTACCGGTAGAGGATTCCCACCCTCCAAACATTGCATTCTAGACTTATGAATGGCTAGTTTGGCTAAAGCTAGGAGCAAGTTGAAGAGAAGGTCTTGCTCTCGATTGTCCCGGGATACTGGGCGTCCAAAAATAAAAACGTGAGGGGAAAAATGTAACCAGAACTGCAGGTGAAGTTTCCTCAAAAGAGCCAAAAGAGGTTGCAGTCTGGCACACGAAAAATAAGCATGAAACACAGACTCCCTTTTGCCACAGAATGGGCAAGCAGCTGTGGAGTCTGTAAAATGGACCAGGTACTCTCCTGTGCTCAAAACACCATGGAGCACTCTCCAACTCAAGTCTCCAGTGGGTCTGGGCACCAGGCTGGAATAAAGGGCTCGCCACTGGGGTTTCTCACCCTCATTAAACACCCGCCTCCAGATGGTATCATAGCGGGAGACAAGAGCAAGAAAGTGTACAGTGTGGAGCACAAGGGAGTACAATAGCTTTCTTGTCATGTCAAAAAAGCACGTTGAGGTAAAATTCTCCAACTGGCTCAAGTTGGGGGAAGGAGGTGTGTCAGGGGATTGACGGGTCTTGGGTGCTATTTTTATGGCTGGAGGTGGAGAGTTCCAAGGTGGATGTGGTTCTCCACCACGTAAAACTCCATCAATAAATGTGTGAGATTCAGGAGAGAGGTTATTCTTGATCTCCTGGAGCAGACGATGTGGAACTCTAGTGGTAAGGTACCCCATGCGTGGCATAACTGCCCGAGCTTCCACCCAATCTGACCTCTCGAAATCCAGGAAATCCCCAACTCTGGTTAGCTGAGCCCTGCAAAGGCAGTGGCGGATGCTGGTGGACTCCAACATCCTAGTCTTTAAAGATGGATTGTAAAGTAGGGGCTCAGTTAGAATGTCCTCCCCCTGAATGCCTCCTTGCCTTTGCACAGTTACCATGCTCCAGGTCTTTAGAGTCTCTTGGTAGTAAACCGGCAATGGTGAGAGGCTTCTTAAGAATCCTTCAGGTTCGATGACAAACAATTGCCGGTCATACCCCATGTTGCGTACCTGATGATAAAAGCTGGATGCTAGGGTACACCACTGTGGAGAAGGATCTGCATACAAGTATCTCTGTATCTGTTGGAGACGGAAAGTATGTACTTGAGAGCGTATGCATACAACTCCCTGTCCTCCCTCCCTCAAGGGTAGGCTTGAAACACCTGCAGAGACCCAGTGCTTTCCCATCCAGAGAAAGTCCAGCAACCTTCTCTGGATTTTAGCAATGAATTCTTGGGTTGGGCCAAGACATGTCAGCCTATACCAGAGTTGAGAGGCCACCAGCTGGTTAATTACCAAAGCCCTCCCCCTCATAGAAAGCATTTTAGCAAGACCCTTCCACTTTCCCAGGCGGGTAAGAACATGCTCCTCAAGTTCAATAAAATTCTGTGGAACAGGACGCTCTTCAGCTGACAGATAGACACCTAAATATTTGATGACTTTAGTCTCCCACGAGATGTCGCGAAAAGCAGAAGGCAAAGAATCTACATGTAGAGGACCTTCCAGAAGGCCTGAGCTCTTGGTCCAGTTGATCCGAGCTGATGAGGCAGCAGCGTAAACCTCTTGGCATTCTTGTGCTCGCTCAAGATCAACTAGGTCCTGGGCCACAAGGATGACATCGTCAGCATATGCTGAAAGAACTACCCTCATGTCAGGTTCCCTGAGCACCAGTCCTGTAAGCCTCTTCCTTAGTAGACACAGGAAAGGCTCAATGGCCAGTGCATACAGCTGTCCCGACAAAGGGCATCCTTGTCGAACTCCTCGTTTGAAGGCCAGAGGTGCAGTCAGAGACCAGTTGATTTTAACTAGACACTCTGCAGAGGTGTACAGTGTTTTCAGATAGCTCACAAACTGTGGGCCAAAGCTATAGGCTTGCAGAGTGCCTAAAAGATATTGTTGATCTACTCTGTCAAATGCCTTCTCTTGATCCAGGGAGAGAAAAGCGAGAGATAGACCAGCCTTCCGGGCAAAATGTAGTAAATCCCGAACCAGAAAGACATTGTCAAAAATTGTCCGGCCGGGGACTGTATAGGACTGGTCAGGATGAACCACTTCTGCCAGCACAGTCTTGAGCCTGAGTGATATAGCTTTGGCTACAATTTTATAGTCTGTGCTGAGCAATGAGACCGGTCGCCAATTCTTAATAAGGCGGAGATCCCCCTTCTTAGGTAGCAGTGATAACACTGCTCGACGACAAGAAAGTGGCATCTCACCGGTCTTGAGGGCCTCATTTAGAACCCTATGGAAATCATGTCCCAGAGCATCCCAGAAGTACTGGAAGAACTCTACAGTCAATCCATCCAGCCCTGGAGATTTATTATGGGGCATTAAGTGGAGTGCTTGAGAGAGTTCATTCAGAGTGATTGGTTTTTCCAACCTCTCTCTTCTCCCCTCGCTTACCACTGGAAGCCCATTCCATAGTTCCCTGCAGGCATCTGGAGAGATGGGATCCGGAGAAAAAAGTTTCTGATAGAAGGCCCGGGCTCTGTCCCTGATAGCCTCCGGATCTTCAAGGGGGGTGCCATCCTCCACAAGAAGGCATGTTATTTGTTTTCGATTCCCCTTCTTCTCCAGAGCATAGAAGAATCGTGAGCCACGATCCATATCACAGAGTAACTGCATGCGGCTTCGTACATAAGCACCACGAGCCTGTCGATGTTCCATGTTACGCAGAGTCTCTTTCTTTTCTACATATTCACACTGTATGGCTTGGACTTCAGAGCCTGACAGCCTTTGCTCAAGATCAAGCACCTCCCTATTCAGAGCCTCAATCTCTGCATTTTTCTGTCTGCTCAAACATTTTGTATACTCTTGACACAAGAGCTTTAGGTGAACCTTGCCTACATCCCACCATTGACTCAGTGTGGCAAATTCATCCTGATAACCCTTCCAGTCTGTCCACATTTCCCGGACTGCCTTTGCAAACCCTTCATCCTTTAATAAGCTGTTATTAAAGTGCCAATAGGCTGCTTTGGGCAGAGATGGTGCAACTGCCACTATCAAAGAAGCACAATTGTGGTCCGAGAAAGGTGCCAAGCTAATATTACTGGACCGAACTTGTGACATAATATGGCTAGATATATAAAGCCTATCAATCCGGGACTGAGACACACGGCCATCCCTCACCCTAACATAGGTGAAAGAATCGGTTTCTGGGTGTTGTTCTCTCCAGATGTCTACCAAGGAGAAATGGGCAATGAGTTCCCGCAAAGCTGACTCAGATGAATCCCTTTTCTGGGGAACATTCCGGTCCCGAGCCTCAAGGGTGTAATTGAAATCACCCCCTATAATCACGGCTTCATCTGAGTCAATTGTCTCCATATAGGCTGATAAACTTTCAATAAAATACTTTCTCTCTGGTCCAGTAGTTGGGGCATACAAGTTTATCAGATTGTATGTTCCACTAGACTCCCGGACCCGGAGATGTAACAGACGGCCTGGGATGACAGAATTAACACTCAGTACCTCTGGCTGGAAGGATTCTGAGAACAAGGTCACCACCCCACATGACGTCCATGTGAGGTGATTAAAAAAGATTCTGCCCTTCCATTCCAGATGCCAGGTCGCTTCAAGCTCCTGAGTGATATGGGTCTCTTGAAGGAAACTCACAGAGTACCCTCCTTGGCGTAGAAAGGAGAGTACCTGAAACATTCTAAAAGGCTCCCGACAGCCATTTGTATTAAGAGTGCTTAATACTTAGAGCCATTATTGTGTGTTAGTAAATGCTTTAGCCCTCACAGAGGCCTGGTGAGACAAACACTTTTTGTGGAACTTAACACTACGGAGATATTCTGCAGTTCCATAGTTTTTGGACTCTTTTATGACCTTGATGTATTGTCTCACAGAACTGATCACCAAAGTCAAATCATGCCACTTCTCTAGAGCCATATGTAGCTTCTTCTCCAATTTAACACCAAGGGTGCTCTCAAGAAACATCTTGAGTTCCTCAGCTGGGATGATTGGGGTAGAAGGATTTGTCACAACTGTGTCAACCTCCTCTTCGATGTCCCCCTCATCCATGAACTCTTCTTGGCTAAGGGATTGATAATTCCCCCTCTCCACTGGAGCTTTGATAATATCTACACAAGAAGTTGCAGGAGAAGGATCAAAAGCACCTGCTATCTGGAGACACAGCAACGGCTCAGATAATACTTGGATTTTGCTTGGAACACCACTGGAGGTGTTTGGCTCAGGGGTAGCAGATGGAATTGGCTCCTTAACAACAGGAGCTTTAGAGGCTCGATGGGCAACCTCTGCCCTTTCCACTGCCTCCTGAATGGCAATAACATTGGGATCAGTGGAAGAGAATGGAGGAGAGATCTTAACATGCACAGTAGACCTTACAGAGTCTGTCTGGCTATCCTTGGAGTGAAATACCCTGAGGCACTAAACACTGAGGCTGGTTGTAGTTCCCAAAGCTCAGCACCTCAGGAACACTTACGGCCCACTCTGCAGGGGTTTCATTAGCTGTCCCTTTATACTCCAGGGGAAGATCCCCTGTTGGAGACAGATGCAGCACCCCTGACTCTGTGGGGAGACCCATAATCCCCTGTTCAAATTTCTCCAGACCATTTATCTCCTCTTCCCCAACTGAGTCTATAGGTGCATGGTCTGGCACCAGTTGATTGCATCCAACAGTTGGACCAGACAATATCACCACATGAGGAGCAGATGTTTTGCTGCCCTTTTTGCCCTTGGATGGGGGTGCTCCATCATTGACCACTGAAACCCATTCCTCAGGTATCAGCCTGTTGGATTTAAATTTCCTCTTCTTTTTCTTATCATTTGAAGAGGAAATGCTACTCTCTGCTTCCACCATGACAGGTGTTACAACCACCGGCACCCCCACACCCTTAGGATTGCTCATAACAGGGTTAAGTTGGTTTTTGGCAAAAACAACTGCAGCACTGGGGGATGCATTGACATTCCTCCCCCCCTTCTCTTTTGCTGAATTTGAAATGTAGGCTGCATCCTTAGATAACTTGAGTGAAGAAGGAGGAGGTTTGGAGGTTTCAGAGGTGGGTTGTGTAACAACCACCTTAAGTTTCTTTACTGAAGGGGATTTCTCCTTTGAGGAGCCTGCAGCAATAGCTGTAGCAGGGTATGATGTTGCATTAGAGGTACTGGGGGCAGGAACAGGGACTGTGGTCTTAATATGCCCTTTGGGGCAACTCTGGCGAGTGTGTCCCAGGTTCTTGCAAAGGAAGCACCTCACTTCTTCTGTGCAGCTTTTATACAGCACCCCCTCAAATGGAACACCAAAGGACCCCTCAATAGTATCTTGACCCCGAGGCAAAAGTAATTGCACCTGCCTTTTAAAAGAGAGGATATGTCTCAATCTGCTCTCCTTGCAACCCAAGGGAAGTTTAGAAATAGTTGACTTTATTTCACAGAGGGCTTGCAGGTGGGGTTGCAATAAATGGTCTTGCAGGAAGGGGGGCACATTAGATAGGACTATCTTTATGCCTAATCCTTCTAGGGGTTCTACAGGGATATAACTACCCCCTACTGTGATGCCTCTCTGCACTAGAGTATGCACTGCAGTTAGTGTACGGGCAAATATTATGGCTTTCCCATACATTTTACTTGCTGCCACTATTACAGAGGGGCCCACCACTTCAGCTGCAGCTTTTATGTAAGCCTCTATGCCATGAGCTCCTGTCATTAGACATCTAACCCCATGCTTCCTTGTAAGCTGCTCTACCCCAGCAGTGACTTGGCTTGGGTTGTTGCCAGTAGCCACTGCCTGTGCAAAACTTTTAGCAGTGGTCACATTGGCTGCAGCAGCAGAAACAGAAGCAGTGGAGCTTTTAGACAAAGGCTGTGACTGGTGTTTTTTAGCATAGCTACAACCAGGTTTTTCAGCTCCTTTTCCTTTAGGAGCCGGAGGTATTTTTTTATAATTTTGTTTTTTATTCCCTCCCATTATTTTACAAAACAATCCACAAAAAAGTAAGCTTAATTCTATTAATCAATCAATCAATATTAGATTCGTCAGAATGTGTACTTTCCAAAAACATATGGTTTTCTGGGGTGAACATACATTTTTGTACTTTTGCCCCCTTGAAAAATGCTGTAAATATTCTGATTTTGCAGTATTTGGAATTCCAGAACTGATAACTCGTATGGGGTGTCTTCGTTCTGGGGCCCCTATACGCCACATACTTAGGTGCACCTATGCATATTGGGCATCAAACTGTTCAGCGGACCCTGGGCTTTCATATTTGGGGTGTTGTATCTTGGTATATAATGATATGTGGGAGATACAATGCTGTAGACTGGACACTTTGAGGTAATTTTTCAAAAATGTAACACATTTTTATAAAAACTGCTAACTTTAGGAAAGAATTGCAACTTGGTAGTTTGGAGTACAAATATATATTTACCCATTTTGAACTCGTTAGAATCTGTTCTTTCCAATAAGGTAGTTTTTTAGGGTAAACCTACTGTTAGTGGAATGTTTGGCCTTGAAATCAGATGTATGCTGTTTTGTGGAGCGGTGCTTTGGAAATTTGGTAGTTTACTGCTTCGGAGTTTAACTATCGAAGTGAGAAATCTCCATAAAATTATATATATTTGGTATTGGTTCGTTCGGGAGACACAGAACTTTCCAAATCTGCCATGTTCTCATGCATAAAATAAATTATGCTTCTGATATATGCGTTTGTATCATGTGAAACTGTTTTTTTTTGTTTTTTTTATACACTTAGAAGCCCATATCTTTTTACAGGACTGGAATGATAACTAAATTCTAGCATATTTTGAAAGCTTAGGTTGTCCTGAAAAAAACAATATCTTGTTTTCATGGGTAAACTAAAAGACCCCCCCAGGAAAGTCCCCTAAAGTGAAAGAGCAAAAAATGTTTAAAAACAGTCTGGCAATAGAAGTTCCAACTTGGCCAAATTGGCTGGCAGTGAAAGGGTTAAACCTCAAATTCACACTCTAATCCCCTGTATTATTCACACCCTAAAGCCCTGTACTGTTCACACCTGAGACCCAGACTGAAACTGCCCACATTGTTCACCTGTTCTCACTTATACAAAATGCTAATGGGGCACCAGCATTGTGTCACTGAATGTAGCACATATTAGAGTGGTCCTGGTTTTCCTGTCTCCGGCTCTGTTCTGCCTTCCCTATGTTCCCTGTGTGTGTCATATTTTGCCTGCTCTTTGCACCCTGTGTTTGCCATACTCTGCCTGATCCCAATGGAACATAAGCCTGATATTTGTTCTGGGGGGTTTTTGTTATTGTTAGGGGCCCCTAAGGTGTTTAATCATATGCTGGAGGTACTGTATTATACACAAGGGAAGAAGGAGGAGGCATATGGATTTAAGGGTATGTCTTAATATGACTTAACCTTTTTCACATACGAGTGGCATCACTGCCAGTGCCGGGCCAAGGTAGTTTGGCACCCTAGGCAAGAGCTTCAATCAGCACCCCCTGTCCAGCATTACCATTTACCTCCTTAGCATGATGGTTTTTAAATAAGAAAGAAAGAAAATTGTACAACACTTTTTCATTTATATTACTGCCGCCTGTACCTGTACCAGCAAGCCCAGTAGCCATCTATGATACAGCCCCCCCATACCTGTGCCAGTAGCCATCCATTATACTGCCCCCATACCTGTACCATGCCCCCCATACCTGTATCAGCAAGCCCAGCAGCCATCCATCATACTGCCCCCCCATACTTGTGCCAGCAGCCATCCATCATACAGCCCTCCAGCAGCCATCATATTGCCCTCAATCTTTACCTGTGCTAGCAGCAGCCAAAAATAAATCCGATCACATCATATTGCCCCCAAGTGTTTATGTACCTGTGCCAAAGCCCAACCCAGCAGCAACAGCAAACACATGGCCCCGGCCCAAATCTGTACCTGGCTGTGGCAGCAGGAAGCTTCACACTTTCACAGTAATAGAAAGAATGTCTTCAGTTCAGAGCAACTGTGCAAGGCTGAGAGCAGCAAGCGCGAGCCACACCAAGCAGGCCGTCAGCTCTCTGGCACCCAACCGCATCAGTGACGTCATTGACGCGTATACGCACATCGCGTTGCACTGCCGCACCGCACATAAGGAGCTATTAATTGCTGGCAACAGGGAGAAGATGAAGGAGGGGGATTCCACCTGACTGAGTGACCATGATTACCAAAACAAATTATTAAATAAATGATTGAAAAAAAATAAAACCCCATTAAAAGTGCGCCCCTCAATGATGGCGTCCTAGACAGCCCTACTCTGCCTACCCCTAGTTCTGGCCCTGATCCCTGCAGTGAGCACCAGCCATCTGTTTTTTTGGTGTGCTATTAATGTGGACATGGTCTTGCGGTAACGTGTGTGGTTTAAAGTGGTTGTGGTCTAAAAATAGGGAGTGGCTTCCTTTATCGTCCCTCCACCATGTAGATTAGAAATATTCCGGCCCTCTGTACCATATAAATTGAACAGCACTGACCTAGAGCAAAAGATGGCAGAACTGGTAAGCTCTCATAACTCACTTATAGATGCAAACACCAATCTAGAAGAGAAAGTACAGCAATTAACCAACAAATTAGCTGATATTGAAGATAGAAATAGAAGAAATAATATCAGACTAAGAGGCATTCCAGAACAAGTCAGAAATCTACTTTCATACATACAAGCAATGCTCAAAGAACTACTCCCAGAGAAAAAAACTGAACTACTACTATTAGACAGAGCACACAGACTGCCAAAAAATAAAAATGCACCACCAGCTGCGCCCAGATACTAACGTTTGGCATTTTCGCTACTGCGCAAATTCACTAACGAACGCTGGCGTAGTTTCGCTAGTGTCACTTCGCAACCTTACGCCAGGCGAATATTCGCTAGCGACGAAACTACGCAAATTCACTAACTTGCGCAGTGTACTGAACGCTACCTTTTACGCTAGACTCCACAGCAGAGTCTATATCTGTACTAGCTGGAGCCACGTCGTCTCCTCTCACTGTGTATTCGTATACTGCTGAGATGACAATAAAGTTTACTTTGACTTTAATTAGCCAACCTCTTAAAACAAAGACAAACGAATCAAACAATAGACCACATCCTAGACCAGAGGGGAAAAAAGACGACAAACGCAAAAGATATTGCAGATGTCTTTGCAACATACTACTCATACCTGTATAACCTGCAAACAGATCACCAACACTCCCCAACCAACAATGAAGGGAATTAAAGACTTTCTCAACAAACCAAATTACCACAAATCTCGGAAAACTCAACTGCAATCCCTCAACCAACCTAGAACAGAGAATGAAGTACTTACAGCTATCAACGGCCCCAATGGGGAAAGCACCAGGACCAGATGAACTTACCTCACTCTACTAAAAACACTTTAAGAACATATTAGCTTCACAATTGACAACCCTTTTTAATGAAATCTGCCAACAAGGCACAAGGCATACCTCCAGCAGAGATGCTGAAAGCAACAATATCCACTATACCAAAACCAGGAAAAGCACCAAACTTATGTCCAAACTACAGACCAATAGCACTGCTCAATTGCGACATCAAACTCTATGCAAAGATATTGGCCAACGGATTTAAAGACATTTTACCAACCATCATACACCAAGACCAGACAGGATTTACAAAAGGGAGACAAGGAATTGACAACACCAGGAAAATGCTGTCAATCAAAGAAAAAGTTACAAGACAAAACACACCCACAATCCTCCTCGCATTAGACGTTTGACAGAGTGCACTGGCAAGACATGGCAGAAGTATTAGAGGAATATGGAATGAAAGAACAATACTCCAAGCAATACAAGCTTTGTACACCAAGCCATCAGCCCAGGTAACCATCATGGGATTCCTCTCTGAGGCATTTCACATCACAAATGGAACCAGTCAAGGATGCCCTGACTCCCCAATAATATTCACTTTGAGTTTAGAACCATTGGCAAATATAATAAGAGAATCTGAAGAAATAACAGGAGTCTGCATAGAACACTAACACTCCAAATTGGCACTATTCGTGGATGACATAATCCTGTCACTCACAAACTCTAGCAAATCATTAGCAGCAACATTTCAGACACTTTTGTAATATAGCCAAATCTCCTACTACAAACTTAACATCAACAAAACCCAAACACTACCCCTGAAAATTTCAGCAAAACAACTAACTCAACCAAAACAAAAATACCCCTTCCAATGGAAACAGCACTCAATCACGTACCTAGGAATAGAACTGGGAGACACAATAGCTACCACCTACTGCAGTAACTACCCTCCTATCCTCCTCAAAATACATCATCATCTCCCGCCTTGATTACTGCAACTTACTCCTCACAGGTATTCCAACAAGTCACCTTTCACAACTCCAATCTGTTCTAAACGCGGCCGCTAGACTCATTCATCTAGCTCGCCGCTCAACATCAGCTGCTCCCATTTGTATGTCCCTTCACTGGCTCCCAATCTCTTCTAGAATCAAATTCAAATTACTTACACTCACATTCAAGGCCCTTAATAATGAAACCCCTCCCTATATTTCATCTCTAATCTCCAAATACACTCCTTCACGAAACCTACGCTCTGCTTCTGATCTTCGCCTCACTTCTCCTCTGGTCACTTCTGCCCATTCTCGTCTACAAGACTTCTCTCGGGCTTCTGCTTTTCTCTGGAACTCTCTGCCACAAGCTGTCAGACTTTCTCCTTCCTTCCAAACTTTCAAGCGCTCCTTAAAGACCCATCTGTTTAAAGAGGCCTATTCGTTGTACCTTAATTAATCATTGCTGTATCAAAAATGACAAAGTGTTTATATAATCCTAATGTCTCAATTGTACCCTAACCTTTTAGTTTGTAAACCCCATTGTACTCTGTAATCCTTGTCTGTTAGCCACCATTTATTCCCTGTTTGCTATAACTGCAGTAAAGCACTGCGTATCTTGACAGCGCTATATAAATAAATGATGATGATGATGATGATGAATACAGAATCAATTAGAAAAATGGAATTCCCTACACATCTTGTGGATGGGAACAATAAAAATGATGTCTCTACCGAAATTACTATACCTCTTCAGAACTTTACCGATCACAGTATCTACATCATTATTACGCCAAATCCAAACAACATTTGACAAGTTTATCTGTGGGGGGGGGATCAAACGTAAATTTATACAACTCCACATGAAAAATGGCGGTTTTGGAGCGCCAAACATAGAAAACAACTATAAGGCAGCGATCTTGGAGCAAATGGCAACGTGGAACCTCCCCCCAACCCAAAAACAATGGCTCCACATTGAACAAGAAGCAATCTACCCACTCACACTACAACAAATGATATGGCCAGCAACATAGAAAACCTTCCAACAACAGCAAAACCCTACCACACCACAACAACAGCCCTGAGGATATGGAACCGCACCAAAAATAAAAAGCACATCCACGCATTCCCAGCCAGACAAACCCCCATTGGAGTACTAGAAGCAACAATCCCAGGACTAATAACAAGGAATTGGAACATAAATGGACTAAACACAATTGGACAACTATATTAGAGGGAGATTGTGGAAGCACTCAAGGCTAAATTAAAATATATTTAAATATAATGGAAGTGCTACTTACAATGCACTTCCCTGGGCCCCTGTCTCATAAATAATTCAGTATAAATGCAAGTGCATGTTTACAAAACAGGGGTTTTTAGTTACCAAAGTTATGATCATAAAATTGAAAAGCTACCATACCACGTCAAGGTAAACCCCATATGGCGGTCCCTAACTTACTTATTAAAAAGAAATGTTTCTCTGCATAATAGCATTACCTGTGTTCAGTGTATGTTGAGCATTGGTTTCAATTTGAAGGCTGAATCCTCCCCCGCCAGTAAAGGCTTTTAAGAGAGAGAGATTGCCCAAACCAACGCCCACATTTAAAAGCGTAGGACCACCATTAGTTTTAAGGGGTGGGTATGGGTTGCTATTGAAAAACCACATGAAGCTATGCCACAGCTTCAGGCCAATATACTATATTAGAGGGAGATTGTGGAAGCACTCAAGGCTAAATCAAAATATATTTAAATATAATGGAAGTGCTACTTACAATGCACTTCCCTGGGCCCCTGTCTCATAAATAATTCAGTATAAATGCAAGTGCATGTTTACAAAACAGGGGTTTTTAGTTACCAAAGTTATGATCATAAAATTGAAAAGCCACCATACCACGTCAAGGTAAACCCCATATGGCGGTCCCTAACTTACTTATTAAAAAGAAATGTTTCTCTGCATAATAGCATTACCTGTGTTCAGTGTATGTTGAGCATTGGTTTCAATTTGAAGGCTGAATCCTCCCCCGCCAGTAAAGGCTTTTAAGAGAGAGAGATCCCAAACCAACGCCCACATTTAAAAGCGTAGGACCACCATTAGTTTTAAGGGGTGGGTATGGGTTGCTATTGAAAAACCACATGAAGCTATGCCACAGCTTCAGGCCAATATACTATATTAGAGGGAGATTGTGGAAGCACTCAAGGCTAAATCAAAATATATTTAAATATAATGGAAGTGCTACTTACAATGCACTTCCCTGGGCCCCTGTCTCATAAATAATTCAGTATAAATGCAAGTGCATGTTTACAAAACAGGTGTTTTTAGTTACCAAAGTTATGATCATAAAATTGAAAAGCCACCATACCACGTCAAGGTAAACCCCATATGGCGGTCCCTAACTTACTTATTAAAAAGAAATGTTTCTCTGCATAATAGCATTACCTGTGTTCAGTGTATGTTGAGCATTGGTTTCAATTTGAAGGCTGAATCCTCCCCCGCCAGTAAAGGCTTTTAAGAGAGAGAGATTGCCCAAATCAACGCCCACATTTAAAAGCGTAGGACCACCATTAGTTTTAAGGGGTGGGTATGGGTTGCTATTGAAAAACCACATGAAGCTATGCCACAGCTTCAGGCCAATATACTATATTAGAGGGAGATTGTGGAAGCACTCAAGGCTAAATCAAAATATATTTAAATATAATGGAAGTGCTACTTACAATGCACTTCCCTGGGCCCCTGTCTCATAAATAATTCAGTATAAATGCAAGTGCATGTTTACAAAACAGGGGTTTTTAGTTACCAAAGTTATGATCATAAAATTGAAAAGCCACCATACCACGTCAAGGTAAACCCCATATGGGCGTTGGTTGGACAATGCCTCTCCCTTAAAAGCCGCATACTGGCGGGGGAGGATAGATCCTTTTCACTGAAACCAAGGTTCAACAGACACTGATTAAACTGAATGCTACTATGCAGTAAGACTTTTTATACTATGGCCGAAAGGCAAACAAGTTAGGGACCGCCATGTGGGGTTTACCTTGACGTGGTATGGTGGCTTTTCAACTTTATGATCATAACTTTGTAACTAAAAACCCCTGTTTTCTAAACTTACTTTTGAGACAGGGGCCCAGGGAATGTGCATTAAAACTAGCACTTCCTTTATACTTAAATATACTATTACTTAGCCTTTAGAGTGCTTCCACACCCCTATTTTTATACATTGTATTGTTGCCAGAAGCTGTGGCTGAGCTTCATGTGGTTTTTCATAGCACCCCATACCCCCCCCTTAAACTAATGGGGCCCTATACTTTTAAAAATGGGCGTTGGTTGGACAATGCCTCTCCCTTAAAAGCCGCATACTGGCGGGGGAGGATAGATCCTTTTCACTGAAACCAAGGTTCAACAGACACTGATTACACTGAATGCTACTATGCAGTAAGACTTTTTATACTATGGCCGAAAGGCAAACAAGTTAGGGACCGCCATGTGGGGTTTACCTTGACGTGGTATGGTGGCTTTTCAACTTTATGATCATAACTTTGTAACTAAAAACCCCTGTTTTCTAAACTTACTTTTGAGACAGGGGCCCAGGGAATGTGCATTAAAACTAGCACTTCCTTTATACTTAAATATACTATTACTTAGCCTTTAGAGTGCTTCCACACCCCTATTTTTATACATTGTATTGTTGCCAGAAGCTGTGGCTGAGCTTCATGTGGTTTTTAATAGCACCCCATACCCCCCCTTAAACTAATGGGGCCCTATACTTTTAAAAATGGGCGTTGGTTGGACAATGCCTCTCCCTTAAAAGCCGCATACTGGCGGGGGAGGATAGATCCTTTTCACTGAAACCAAGGTTCAACAGACACTGATTACACTGAATGCTACTATGCAGTAAGACTTTTTATACTATGGCCGAAAGGCAAACAAGTTAGGGACCGCCATGTGGGGTTTACCTTGACGTGGTATGGTGGCTTTTCAACTTTATGATCATAACTTTGTAACTAAAAACCCCTGTTTTGTAAACTTACTTTTGAGACAGGGGCCCAGGGAATGTGCATTAAAACTAGCACTTCCTTTATACTTAAATATACTATTACTTAGCCTTTAGAGTGCTTCCACACCCCTATTTTTATACAATTGGACAACTGTTTCACTCAAATACACTAAGATCATGAGGACCTCCAAACCCAATACAATTTGCCTAAACACAATCTATATAAATTCCTGCAAATAAGACATCTACTATCTCCATACTTGAAGAACCTCCCAACACATCAAACCGATTTAGAACAATTATGTTTTAAAAATGCAGTGCAAAACGAAGGACTATCTAGAATGTACAGCATACTAGCGAACCAACCATAAACTGAGAAGCCACAGCATATGGTCAAATGGGAACAAGACTTGCAAATACCAAAAACACTCCCCAAATGGAACCAAGTGGCCAACCTACCTCTCACATACTCCAAGTGTACCAACCATATGGAAAACCAGAGGAAAATACTGTACAGATAGTACAAAACAGGCCCTTCAGCAGATGTTCCCATCAATACCCACAAAATGCTGGAGATGCAATAAAGCGGTGGGAACACTACTCCATATATGGTGGGCATGCCCAAATAGCGCACCTTTTTGGAATGAAGTATCAACAATACCCACTAAATTAACACCAAGCTTAGCCCTGCTCAACCTTGAAATACAGGACTACCACCCCAAAATCAGCCAGACTACTGATACCCAGACGTTGGAAGTCAACGGAAATACCAGCACTGGAGGAATTAATAAATCTTGCAGACTCAAACCTAGCTTATAAATAATAATTCTACAAAGCAAACAGACCTCACCCACCTAAGATGGGTAACCTGGAAACAAAATGAACAACCTAACCAGCCAACCTAAATTAATAAACAGACAATCAATCAATATCAACACAGCCACCAGCAGCAATAAACTTATAGCAGACTAAGTAACAACCAAAACCCCCGACCCCATCCCAACTCTTACCTCTTATTGCCTCCTCTTTCCCCTTCCTTCCTTTTCTATCAAGCAATGTTTCCATGTTGAATGTTTGGAAATTATTGAAATCTGAAAAACAAATAATAAAAATCTAAGTTAAAAAAAAAATAAGGTAAGGAAAATCTTAGCTATGAGGAAAGACTTGCCAAACTGGGGTTGTTCACACTGGAGAAGATGCGCTTAAGGGATGATATGATAACTATGTATATAATATGTAATAATCTCTCTGCTTTATTTAACAGTAGGTCTGTCAGCTGATGCAAGGTCACCCATTCCCATTAGAAGAAAGGAGGTTCTGATTAAATATCCGGAAAGGATTTTTTCCCCCACTGAGGCAAATTGTAGAGGCTTCAAATGGTTTTTTTTTACCTTCCTCTGGATCAACTAGCAGTTGTAAGGAAACCTTACCCTGGTGGTCCAGTGGCCTTCCCTGGGGGGTCTAGTGGTTAGCGGGGACGCACGCCGCATGCATCCTATCTCCTTCTATGCCGGTTCCGCTATGGCGCGCTTACGGGTTTATGCGCCGGCGTGATGACTTCACGCGCAACGGTGCAAAATTCTAAATATTTAAAGGGGCCTTTCATGGAAAATCACTGCCCATTGTTAGGTTCTATTTGGAAAGTTCCTAAGTGCCTTGCTTTGTTTAATCGTATCTGTTATTACTGGTTTTGACCCTTGCTTTGCCTGTGACTATTCTGATCCTCTCCAATCCTGACCTTTGCCTGCCTGATTACTCTGACCTCTCCTATTCTGATCCTGCCTGCTTGTGACTACTCTGACCTCTCCAATCCGACCTTTGCCTGTTCTCCAACTATTCTACGCTCTCCAATCCAGATAACGGCCTGTCTGACTATCCTCTGCTTGTGCTGGCCCAGCCTGCCTGTTCATGGTGGTGTTCTTCCTTCCAGTATCTTGGTGAGACGATTGTGCCCCTTTGCTCGTCCAGAATCGTTAGCTTAGCTCGTCTCTCAAATAAGACCTGGCAGCGTCCGATTAGCCGAGGGCTCCTCCCGAGGTGAAAGGTGGCGGTTAGAGGCAGAAGTGAGAGCCGAGACCAGGGAGCTTAGCTTGGGTTCTGGATATAGGGTGCCGAACGTGATGCCGAACGAGATGGTTTTATTGCTGCTGATGCTCCGTGTCTAAGAACTTCGTTTATTTCTGGTGAACAATGTGAAACCAACTGAACCCATACCTCCCAACATGAATTTTTTGAATGTTGGAAGGTATGGGTACATTCTGTTTCTTTTAAGGTTGTTGTACTGTTAGAGGCCCTCCAGTTGAGAAGCTTGCCTTGGTGGCAGCACGCCATGGTTTACCAGGGGTGGCAAAAATACACTCCTGGTAACAAAATTCCATTTTTAAATTAGAATTTTAGCTCTTCTAGTGCAGGGAGCACATTTGAGATGTGCCCCCCTTGCCACACTCCAACACTGAAAAGTTAAATTGCTGGTTCACACAGGGCCGCCATCAGGGGGATAAAGGAGTGCTTGGCTGTGCTGAACTTTCCAAATTAGCTGGGCCCATGTTAACAACATGCAAGCTGAATCCGAAGATCTGACGTCCTGAAGCCGCAAAAAGACCCAAAGCCACAAAAGGAGTCAAAGCTGAAGCCCTGAAAAGACCCAAAGCCACAAATGGAGTAGAAGAAAACGAAGAAAAAATAAGAAATTAAGGTAAGTTCCACTGAGTACCAATTTTTTTAATTTATTAGGCTCCTGGACACCCATGTATTATTTTAATCCTCTATAGGCCCCTGGCCATCAATTTTTTTGAAATATTCAATGGGGCCTATGTCAGGTTCCCTAAGAGCAAGTGTCAGGACAGCAAAAGTCTCTTAAAGAAAAATGTTTTTTATTTCCAGTCAGCAGCAAACAGGTAAAAATAAAGGCAGTTTTCCTTCCAAAACAACAGAAATGTCTTTCAGCAGCAGCATGCCTGGACTGGCAATCTGTGGGTTCTGGCAAATGCCAGAAGGGCTGCTGTAAGTTGCCATAGACAGTCACTGTGGAGTGGGCTGGTGGGGGGCTGGTTGGGCCTTGGTGTACTTGAAATACCAGGGCCTATTTTGACTCGCAGTCCAGGCCTGAGCAGCAGTATAAGTAACAATAACAAAAAGGCAGTCAAATTACAGACCTTCCACACCGGTAACTGTGTGCGCAGGTACAAAGGATCCTTAGTGTCAGGATCCCAGACTCTCTTTCCCTGTCACTATTTCCCTGTCTCTCTCAGTCAGAGATTCTGAGAAACTGACCAGCCCGGGTTTTAT
Source organism: Xenopus laevis (assembly GCF_017654675.1). Taxonomy (NCBI): domain Eukaryota; kingdom Metazoa; phylum Chordata; class Amphibia; order Anura; family Pipidae; genus Xenopus; species Xenopus laevis. The sequence continues at coordinate 75,879,598 of NC_054372.1, read as the reverse complement.
AGGAGAATTCATCCCATTTGTAAAAAACGGAGTACCCCCCACCCAAGTAGACCTCCCTCCCTCCTCCCCCAGGCTAACTGCTCCATACTTTATACGTACCCCTCAGCGCAGATTCTGCCAGCAGAGTTCCACGCATTCATCTTCCTGGGTCCTGACTGGTAGATTGGCAATTTCCGTGTAATTCCACGCATGCACAGTTGTCGCGAACCGGCAAACTGCTCCAACTGCGCATGCGCAGAAATACCGATCTCCCAGTCAACTTACTGAGGACCCAGAAGATGGATGAGTGGAACTCCGCTGGCAGAATCTGCGCTGAGGGGTTAGTATAAAGTATGGGGCATTTCCCCAGGGGGGCAGTTAGCCTGGGGGAGGAGCGAGGGAGGTCTAGCTGGGGTGGGGGTTACTCGGTTTTTTACAAACTCCTTTAAGGAGTACTGATTAGCCACCTGAGGCTAATCAGACCCAGCTGGTCAGTAGCACAGTCACTCGGCTACAGGGCCCCTAACCACCAATGTTTATTTTAACATATAAGGGGGGGGGGGCACCAATTTATTTTCAATGGGGCCCCTGACCACCAATTGTATTTTTAACTTGTAAGGGGGGCTGGCCACCAATGTTTTTTTTAACCTTATGAGGGGGGGGGACCAATGGTTTTTTTTAACTTGTAGGGGGGCTGGCCACTAATGGGTTTTTCCTAACTTGTAGGGAGACGCTGGCCACCATAGAAGTTTGTAAGGGGGAGCTGCCAAGAGTGAAGATTTTTCAAACTTTTATGGGGGCCCCTGTCCATCTTTTAAGTTATTTTTTTAACTTGTAGGGGGGACCGTGGCCACCAATAAGTTTGTGTGGCTTTTTTTTTTTTACTTTGGTGTTGGGATGCGTGGGGTCTAGGGAGGGGCCTGTGGTGGTGATCAGAACCCAGAAAATTTTGTTGTACAGGACCCTGTGATTTCTGATGACGGCCCTGATTTCACATTCAAGTTAACTTTAGTATGTTATAGGCTAATTTTTTCTTTTTTTTATAGTTTTGGAATTGTTTGCCTTTTTCGTCTGGCTCTTTCCAGCTCTGTAAGGTTAAAAATGTATTGTTATTGATACTTTATTACTCACTATTCTATTCAGGCCCTCTCCTGTACATATTCAGTCTTTTATTCATATCAGTGCATGATTGTTATGGTAATTTGGACCCTAGCAACCAGATTGCTGAAATTGCAAACTGGAGAGCTAAATAAAAAGATAAATAACTCAAAAAAAATAAAAAAAATGAATCCAACTGCAGAATACCACTCTCCACATTAAACCAAAAGTTAATTTTTTTTCAAGGTGAAAAACTGGCATGTTAAAGGACAAGTAGGGGGCCATAACTTTTATTGTGTGGCCTCTAATTTCAGATGCACAATTAAAGCATACACTGTGTTTTTTATCAGTCACACTGCTCCCTGATTGCAGTGTTAAAAAAAGCCTGTAACATTGCTTTATAGCTGTATAATACACAAAAGCCATGAATATCTTGTAAATTCGGTGAGTTCTGATGTCATTTCTGTCACACGACTCACTGAAACTTGTGTATTATAATAAATTAGACATTAAGCCCGTTAAATTAACGGGCGCTAGAACTTTGGCGTTGGGATGCGTGGGGTCTAGGGAGGGGCCTGTGGTGGTGATCAGAACCCAGAAAATTTTGTTGTACAGGACCCTGTGATTTCTGATGACGGCCCTGATTTCACATTCAAGTTAACTTTAGTATGTTATAGGCTAATTTTTTCTTTTTTTTATAGTTTTGGAATTGTTTGCCTTTTTCGTCTGGCTCTTTCCAGCTCTGTAAGGTTAAAAATGTATTGTTATTGATACTTTATTACTCACTATTCTATTCAGGCCCTCTCCTGTACATATTCAGTCTTTTATTCATATCAGTGCATGATTGTTATGGTAATTTGGACCCTAGCAACCAGATTGCTGAAATTGCAAACTGGAGAGCTAAATAAAAAGATAAATAACTCAAAAAAAAAAAAAAAATGAATCCAACTGCAGAATACCACTCTCCACATTAAACCAAAAGTTAATTTTTTTTCAAGGTGAAAAACTGGCATGTTAAAGGACAAGTAGGGGGCCATAACTTTTATTGTGTGGCCTCTAATTTCAGATGCACAATTAAAGCATACACTGTGTTTTTTATCAGTCACACTGCTCCCTGATTGCAGTGTTAAAAAAAGCCTGTAACATTGCTTTATAGCTGTATAATACACAAAAGCCATGAATATCTTGTAAATTATATCCTTATAAATGGTGAGTTCTGATGTCATCAGTTATAAACGGTGAGTTCTGATGTCATTTCTGTCACACGACTCACTGAAACTTGTGTATTATAATAAACTAGACATTAAGCCCGTTAAATTAACGGGCGCTAGAACATATGTAGTCAAACATTCGCCAGCATACCTCCCAACATTTCAGAATAAGAAAGAGGGACAAATTTTTTTTGGCCATGCCCTCCTAATTACCATATTAAGTTTACAAAATTTGCCTGCTTATGAAAGTTTAAACACACTCCCTTTCCCTCCAAGTTTGCTGCTCAGCCCTCCCTTCCCCTCAGTGCTTGTTGCTGTCAGCCCTCCTTCTGTGTCACTGTTTGTTACTGTCAGCCCCCCTTCTGTGTCACTGCTTGTTACTGTCAGCCCTCCTTCTGTGTCACTGTTTGTTGCTGTCAGCCCCCCTTTTGTGTCTGTCTTGCTTAGCCCTACCTTCTGTGTCCGACGTGCTTGCTGCTCAATATCTCACCCTCCCTTCGTTCCATGTCCATGTTTGACTCTGCTCTCCGTCCCCGCCTTCTCCTCTGATCTCAGCCAGCCCCACATTCCTTTCTCCTATGCGCTCTGCCTGCCTGCCCGTTCTCGTCTCTCAGCCAGCCCCTGCTGCTCAGAGGAGAAGGGCCTGTTGTGAGAGTGTGGCTGTCTGGAGCGTGTTGTGGCTGCAGCATGACCCGTGTCAGTAAAATAAAGATGGCGGCGCCGGCTGGGCTGCAGCATATGCGCAGCTCTCGCAAGATAGTTGGGAGGTATGCGACAGAGACGGTCCGTGGGGCACATGCGCAGTAGCGCAATCCCACGGACACAGGGACTGGACGCAGAGACACTTGAACTTTATATATAGGATAGGATAGGCCCCTCCTATTCATATTTCAGCCTCTTATTCATGCCAGGGCATGGTTGCTAGGGGAATTAGGACCCTAGCAACCAGACTGCTGAAATGACAAACTGGAGAGCTGCTGAATAAAAAGCTAAATAACTGAAAAACCACAAATAATAAAAACCAATTACAAATTGTCTCAGAATATCCCACTAACAGTTCATTTAAAGGGAGAAGGCTCCTTTAAGCAGGTTATATATACAGGGCCTATCAGACTTTATCATTATCCTCAAGGTTTGGGGGAGCCCTGGAACACAGAGGGGTCAGTGGGGTTCCTGTCAGGTAAGAGGGGCCCTAAACGCGCACTTGCCCGAGGCCCCAGCAGCTCAACCCCCCCCATGATTGAATGGAACGTCCCAGTGACAGGAAGTGAGGCAATTGGAGCGACAGGCCCAGGACTGAGGCTACAGCAGGTGCCAGGGAGTGGGAGGGGCGCGGTTAAAGCGTTGGGAGGGGGTGTATGGGTTGCTAGGGTGGGAGAGCGACTTACTGTGCTAATCTGGGCCCCCATGTTACATGTCAGTCAGACACAAACTCACAGAAGGTCTCAGACTCTCCGCAGCACAGCCACGCCCACTCCGCCATCAAATCCCCGCACCAACCCCTTTCAACAGTTCTCTAGGCACCCACCCAGTCTAAACGCTTTAGTCCCGCCCTCCTCTTCCGTTTGGCGAATCGCTTTACAGGTTTAATTGACAATGAGACCCTCCCAATTCCTGTGCCGCAAATCACGACACATCACTGTCATGCAGACTCCTCCCAATGCTCCTACTGTAGCGCGATGTTATTCGCTAAACATTTGATTAGTCTCTCCCACTCAGCGCTTTTTTTTTATTGGCTACTCGCTATTCCCTCCCACCTCAGTGTGAAGCAGGAACCAAGCTGTCCGTCAAACAGACACGCCCTAAAGTCTTTCAGAGGCGCAAGTTAAGAGGCGGGGGTGTGGCCGGGCTCCTCCCTTCTCGCGGGTTCCTATTGGCTGCGCCATTAGATCGACTGAGTGGCGACCTGGAGCCGAGACTGACGGACACGAACCATGGAGACTAACAGGTGTGTCTGGGACCGGCTCTCTGTGCTGCGACTCTCACTGGCCGCAGGGACTGGAGGTGATATGGGGCCCCTACCTGCTGCTGGCACTGGGGGGACAGGGATTGAGGGGCCCCACTGGGGGGACAGGGATTCAGCTAAAAAACCGGGCGGGTGGCAACACATGCGCCGCACATGCGCAGTAGCGCATTTCCACGGACACAGGGACAGACTGGACGCAGAGACACTTGCACTTTATTATATAGGATAAAGTACCCCCAGTTGCAAAATATGAGGATATTAGAAGTTACCTCGGAGTTCCATGACCTGTTTTTATATGGTCATGAAACGCCTTGGTAACTTATAATATCCTTATAATTTACAAGAGGGGGTGCTTTATTCACTATATATCCCACCACCTTCTACAACAGTCTCTGCAATTTATGGTTCTGACATGAACGTGCCAACATGTCAGCAACACAGATTCTAAATCTCTAGGTTAAATTTAATCCTCTGTAGATATTATTCAGATTATTATATTCTCTGCATAGTCTGGAATAACCTTGACCAATATATAAGGGCTCATGTACAATGCAAGCTTCTTAGTGCCCATGCATAGAACCAGGGCCACTATCCGGGGGCCTAGGTTGTGCCGTATGTTTAAATTCAGGCCTGCAGGTAGAGCAAAGTCCACTGACCCTCAATGAATTAAAAACTTTAAGGTAAATTACACTGCCCCTCAATGTATTATTCTATTTTTGTAATTGTTTGCCTTTTTCTTCTGAATCTTTCCAGCTCTGTAAGGTTACAGATGTTTTGTATTGTTACTTATGTCGTTTTATTACTCACCTTTCTATTCAGGCCCTCCCCTGTTAATATTCATTCTTTTATTCATATCATTGCATGGTTGCTATGATAATTTGGACCCTAGCAACCAGATTAGTGAAATTGCAAACTGGAGAGCTGCTGAATAAAAGGCCAATTAACTCAAAAATAATAAAAAAAATTAATCCAACTGCAAATTGTATCAGAATACCACATTATACCAAAGGTTAATTTAAAGATTAAAAACCCCTTTAGGACACAGGAGGGCACGCATCACGTCCTCCTCATTAAAGTAAAGGGGCTGAGATGCCAAGGAGTACTGTAAATCACAATTTCCTGGGGGCAGTCCAAATTGCAGTAGCTCTTGAGCAATTTCACATTAAAAGCATATCATGGTACTGTTATTCTTTAAGATACCCTTTTCCGCAGTTGCAGCAGCAGAAACACTATAGTAAGGCTAATCACTGCTAAAAATCAGTAGATTATGTACATTTACCAATACCTTTTTTTGTGGCAGGGTTAGGGAAACATGGTTATGGACACTAATCATCTTCATACTCCCAAACTCATATGAAATAGGCAGCTCTGCTTCATCCTCTTTACCAGGGAAATTCCACGTGACTCTTAAAGAGGCTGTCTCTACCACTAGTCACATGGTTGGAGAAGTGAATTATGGGATATGAAGTCTGAACGTTGAGGGAGCTACATGCAAGCTTTACAACATTGTTACAGTGAAACTCACAGTTGGTATGAGCATGGACAAAGAAAACAAGCTTTGGCAAAAGGTACTGTGTAAATGACACAAATATAAATGACTTTCAGAACAAAAGCTTTGCATAACAGTTAGTATTTTGGACATAATTCCCTCCCTGTTTGTGTGGGGGGAGGGGGGGCTGACCAGAAGTACTTAACTGTTACGTGAGGCTTTTGTTCTTCGTTTATGGCAAATTTTCACTTTTGGTTTGTTAACATCCAATTTAGGGAAACATATATTAATGAATACTGCAAGCATGTGTAATGAGTTATTTCTTATGGTGTTAGATGTTGGTAATTTGTTCTGTATAGTTCTGCAATAACTTTTTATCCAGTCAGTGCTGAGTTCAGCGCATTCCCACTGCACTGTGATAAGATATTGGTGAACTACACCAATACTGACAAGAAAGTGTCGATTTTGACATGAGCTAATTTCAGGTTTATGTAGATCAGACATACCTAATTCCACAGATTGAAAGGAACCTATAAAAGCCTGTCGGTGTGCTTGTCTCTCCCCTCCCCCTCACAGTAATGATATGCTTTATCTTGTTCCATTGTTAAATGGTGAATTCTGGGACTTGAAGTCCCTCTGCTTTACAGAGAATCTGTGCATCACCCACTATGATAAGCAGACAGACTTCAAGTCCCAGAATTAATCACTTTACAATGGAACAAAGTGAGGGAAGGGAGTTGCATTACACTTGATGCATAAGGGTAGGACTACATGGGCGTTTTCTGTGTGATCCGATGCGCAAAAACGCAGGTGTCAAGTTGGATGCGACGGAAGTAAGATAAGATATACAAATGTCGGATGGTGTTGCAGCGCCGATCCGACGCGTCACGACTGTCGGATGCAGACGCTGCGTCAACACAGAAAATGCCTGTGTAGCAGGGCCGGAACTAGGGGTAGGCAGAGTAGGCACGTGCCTAGGGCGCCAAGCTGGGGGGCACCAGGCACGTACCTGCTCTGACGCCTACCCCATTGTCCGGTCCTGTCTTTCGCCGACTGCCACAGATAATTTCTTGTGATAGCACTTCTGCGCATGCGCGTCCGAGCGCAGTTTTGCGCATGCGCGTCCAAGCGCAGTTTTGCGCATGCACACTCAGCCGGCGCCGTGCCCAGCCAGGTTGCCTAGGGCGCCTGGCTGGGTTGGCACGGCTCTGCTGTGTAGTCCTACCCTAAGTGATCTTGGGAAATAGCTCATTGAAGTTATCATGGTGTCCTTCAATCTGTAAAATCAGGTATGTTTTTATATAAAACAAAAATACATTTATGATATCTGGTATTACAGATTGTGTTTATGCACCTTTCATATATAAGCCCATCTAAACAGGCATGTTAAAGGACAAGTAGGGGGCCATAACTTTTATTGTGTGGCCTCTAATTTCAGCTGCACAATTAAAGCATACCCTGTGTTTTTTATCAGTCAAACTGCTCCTTGATTGCAGTGTTAAAGCCTGTAACATTGCTTTATAGCTGTATATCCCACCCCTTCTACAACAGTCTCTGCAATCTATGGTTCTGACATGAAAGTGCCAACATGTTGGCAACACAGATTATAAATCGTTAGGTGTAGGTATTATTCAGATTATTATTCTCTGCAGAGTCTGGAATAACCTTAACTAATATATAAGGGCCCATGTACAATGCAAGCTTCTTAGTGCCCATGCATAGAACCAGGGCCCCAATCTGGGGCCATAGGTTGTGAGGAATGTTTAAATTCAGGCCTGCAGGCAGAGCAAATTCCACTGAGCCTCAATGAATTTTTTTTACTATTTATATACATTTTATACAAACTACTGCTAAATTACAGTAACACAATATTGGAATCTATTTGTTTACTTGTGAGCATTAAATGTACATTTAGGCTGGGTCCCTCCACAACTTCATAGGGCCCCTACACTTGCTCAGTTTATGTAACGTATGTATTAAGACCATTTCTAAATATAATCGATTAAAAATTCTGTATTGTTTATGAATTAATCAAGTTGCTCTTCAGAATACTGTCTCACTTAATGCTGTATGCATGCTGAGGTCTGGGTCAAATTTTAATTGACGGGTAGGTCTAAAGTCTTTTAGGGGCTTCCTTTCCTAGTAGATGTTTAGAGCTAATCCAAATAAGCAACTCCAGTACAAACAAAAGCTTACAAAATAACTGTCTCTATACATCCTACCTACATGCAGCAAAACAGGATTTTCATCAGAGACGTTTATTTTAAAGGAGAAGGAACAGTGTAAATACACTTGCTTACTGAACTACTAAGCTTTAATTTCTTACATGATTAAGCCACTTTTCAAGTGCAGCAATGTCCTCTGGTTTGAAGTTGCCATCTTTGAGTTTTCCTCATCACTTCCTTCTGCTGCTGTTCCCTAGTGCGTATTTGCTGAGGTTAGAAAGTGCTCCCCTTCAGAAGCTCGCAGTTAAACACTTTGCCTGTAATAAATTTCAGTGACATACACAGCGCTGTTTGTGTGCCGAGTGTGTTGTGTGTATGTAGACTGCTCCTTTTCAGTGCCACTCGGTTAAACAGCCACAGATCTCTATCTAGAGAGAGGGGGCCTTGCAGGAGTCTGTGTATTTGGAAGGCGGACTTCTAATAACTGTGTTGCAGCACAGTATGCAAATTAGAAAAACCCATGTTTTTTAGAGACTTTCCTTCTCCTTTAAAAGAGCTCTAATGCATCTTCTGGGCAACCCCCCAAAGAATGTTTTAGACCTAAATGTCAATCAAAAACTGACTCCATCTACTGCATGAAGAGAAAAGAAAGAGACAGGTTGCGGAGTATGGGAAAGTGAAGAGTTAATTGGTTATCTCAGCAGAGAACCTATCCTGGTTAGAGTGAGAGATTAAAAGGAGCCAAAAACTCTTCATGTGCAACACAGAGCCTTATGAAAACAGAAGCCTTTTACTTGCCTCATGCAATATACTGACTTAATACCACAAAAGAGATTTTAACTCTCGCATGAGGCACTATGAACCTCTGATTTTATAGCACAGATATGGTCTAATAGTTCAGAGCCATAAATCAAAACTTTCAGACAGCTGGTTTCGATTTTGTTAGATCTCATTAGTGCAAGATATTGGAGCACAGCATAGTGATTAGGACTTATGGAGTAGTGAAGCAGAGAACCTAGCCTGGTTAGGGTGAGACAGGCTAAAATGATCCAAAAAGCCCTTCAAGTGCAAGCTATGCAAGAGACAGTACAGAATATTTAATTAATTTTATTTAGAAAGTTTATTTTTTCAGTGAGTTGAAGCTTGTATCAAATTTTTATTTTTGCGATAGATCCCACTGCACTTAGTGCACTGGAAAGGGACAGGGGCAAACGCCACTAACCCACCCATGAATTAAGAAACTTAAGGTAAACTCCACTGACCCCCCCAATAAACTACGGACTTTATCAGCACACAATTTGTACTATTTATATAGGCTATTACTGACTACTTACAAGTTCTTGGTTCCCATAGCAAGATCATTGGGCCTCTAAACTTACACAATTTACATACTTATGCAGAAATGTATGTACCTTCAATATCGAGCAATGACAGTGCAAAGCAGGGGTAGGATGGAGTGCGAATTCCACTGACAATCCCATGAACTGACTAATTAGCACATTAATTAATTGAACTATTTATATATTATAGAGTAACAATTGTTTAATTCAAGTATTTATATCTCAATATAAAGTATAAAAATAAAAAGTGGCTAAATAGATAGGCTGTGCGAAATAAAAAAAAAAAAAAAAGTTTCTAATATTGTTGGTTAGTCAAAAATGTAATCTATAAAGGCTGGAGTGACTGGATGTGTAATATAATTGCCAGAACACTACTTTCCTGCAACGGTTTGCTTTTGAATCTGACCTTCATGCTAAGGATCAATTGCAAACTCACTAAACAGTTATGTCCCATGGCCCCCTTATAGTCGCTGACTAATTCAGAGTTAGAGAGCTAGGAAGCAGTGTTTTGGCTGTTATGTGAGACATCCAGTCACTCCAGCCTTTAAAGATGACATTTTTGACTAACTAACTATATTAGAAATATTTTATTATTTTGCACAGCCATCTATTTACCCACTTTTTATTTTAACAGGTTCTTTAGTCAGCACTTGTGCCCTCTAGATTGCTTAAATCTGGTGCACATCCAACAGTTTCCACCTCCAACTTGTTACAGCAAATTTTGTATCATGGACCGCATCATTCACGGGTTTCTTTTCTTTAAAATGCCTTTATTGAGACATGGGCTATGACCCAAACAATCGGCAACGTTTTAGACCGCCATCGGTCTTTTATCAAGCCTAGTTTCTAATTCTAATCGACTACTGCTGCACAAATATGGCAGCCCCCTTACAGAGAAACATTGGGGATCAGATAGGTAATGTAAAAGCAATGGCCAAACACTTTTATGGCAAAATTATAAATAGTATGCAAAGATAGTCTTATAATGAATGTGGAAAAAAAAGCTTTGATTTCTGGTGTCGGTAGCTCTTTAAGAGGTTGTGCACCTTTGAGTTAGTTTTTAGTATAATATAGAGTGTGGCATTCTGAGGCAATATGCAGTTGTTTTTAATTTTTTTTTTTTTGTGGTTTTCTAATTATTTAGCTGCTCTCAAGTTTGCAATTTCAGCAATCTGTTAAACAAGAGACAAATATTAAAAGGAGAGGGCCTGTAGAGAAATAAAACGTCTCAATAACAATACATTTGTAGTCTTACAGATTATATACTTTTAGCTGGCGTCATTGACACTCATTTGAAAGCTGGAAAGAGTCAGAAGAATAAAAAATAAATAATGAAGACCAATTGAAAAGTTGCTTGAAATTATTATTTAACGTACTAAATCTTAACCTAAAGGTGAACAACTCCTTTGATTATATGAACATATGAACATGAACTTTTCTACAGGAAAGTGGTGAGTTTGTAACATAGTAACTGTGGTTAGAAAAAAATTTCAACAAGTTCAACTTTTGTCCCTGCAAAACCTACACATTTGTGTAGCACACACAAGGGGGACGGCTAAACATTTTTGAGTATTGTTTGTATGCCTTCTAATTATTTTTGCCTAAGGAAATATGTTGGTGTTTTCAGTGTTTTTATAATAACAAAATAGTGATCTAAGTTTGTATGTAATGAATCATTTAGAATTTCTTGTCTTTCTCTCTTAGGTATTGATTGCTGTGTCAATCAACAAAACTAATGCTCATGTATCCAGCTGATGCGACTTTAAAAATTTCATGAAGCATTGCTAATATTATGTGTAATTTTTGACACAACTAGCTAGCATCCAGATTGCATCTTTTTCCTCATCAAAAAGCTATTTCTACTCTTTCAAGCTGACTTATTTATGAAACTGTCTATATAATATGGAAATTCTTAATTAAAACAGGTTTTTGTGCTACCTGTTACCTCTGAAGAAATGATTTAGAAATAAGCAAAAAAACAAATGGGCAGAGCACCAGTATGTTGATGCGATGCTTTACAGAAAAAGAACATTAACTATAAAGAACAATTCTTACTTGCACACAAGTCTCATATAGAGTCCGATATTCCACGGGCATCAGTATAAAAAGTGGAATATTGTGCAGCAAACTGATTAAAGACGTTGCCACATACAAGTTAAGACGAAAGTGATGGAAGGTAAAACTCTCTGGATCCAGAAGCGGAAGCCAGTTCGAAAGAGAAGCTTGCCTTCAGGCCATAGTCTACTTACGCCAACAAAAAAGAGAGCAAACAGCAGAGAGGATGAAAACATGAAGCTCACCCATGATTCTTTGATTGAGAATTGCTACTGTGATGTTAAAGAAGATACTGCACTACCATCAATAGCAGAGGTAACACAGCATATAGTGCTTTCCTCAAAGTTAGTTGCATGTGCTGGATTTATAACTCTCTTTCCCTCACACCCCCAAGGCAGCACTAACAATGAGAGCTTCTCCCATAGGTAGGAAAAACTCTGCCCAAATATTAGCTTCACCCTATAAAGCTCTCCTCTAAGAAGCCAGTAGTGTTTTTTTCTTACCTAATAGGTCAGGAGTGCAGAGCTGGTTGTGATTTTTTTTATAGCTGCCGGTTATGGTAACCACTAAAGGGGCCACTCTATATGATTGTGCTCACTGGGGAGGCATATACATTTCCTCCTTTGCTATTATAAGGTTGATGAATCCACATCTTCTGTCCTCACCATGGAGTAAATTTAAACATAAAGGCCAAGCCAGGGATCCTGTTTAGGTGACCGTTCAAATCCCAGGCTAAAGTCCTTTAGTTGTGGATAATGCAGTCTTGTCTTGCAATATCCCTTATGGGTCAGATATTGCTCCAAGAGGGTACAGGGCGCCGATCTAATGATTTTGCCCCCTGAATGCAGAAATATTGAGTTCACATGCAGACAGCTTATTAGCTTTACTTGTAAGTTCAACACCTGAATAGGAAAACACATTTTATTGTATACAAAACAATGAAGGCATGGCTGCTGTTTTTAGGTTGCCTTGCACCCAACATTTGGCTAGCTATATTGGCACAGGTGCTTCTGCTGGTATATGGAAGGTAAGACTGGGCCAGCTTGAATAGTTTCAGCCGGTTTAGGATTACCAGATATACTGGCAGTTTGACTTGTATAGCCTTACACCCTTGCCATATGCAAGGATATAAAGGCATGACCCTCATGACTTTTATGTCTTTATAGCCAGTTATCTCATCTTCATAAGTCGCATGTGATTATTGGTTTATAGATATGTATTTTACATATTATGCATATACTTACTTTGTATATATTTTAGAACTAAAGATTACTATATAGTGTTACAGCTAGGCAGAATATGAATACTGTGTATAACTGTGCATAACTCTGCAGCTCATACATGCTGTTACCACAGCTTATTATTTTGCCGCAGCTTCCCTGTATATTAATTCTTTTTACACCTATGTAACTTATCATGGTTACACTGTTTTCTCTCAGTGTATAAATTTGATGGCATTGCTACAGCTCATTACTGCTGTTTTGTTTTTAGTCAGTAAAGTATTTATATTTCTTGCACTTTTGCCATTCGTCACTGCGGTACCTTTAATTATGTTGAAACTACTGATTGTCAACACTATGTTAATAAGTTTCAGACACACTGTATACAACATGGGCAGCTCTTCATTCTACTAGGTGGTTGCTACTGTGTAATAAAGGAGTGAACCTTTATCAATAATACTTGTATTAATTAAAATAAATATATTAATACAAATATACAGGATCATATGATGGTTTATGATAATTACAAGAATAGCCAGTTCTGCACAATCGGGGAGCCCCACAACCTTTGGTTCATCACCCTCAGGTTCCCGATAATCAAGCGATGATCCAAATCCTGGCACCCACTCATGGGTCCGAGGCGAAGCTACCCATGTAAAGTGAAGGTGTGCTTTATAATCAACCGCTAGAGACACCTTTAACCCCAAATGCTGACCTAGGCAATATAGTTAGCTAGCCCAAAATGCTGTCCAATGCAATTTTAAAAGATCAGCAAGAACTTTGTATCTCTTAAACCAAGATTGTTACTCAATCAGAGTCTTGTCTGTTTATTCATTCTTAAAGATGTTTGCTGGCCAACAATGCCTATGTTTGCTATAGAACGTTTGCCCAGCAATATAACTACATCGGGGACATTGGACTCAAATAACTATCCCAAAAGCTTATACTTACTCAAACTTAAGGTTTGATTCACTATAAATCAGACATATATATATTGTAAATCATTAAATCAAATATTCACCGTGCTACATTCCACCCCTTGATTTACAAAATATACTGATAATGGATATAATTGCTGATCGAAATTTGCTCATATATATATATTACTAATAGTTGCTCCCACAACCCCACCAAATAATATTCTGCACACATACCCATTTAACTGTTGCTTATAACAATTTATACAATGAGACTGTGTAATTCTGATTGAAGGACACTTCATTTAGTAAAAGATTAAAGAAATCTCAACTACATCCCAAGTCATAAAATACTTCTGTAATGATTAGTGCCCCATGACAAAATCTATGTCTACGTGCAGACAAATATTTTGGGAAAACATATGACAAGCATCCCTTTTGCTCTTACAGGCTTTCAGCTGCTCAAATACTTTAGCCAAGGGCAGGTTACATTACGGGCTTTACAGTTCACCTAGGTAAACAGTGCTTCTTCAGGAAGCAATATGTTTACTATTCACTGTATCTGCCATGCACTTTATTTCTACCAAGCCTGCCTCCTTATAGAAAACCCGTATTTACACACATGCATTCATTACTTAATGTCAAGGATAGTAATTTTTCAGACACTTTTGAGGTCAGTGATTATGATTATCATATGTCCCTCAAGATCACAAATATAGATAACCAGAGTTTCACAGACTGACTTCATCATTTCTCTATGATTGAAATAAGTGTTTTAAAGTAATAAAAATATAATGTAGCGTTGCCCTGAACTGGTAAAACTGATGTGTTTGCTTAAGAAACACTACTATTGTTTATATAAATAAGCTGCTGTGTAGCAATGGGGGCAACCATTCAAAGGAGAAAAGGCTCAGGTTACACAGCAGATGGCAGATAAGCTCTGTCTGTCTAATGGTGTTATCTGTTATCCATTAGTTAACCTGTGCCATATAGCCGTTTTTCAATTTCCACCATTGCTCCACAGCAACTTGTTTATATGAAGTATAGTAGTGTTTCTGAAGCAAACAGATCAGTTTTACCAGTGCAGAGCAACAGTACATGATATTTTCATTACTTTAAAACACTTAAATTTGTTGGTGTTACTGTTCCTTTAATGCAGCAGTTTACTTCCATGTTAAACATCTATAAAACAAAGGATCAAGGCAGGATCGGTTCTTAGCATTTAAGATCTGTTTTGTCAACTGTTATCAATTTGTTTTATAATTTTGTGAGGAGAAATCATAGTCTCCTGCTCTTAAAACACTATCTTTTGTCAACTTTCTTGATTTTCTGTAAATTTGTCAAGAATAATCAGCAGACTTGGTTTTAAGTATCTGCCACATGTAAGACAAGATAAAAAAACATTTAAACACATAACACATTCATGTGGGCCCACACACACTCAGAAATCCACAAAACAAAAATGTTAAAAACTTGCAAGTTTCACACTTAGGTGTTTTATCATAGTTCTTTAAAAACAAAATAGACGTCTTAAGGGCTGTAGTCAAAAATCTGTGCACTTAAAAATAAAACAAAAGTTTGTCAAAAATAATATGGGATCAGAATTTCTATTTGGAAATTTTTTATGAATGAGCTCATATTTTATACCATATGTTTTTAACTTGGTATTGCCAAATGAAATAACCTTCATAGCATACAACTTTATCTAGTCATATTTTATTTCATTAAAAAAATTATCAAATTTTCAAATCCAAAATTAAAATGTCATCCCAAAACAGAGAAAAGAATTATATTATCTGAACACAAAGATAAGTTTAACATAGCTAACAATTTTAACAAGTTAACATACTTTTATTTCTTCAGTTTCACTACACAACTGATTCCCTTAAGCTGGCCATAGATGCTGAGATTTTTAAAAGATCAGATCCTGATCGTGAGACCACAATCTTCTCAGAACGATCGTACGAATTTATCATCAACTAAAAAGACCAATTTGCCAGGAAAACAAAGGGGAGCTGCCTGCTTTGTTTTTTTTTTAAACTAAAATGGAAGGGGACAGAAAACAGCTGCAATCCTGTTTTGACAAACAGAAAAAAAAAAAAAAAAACTTTTAGAAAACACATTCTGCCTTCCTATCATCTAATCTCCTGGATCCTCTCCTTATGTTATATATATATATATATATATGTGTGTGTGTGTGTGTATATATATATATATATATATATATATATGTATGTATATATATATATGTATGTATATATATATATATGTATGTGTATATATATATATATGTATGTATATATATATATATATATATGTATGTATATATATATATATATATATATATGTATATATATATATATATGTATGTAGCACGGTGAATATTTGATTTAATATATATATATATATATATATATATATATATATATATATATATATATATATATATATATATATATATATATATATATATATATACTGAACTAAACAAATTAACCCAGCACTATCATTATACAACTTTAAGGAACAATTGGATTAAAGAGAATTTATCTGAATTTGGCAAAAAGAGACACTTTTGGTTACATGGTTTGTACAAAGTATGCATAAGCTGATGCGCCCCGCCAAGGCAGTGTCCATGCATCAGTCCTACCTAAGTGAAAAAGGGTATTTTCTTTGGAGGAGAAAGACCATACCAAAGACCAAAGACCATACGTTTTTTTATATATATATATATATATATATATATATATATATATATATATATATATATTAAATCAAATATTCACCGTGCTACATACTGTAACATAGTAAGTTAGGTTGAAAGGCAAAGAACCCCATCTGAAGCCTCTCCAGTTTGCCTTAGAGGGGCACTGGATCATCTTGTACTATGAGCTATCTTACATATAACCCTGTATTCCCTCACTTGCTAAAAAGCCACCCAACCCCTTTTTAAAGCTATCTAATGTATCAGCCTGTATGATTGATTCAGGGAAAGAATTCCACATTTCACAGCTCTCACTGTAAAAAACCCCTTCCGAATATTTAGGTGGAACCTCTTTTCTTCTAATCGGAACCGGCGACCTTATGTCAGCTGGAAAGACCTACTGGTAAATAAAGCATTAGAGAGATTATTATATTATATTTATACATGGTTATATAGTGAATAGTGTACCCCCTCTTGTAAAATATAAGGATATTATAAGTTACCGAGGAGTTTCATGACCATATAAAAACACGAGGACGTAGGCCGAGTGTTTTTATACAGGTCATGGAACTCCGAGGTGACTTCTAATATCCTTATATTTTGCTACTGGGGGTAGTTTATTTATTATAATACACAAGTTTCAGTTGAGTCATGTGACAGAAATGACATCAGAACTCACCGTTTATAACTGATGACAACATAAGGATATAATTTGCAGGATAATCATGGCTTTTGTATATTATATATGTATATATAAATATATATACAGGTATGGGACCTATTATCCAGAATGCTTGGGACCTGGGTCTTTCTGTAATTTGGATCTTCACACCTTAAGACTACTAGAAAATCATGTAAACATTAAATAAACCCAATAGACTGGTTTTGCTTCCAATACGGATTAATTATATCTTAGTTTGGATCAAGTATAAGGTACTGTTTTATTATTACAGAGAAAAAGGAAATAATCTTTAAAAATTTGGATTATTTAATTATAATGGAGTCTATGGGAGACGGCCTTTCCGTTAATCAGAACTTTCTGGATAACGGGTTTCCGGATAACGGTCCCATACCTGTATATCATATATGTGTACATGATTATCATAATACCCCTTAAGCGCCACTTTTCGTGAACATCCCCAATTTGGCCAGTCTTTATTTATAGCTAAGATTGTCCATACCTTTTACCAGCTTAGTCCCCCTTCTCTGGACCCTCTCTAATTCAATAATGTGTCCTCAGTGTCCGATCCTGTAGCCAGTTTCCTATCCATGTGCAGATATCCTCATTAAGCACAACAGCTCTTAAAGGGGTTGTTCACCTTCAATGTCCAAATCTTATGAAACCACTAAAAATGCTCTCAAAGTGTTAGAAAATCCATTTGCCATCAAAAAAAGTAAAAAGGTAATTGTAAAAGTTAGTTTATATACCATTTAAATCTGTCCTTCTCCTGTCTCTCTGATCAGTTTTCTGAAGGATGGGAGTGGCCTGTTTTAAACCTGCACTTCCTAAATGATTACATCCTCACTCTCAGGCTTTGCCCTTACTTGGTTCTTATTGGACATTGATACTGCCTTCCCCTTGTAATTCATTGATTGCTTGTGCACTTGTAAGCAGTCACATAATTCAAAGGCCATTGGTTAATTTCTCCCTTTCATTGGCTGCTATCTTGTGTGCATTACTTGAGTCTCAAAAAGACCCATCATATCCCAAATCTAACACACTTTTACTATGCAAATAAGCATATACATTAATGGACATGTAAACTCTATAAACCCTTACCATGTCATTAAATTGGGCACATATTCCCCACACAAAATACATCATTGTCTCTGTATTGGGTCAGGTAGCATCTGTAACCCCTCCGTTAGCCTGCACTGTAGTGTTTTCCTGAATGCAAGATCTGCTTCAACCAGGTGGCCATTTTCTATCGGCTACATCATCATTTATATTTGCATATCCAGCCGCGCCTGATGACCTTGCTCAGAAGTTTTTTTTTGGTAATGTAAATTAAGTATGCGTAATTCTATTCACTCATACATGTAACCCCACTCAATCATATGCATAATACCACTCACTCATGCATAATTCCACTCCTACATGTAACTAAACTCACTCACATGCGTAATCCCACTCACTCATATGCATAATCCCACTCACTCATATGCATAATCCCACTCACTCATGCATAATCCCACTCCTACATGTAACCCCCACTCACTCATATGAATAATCACACTCCTACATGTAACCCCACTCACTCATATGCATAATCCCACCCCTACATGTAACCCCACTCACTCATATGCATAATCCCACTCCTACATGTAACCCCACTTACTCATGCATAATACAACTCATACATTTATTCCCACTCACTCATATATGTAATCCCACTCACTTATATGCATAAACCCACTCATACATATGCATAATCTCATTAATACATGTAATCCCACTAATACATGTAATCCCACTCACTCATACATGCTTGTAACTCTATACAGAGGCAGAAGAAGCCACCAATGCAGAGAGAAGTGCAAATCTGATCAATATTGTTCCTAGTACATTCTGGGCAGATAGGGCCCTTGCCTGCCAGCATATACAGTGTGTGTGCTTGGCAAACAAAGTGTTGAAGTACATGGCTCCACTGAACTGCAAACGCAGGTAGTACGGTATTCTTTGGGGGGAAGCAGGTCTTTGCACTTTGCTTTGGAGTGCAGAGATTTGCTGCATTTTTTTTAGTTCAGAGAAGGATGCAAATACAAAACACAAAAGTGATCTACCATGTTTTTTGCATGCACAGTACATAATGCTCCTGCAATGTATCTACTGCAAATGTACAATACTAGAACAGGGGACACTTGGGAGGAAGAATGAGAATGGTGCTGTAGTACCTATCATTACACAGTAACCTTGGGCTATAGGCGTACAAGGCCAGTATATGTAATGGGTGAAGTACATGTGTGCACATTTTATCCTGTCAGAGGGTAATCAAAACAGCAAGTGGATCAGGTGCATGTGGATGTGCATGCTTATTTGGGGTTTTTCAGTCTGATTATTTACAAGGCACTTTTCTCGTTGCCCGCAGACTATACATAGCAGGTTGGAGATTATATAGTGAATAAAGTACCCCCTCTTGTAAAATATAAGGATATTATAAGTTACTGAGGAGTTTCATGACCATATAAAAACACAAGGCCGGGGTAACTTCTAATATCCTCATATTTTGCAACTGGGGGTACTTTATTTATTATAATACACAAGTTTCAGTGAGTCGTGAGAAATGACATCAGAACTCACCGTTTATAAGTGATGACATCAGAACTCATCATTTATAAGGATATAATTTACAAGATATTTATGGCTTTTGTGTATTATAGTGAAATAACTTGACGATCTTTAGATAATTTAAATCATTGAGATGTACAAGCAAATGACGCTGCTTACATTTGCCCATATACCACAATCTCTGGAAGGTAATTTGATATATTTGTGTTGATTTAACTTGGACTCCAGTCCTTAGGAGGGATATAAATGAGCTGCAGAGAGTGTAGAGACGTGCAACTAAATTGGTTAGAGGGATGGAAGACTTAAATTATGAGGGTAGACTGTCAAGGTTGGGGTTGTTTTCTCTGGAAAAAAGGCGCTTGCGAGGGGACATGATTACACTTTACAAGTACATTAGAGCACATTATAGACAAATAGCAGGGGACCTTTTTACCCATAAAGTGGATCACTGTACCAGAGGCCACCCCTTTAGACTAGAAGAAAAGAACTTTCATTTGAAGCAACGTAGGGGGTTCTTCACAGTCAGGACAGTGAGGTTGTGGAATGCACTGCCGGGTGATGTTGTGATGGCTGATTCAGTTAATGCCTTTAAGAATGGCTTGGATGGTTTTTTGGACAGACATAATATCAAAGGCTATTGTGATACTAAGCTCTATAGTTAGTATAGGTATGGGTATATAGAATTTAATTAAAAGTAGAGAGGGGTGTGTGTATGGATGCTGGGTTTTCATTCGGAGGGGTTGAACTTGATGGACTTTGTCTTTTTTCAACCCAATTTAACTCTCCAAAAACATCCCTTAGAGCTCTTACTTATTGGCGTTTTATGCGATTTGCAACTGCAAAAATGCATTTTGGGCATTTATATGCATTTTTAAAAGCAACTTATGGCTCTTCCTCAAGCACATTAAACCTGTGCTCCAGTGCGTTCAGTCAGTGGAGCACGGGAAGAAACACACACAACTCTTTTCAATAACCCCCGTACTGACACAGGCCTATGTAAGCGCCAAACACAGAATGTTGCATTCCACCTGCATTCAGAGCTTACATGCGTCTGTGTCAGTATGGGAAAGAAAATACATGTGGCATCTTGATGAAACACTCAAACCTGCACATCAAATGCATAAAATAATACCCCTGTGTATGAGCCTTAGCAGTGATTTTTCTCTAATTAGAGAATCTGATAAGTCATACTTTTGGTTTGGTATAGCCCAAACACACAGATATGTGTTGCCTGTGGTAATAATGCAGCAATCCAAATGAATCCCAGTAACATTGCCTTCTTTTCCTGATATTAAGCTGGATCACCGCTATGATGTTTTGGCAAGCAGAAAGCATTTTCATGAGATATCTTGCCCATAGTAAACATGAACTACATGTATGGGATGCATAATTCAGAAACCCATTATCCAGAAAGATCTGAATCACAGAAAGACTATCTCTCACAGACTCCATTCTATCCAAATTTTTAAAAATAATTTCCTTTTTCTCTGTAGTAATAAAACAGTAGCTTGTACTTGGGTTTATTTAATGTTTACTTAATTTTCTAGTCGACTTAAGGTATAAGGATCCAAATTCTGGAAAGATCCGCTATCTGGAAAACCCCAGGTCCTGAGCACTCTGGATAAAAGGTCCGATACCTGTACCACAACAAATCTCCATGTGTGCCAGTACTCTGAGAATTCAGCTTTTGGTCGATATGTAATAGTACCCTACTTTTCAAAACCATAAAAAAAAATCCCTGTAGCTGGTATTGTGTGTCGTTTGTGTATAAATCAGATTAAACAGCAATTTTATTCAAAAGAAAAAAAAATATCACAGGCTATGGGGACTGATATTTCTTACAGAAAACGGGTCAGTTTAAGTATTAGCAGCATTGTGTGCATATAAGTGGTATTCTCTGGTACAAGCAAAGGTAGGTAGTTCCCCTTGGTACTTTCACACACACACAGACACACACACCACACACCACACACACACTTCGTTTAAACGCACACCATCAGCCAAAAACTTAACCGGGGTGCTGGTCGAAAAAAACAACCAAAATAACAATAAGGACATGTGAGGAATACAAATCTTAATATTCCCCAATATAGACCTATTCCTGATCCGCACTGTTCCATCCTTCCCAAGTAAGTGCAACTGAATATTCTACAATACTGTCATTTGTAAATGGAACAGCGCAGCTGAATACGCCCCGTCCATGGTGCTGTAGTGGTGGGTGGTTCCTATGACCCGAAGGTACAGTGGGCGGACCGGCTGTTTTTTTGCGCTCAGACACGCCCCCCATGTCCAAGCGCCAAGCACCTAGCAACACCATTGCGTCAAGTTTAGAAGGTGCTGGACAGAAAAGCGGCGCAGTCTGTTTGCGGATAACGCTGCTTGACTGTCCCCATTTGGAGCGCGGGAGGGTGGTAAAACCACCATGTATTCCGCCACCTTGCCCCCTCACCCACTTAGCAGGACCAAAACGGACTTAAAGGTTTACATGCGGATAGGGGCAATACAAGGGAGGAAGTGGACTGGCAGAGTGGATAGGTCTGCTGCCCATTGTGCGCAGGAGTCATTCGTCAAAGGAAGGGAACAATTAAAAACAAAATGTAGTGAGAATATAGGCACTACAGTGAATCCAGTACAGGTACATTTGGCATATATATAGAGACAGTGGGCATATTATAATAGGGAAAATGCGAAATGCTGGGGGCGGCCATAATGGAGTGCCCCACCAGTTCAAATAAAGCATCCTAGAGGCAGGGTCTCATTCAGTCCTCTGGGGGTCACTGTATCCAGTCTATGAATCCACCGTGACTCTCTCCTCAGTAGAGCTTGATCCCTATTACCCAGGGGGGGTTGAAAGTCAATCTACATGCATTTAAATGTTGGAAGTGTGTGTCCTTTCATTAGGAAGTGCTTGGCCACTGGTAGCAATTTGCCCTCTTTCAGGGCTTTGCTGATTGCTGATCTATGATTGCCTATCCTTTCCTTAAAAAGTGGTGCAGGTCTTGCCAACATAATACAGTCCACACGGGCAGGTGATGATGTAGACAACATAAGTTGAGGTACAGCCCAGCCTGTAACGTATTTTGTATGTCTTGCCTGTGTGGGGGTGTGGAAAGTCTGGACAAGTTAGGAGGTCACACAGTCAGGGCATTTGTATCAGCCTAATTTGGTTTGCTTGGAGAGCCAATCAGTATCTTTGTTGGAAGTTCCTTTAGAATCAGTCCTGACAAGCAAATGCCTCAAATTTTTTCCTCTCTTAAAACCCATAATGGGTCTCTTAGCGATGTGGAGGCTCAGTGATTCATCCATGCTGAGCATGGGCCAGTGTTTGTCAATGCTGCTTTTTAAATGCCTGTGGAGTAGGTGGTGGTGAAGATCATCTGATTATCGGACTGTTTTTTGGTTGTGGGCGTGTCCAAGAGTTTGTTCTGTGAATGTTGAAGTGCCCTGTTTAATTGAACAATTAGTAGATCATGTGAGTACACCCTCTACAGGAATCTGGCAAACATATCACGTAATTGTAGTTCTGCCGTTGTTAAGTATCACCCTTAGAAATTGCGAGTAGGATATCCCACGAGTGGTGGTTTGGGGGTGGTTGCTAGCCGCATGTAGAATGGAGTTTGTCGGTTGTTTTCCGGAACAGTCTGGTGCCCAATGTGGAGTTATCCAGAAATATGTTTAAGTACAAGAAATCAATGTCACTTCTGCTGTGGTTGAGGGTAAGTTTAGGACTACCTAGGTCATTGAGCTCTTGGTGAAAACATAAGAGAGATTCCTCTGTGTCAGTCCATATCAGAAAGAGGTTGTCTATATAGCGAAAGTAGGCTAATATAGATTTGCCAAGGTGAGGGAAGATGTTAGATGTCTCATAATCCAGCATGTAGATATTGGCAAATACTTAAATACTTATAGTTAAAGTGCAGAGTCATTTGAGTATAGAATACAGACACAATAAGAACACTCTGCTAAGGTGATGTGCTTGTATTGCTCATTTATTTGTACAGCTTGTTGTGTAGAACATATTCCATTTTAAGTATGTGAAAGACATACTCCATATAACCAAGATGAAGACACCCTCTCAAGACTTATTCCCCTCTAGACAATGGAGCCTGTCCACTTACAATTTACCCCCCAAACACTGAGACATGTCAGCTGAGCCCTGCCTGAAAGTGACTGAGCTCTCCCTCCACTCAAGACTATTCACCAGCACTCCCCAAGTACAAAAATTACAATTTTCTCCTCACAAACCCCATTAAAACACAGACACCCTCCTCACACACAAAAGACAGAATTCTCCCTCCTCACATGTCCCCACAAGTGACAGACCTTCCACCCAGCCCTGACTTTACCTTCCCTCATACAGACACTCCATGAACCCCTCCTCCCTCCATGTGGATCAGTCACAGATCACTTGTCCCTTCAAACAGCAGCTCCCTCCTCCAACCCCACACAAGACTGTGCCCCCCCCCGCACCCTCCTCTTCCCCCCTGTGAAAATGACACACTGTCCTCCCAACACACACACACAGAGCTAAACATTCACCTCCATCAAGTCAGCCCCTTCACATAGCAAACGTCTCTGTGCATACATGCTGCCACACCAAGTCCCACCAGAAGTGTTCTCCTCACACGCAGGCCCAGCCCAGCCCAGCCCTAGAGAGCAGTGTGTATGCAAATTAACCACACTGACAAGGGATGAGAAGCAGACTGACAGGAGAATCAACCAATCAGAGTTAAGCTTCAGAAACTGCTGCATGTGTGCACTTCCTGCTTCTGCCAGGAGTGTGTATGATGTAAAATAAGGAAGTACAACAGTCACTAGCGTTTTTGGAGGTCCGCGACCCCCCCCCCCCACAGGGCACCCATGATGAAAGGACCCCATCTGCAAAGGGATCCATCTGAGGTGAATATCTCATCAACTGCACATTTTTTGTTAAACATTTATATGGCAAAGCTTGTTATTTTTACTGTTACATTTTTGAAAGTTATATGAAGGTGAACAGCCCCTTTAAGGTGGCCATACATGGAGAGATCCGCTCGTTTGGCAATGTCACCAAACGAGCGGATCTCTCCCTGATATGCCCACCTTGAGGTGGGCAATATTGGGCTGATCCGATTGTGGGCCCTAGGGCCTAACGATGGCTAACGGCCGGTCGGATTGCGGGACTGCATCCAAGAACAGATGCAGTCGCGATCCAGCGGGATATATAGTCCCGTCCGATCTATATCTGGCCAACTTTCGGCCAGATATCGGTCGGAGGGCCCCATACACGGGCCAATAAGCTGCTGACTCGGTCTGTCGGCAGCTTTTATCGGCCCGTGTATGGCCGTGTATAGTTTAGAAAGCAGTAATTTGTGGGGAACTGTATGAAACACTTTGGCAAATTCCATAGAGATCCCATCTATTGCCCCTCGCTGTCCAGCATCTATCTTACCTCATCATAAAAGCAATCAAATTTGTCTGACATGATCTTTTCTTCATAAAGCCATGCTGATTGCTGATCATAACATCATTCACCAGTAAAAAAATTTAATATGATCCCTTAACAAGCCTTCAAATAATTTGCCTACCACTACTGATTTATAATTGCCAGGCTGAGATCATAATCCCTTTTTAAATTTGGAATACGTAGGTACCACACCAGATAAAAGCGAGTCAGAGAAATTCAGAAATAGAGACCGTTTTTTTTACTTTTGATAAGGGACAGACTTATACAATGTAAGGTCCTCCATCAAATTCATATAACGCATCTCAAAATAAAGAAAATTGGGAAAAGCAAAGATGATCTGTGTCCCCGGTAAAGATATTCTGGACTAAGGTAATGGAAACCATAGCCATTGAACTGGGCACACCACAGATAGTTGATCCGGTGGTCTGCCTATTGGGAGTGATTGACAATGTAATACTCTCTAACGCAGCTAGAACTCTGTTGCGCTCCTTTATGTTCTATGCAAAAAAAAAAAAGTGATTATGCACTGGATGGGGACCACCACTCCTACCACACCCTTTTGGAGACATAGCTCTTGCGCTAATTAAAATGACATATGAAATAAGAGGGGCAACAGGCGAATTTAATAAAGGGTAGGGGGCCTGGTGCAACCTAGACTTCCTGGACCACTCATGAGCTATATTATCTTCTTTGTATTACACCCACATAGGCACTAATAGTTGTTAGAATCAATTACTTGTTAAAGGAATGACATTGCACCTGTGCCAACAAAGACTGTACTTATTTTAAACGACCACAACTGGAAAACTTTCTATTAATTCTGTTTTGGGTTGTTATGTTGTAGAAACAATAAAACTTACCTTTAAAAAAAAAAAAAAAAAAAAAAAAAAAAGGCTGGTCTTAAACCAAACTAAGCTCTCTTAGTACCTGCAGGTGGATTCCATCTGACCCTGGCGCCTTGTTTACATTAATTTTTAGTAAAGATTTATGTACCATATCCTGAGTCAGCCATTGACTAGTTTGCGGTGAGCCAACACTGCAGCTATGAGGTGGTTCTGGGCAGGGCAGCCATCGGGGGGAGAGTTGTAGGGGGCCCGAGGGTAAGGGGGGCCCGGCCACGCCACACTTAATTGATTAGCCGGCTCCCCATCTTTCTGAGAGCTGCTGACTTCGGGAAGGCATGGACGTTTAAGGGGCCCTGGCCAACAAT
Organism: Xenopus laevis; assembly: GCF_017654675.1. Taxonomy (NCBI): domain Eukaryota; kingdom Metazoa; phylum Chordata; class Amphibia; order Anura; family Pipidae; genus Xenopus; species Xenopus laevis. Next base: position 75,853,509 of record NC_054372.1, on the reverse strand, counting down.
TTTTTCATAATGTGGGGGAAGGGGCCCTGGCCACCATTTTTTTTTTTCTCATGTGGGGTCTTAGCCACCAATATTTTTTAATGGGAGGGTCCTGGCCACAAATGTTTTTTTTATGGGGGGCCTTGACCACCAATATCTTTTTTTATTTTTTCTTAACATTTGGGAACCCTAGCCACCAATATTTTTTTTGTTTTTTTACTGTGTGGTGGGGGCCGGACCTGTGGGGTGGGGAGGGAGGACCTGTAGGTGGGGCTTGCGGTGGGTGCAGCTCAGGGGGCCCAGGAAATTTTGTCGTATGGGGCCCTGTGATTTCTGATTGCGGTCCTGGGTCTGGGAACTCTGACTCATCTATTGTATATACTGAAGAATACTAAGCTGCCAGGGGGGGCTGTCAGAAGGAGAACCGTTAAAATTTAGACTTCTGTTTTGGAAAAAAAACATTAAAATATTAAAGCAATGGAAACAAGGGGTGAACAACCCCTTAGTGTTGTAGCTAATAAAAATAATAACATACATAGGCTGCTGTACATTTTACTGTTAAGGGGAATTTTTATTACAATTTATGTTTTTACAATTTAAATAGTTTGTTGAATTCTGAGCTATAAGTAAAAATCTTTAGTCACTTTCAGACTGTCAAGGAATGCATGGTGGAATGTCTTATGACTGCCCTTATGTTGCTCACTCATGGACTATGTGTATTATAAGGCAAAAAAATAATGCTTCATCTCATACAAAATTCTTGTTGCTATATTTGAAACATGTAATAATTATTGTTCTGTTTATACTTTGTCTCCAATATAGTCCAATGATAGTGAAGAGGACCTATTTGGTGAATATGATAGCTTTGCTGAGGATCCTTCCCTGCTGGATGACTTTGAAAACCAGGACAAACTAGAGCAATGTCATAATACCTTGCTGTGTTTCAGTTTAGACCACAAATCTGAGAACCTTAATCACAATGAACAAATAGTAAAACATTCTACTGGAGGGGAGCAGTCTTCAGTAATCAATTCATGGGAGAAAACTCACTCATTAAGATTAACAAATAAAATAAAAGGTAAAAGGGAAGACTTTTTAGATGTCATTCCATGTTCACAGATGTTGTGCTATGAAGATTCAAACCCACCTGCAGATGATGTTACAAACATAGACTTGCATCTTGGAGACATATCTAATGGGTTACCTTGTTTTGAAGCAAATGGTGCCAGAAGCTCTTCCAATGTTACTTATTTAAGGAATAGTAGTGAGAAAAGAAAAAGCTTAAAAGACAACCTCAAAAGCACCTTGGCTGTAAATGCAACGGAACAGACACCACAGATGTCAAGGACTAAGGAGCTCAAAAAAGCCATTCTTTTAGAACAAATTGATGCTGCAAAGCAGACTGTGGAAAACTCCTATGATCTTGATTTGGGACCATTTTATGGTTTACCCAGTAGGGTTCGCAATCTAATTAACCAATTCAGAGGGATTAAAAGACTTTATGGTAACTTGCTTTATTGTATACACACTGTTACAGTATATTCCAGTATTCTTAATTGTTTACAGCTTATCCTATTATACTTTTTATGCCACATGTGTTTGCTTGTGCAAAATGGAATTCATTTTTCAAAATGGAATTCATTTTCCTTTTTCAGTTGTGTGCTGTATTTTTAGTGATTATTGATTGTGCTAATTTTCATTATTAGTACAGTATGTGAAGGACAATTGCCAATGCCATACATGTATGGATATCGTTGGAATGATTTTGAATTTATTGCTGTAGTATTTGGGATTATATGGCCACTTTGGAGTAGTTTTGATAGATTGTGCTGCACTGCACCACTATAGAGCAACGTAAGATAAGTTCATTGTGTGCTTAACTGCCATGTAAAAGTCTTTTTACTTACCCCACAGCATAGCTGTGAGCATTACGTGTTACCAGTTTAGAAAAAGCTAGATAACCCTTATTCATAGTTACACTATTTTTTTTAATGCAGTGAGCAATATTCCCATACATTGCTGATGGTATAAAATTGGATGATTTGTAATCAAGGCCACACAAAAATGGATGTTTACATGTTGCTCTCTTATAATACTACTTCAAAGTTGTTTTTAACATTACCTTATAAAAGGTAATACATCTCATTCATCTTTTCATATAGCTTTCATTTCATGCTGGCTATGAAAAGGCTAGCATTGCTTACAAAAATATCCAGTCTTTACTAACATGGTATATTATCAGCTCCTATAAAAAGCAAAAATAATGACCTGCCTAACTAACTAACTAACTAACTAACTCATATATCTTTCAGGCTTGCTGGAAAATCCCATTTGTTAGGGCCACATTTATTGTGCCATGTATATGGTTCTCTGCACAGGCCCTCACTGTGATTTGATTGCTGTTGACCTTGACAGGTGATCAGGTCTTAGTGTGCATAGACAGATTTAGATTTGACCACCAAAAGTCAATCTTTCTAGTCAAGTGCTATGGAATACATTTTGAATTGAAACCATAGCTTCCAGAACAGAATCATTGATATATGTGAGCAGTCCCTGTAGGTATCATTTTTTCAATCCCAACACCAGAATCCCTCTTAAGGAGCTGGGCTTATGCAAAGCTATTGGCTCACAGCAAGAAAATCCTTAAACTGACACCAGTAACTTTTTTATATCTATCATAATATTGTCTTTGTATACTATTTATAATTTTGTCATAAAAGTATTTGTGTGATGCTTTTACATTACCTTTCTTACCCCAATGTTCCTCTATTAGGGGGCTGCCATATTGACAGGTTAAGAAGGGACCGTCATGTTGGCAAAACAGTCAGGTTTATGAACTTCAACTAACAATTACTTACAAAAGCAGAACTATCCATGAAAAATGATCAACATGACCTATAGGTAACTTTTAATGTAGATTCATATTTTGAAAATAATATATTAGCACCAGTATCACTTTAAAGCAAACCTGTCACCCAGACATAAAAAGCTGTGTAATAAAAGTCGTCTTCAAATTAAACATGAAATCCAAATTCTTTTTTTATAAAAGCATTCATAGCTGTTGCAAACGCATTTAAAAAATCTCATCTGTCAATCAAATTTTGCCTGTCCCTCCTCTTGGCCAGGGGTGTCCAAACTTTTTGCAACGAGGGCCAGATTTGGTGAGGTGAAAATGTGGCATTCTTTGAACTATTCACATCATATAACTCATTTAAACAAGAAATCACGTAGCCGTAACAGTAATATTTGGGCACATTAGTGAAATGATCTGCCTAGAAGTATGCAAGAACAGTGCGTCACTACGTGCCAGTATGTGTCTATTGCGAACAGCTTCAACACACGGGCAGCAGTATAGACCAAGTGGCAGATCATTTGCCCAAATATTACTGCTACAGCTACGCGATTCCTGATGGCACTATGCTGGCGGGCCACATTATTATTAATTTCATGATGGAGGCTCATGGTCGGGCCGCAATTGGCCCCTGGGCCTGACTTTGGGCATGCCTGCTCGAGGCCTTAAGCATAGAGACAGGGCAGGCAATTCCTTTCACTTTCCATTCAGCACTTACTAGATGTCACTGCACTCCCCGCATTCCCCATCTCTTGTTAACATTTAATTGTGTAACCAGTGAATGGGGAATGGACATCAGATCCCCCATTCTGGTGCACAAACAAGATTGTGAGATGATGCAAGGCTTGCCTTAATAACAGTGTCCACAAAATGGCTCCTGCATGCTTGCTATAATTATGAATTTCCAAACCGAAGGAAACACGATTCAAATAATTGATATAGTGTTATTAAATAATTTATTTTGCTTGACAAATGTGATAAAATAGGATTTGGAATATTTTTTGAGTGATGGGTCCCCTTTAATCTACATAAAATCAATTTTGTTGCTTGAGGTGGAACTGCAAGTTAATACTATGACTTTTTTCACCTGCAGACTGGCAACACAAATGCTTGACCTTAACGTCCTTAAAAGAAAAGAAAAACTTGATTTATTCGCTACCTACAAGTGGTGGGAAAACTCTTGTTGCTGAAATTCTCATCCTTCAAGAACTGCTGTGCAGACAAAAAGATGTACTCATGATCTTACCCTATGTTGCAATTGTACAAGAAAAGGTGAAACAATTTACTTTTATTTTGTCTATTTTTTTTTTTAAAGAAAATGTGAATGCTTCTCATCAGTAGAGTTTAAAGGGAAAATTAGCAGCTCAGGCTGTACATTTTAGTAAATGTGACAAAATTTGGTGATGGCATAAAACTTGATGATAACTATTGGATACATAAAATAAAGTGCTAAAAGAACTGGTGTTTTGCAGTAGAAAAAGTATGATGTGACACAGTAATTTATGACCATACCCCTAACAAGACAGTACTTTGCCCAGTAAAACCCAAAATTTAAGAAAATGGAATGGAAATTTTCAAATCATCTGCAAAAGAAAACTGATTCTGTTAATTTTGCTTGCTACAATACATTGATACTGATTTTACTGGCACTATGTAAATAAATACATAGAGCTAATAAGTATATCCAATGTTGTAATCACTATCTGTTTTTATTTTTTAGGTTCGAGGATTGGCCAGTTTTGGGATTGAGCTAGATTTTTTGGTTGAGGAATATGCTGGCAGCAGAGGCAGGTTTCCTCCCATTAAAAGGAGAACAAAAAAATCACTGTATATCTCCACGATCGAAAAGGGCCATAGTCTTATTAACTCCTTAATTGAAACAGGGCGAATCAATGATTTGGGTCTCATTGTAGTCGATGAGGTAATGCTTTTGTCTACTAGCCTTTTTGTTTAAATGCTTTTTTCACTTGTCAATTATGTTTATTAAAGAGAAAATCTGCATCTCCAATTTTTCTTTGCTGCATCGCCACTGATTTTTATGAATGTGTTACAAAGTGTTTCACGCTTTCTAAAAACTATGCAGTATTTGTTAATGTAGGCATTTTTTATCTAATTGTTCAAACTTGGAGTTATTAACATTACATTTGTATTTTTTTTTTCCAAAATAGTTGCACATGCTTGGTGAAGGAAGGAGAGGAGCAATTTTAGAAATGACTTTGAGCAAAATTCTCTACACCAGTGGTAAGTTTACATCTTTAATAAAATGTTTTTCATATTTTAATGGTATTCTTTTTATCATTTTTGCATCATATACTATAGTACTATACTATAGTATTTCTCACATTATTAGGCAAACAACAATTATTAACAGTATCAGCACAACCCATCCCACATATTAACAATCTTTCCTGTCACAATATGGCAGCTTCTCTCTACAATGATGCTCTTTCAGCAGCTCTTGACTCCCTTGCTTCTTCTACCACCCATCACAGCCAACCAGCTAAACCCCAACCCTGGCACACTAGTGTAACTCTGTACCTCAGAAGATGTAGTAGATCAGCTGAATGACGGTGGAGAAAGTCACAAACTGATCTTGACTTCATCCACTTCAAATTCATGCTCACCTGCTACAATCGAGCTCTATCATTAACTAAAGAACAATACTTATTTTCTTAAATCTCCACTCTGTCCTCTAAACCACAGCGACTGTTTGACACATTTAACTCACTCCTATGCCCCCCTCCACCTTCTCCACCCATTAATAAACCTGCCCAAGATCTTGCTCATTTCTTTAATTAAAAAATTGATCTCATTAGGCTGAGCATACCGTCTGACAATAATCTCAGACTAACGTGCAGTCCACTCACATCCACTTTGCACTCCTTCACCCCTGCAACACTAGATGAAGTTAGCAAACTTCTAGCCTGCTCAAAACCCACAACCTGCTCCCTTGAGCCCATACCCTCTTGCCTCCTCTATCCAATCTTTGATACACTCTCTCCTGCATTTCCCCACCTATTCAACCTTTCACTCTCTACTTGTACTTTTCCATTCTTATACAAAAAAGCACTTATCACTCCTATTCTCAAAAAACCTTCCCTTGATCCCAGCTCTCCTGCTAACCATCGTCTGATTTCCCTTCTTCCATTCGTATCCAAATTACTAGAAAGGCTTGTTTACAAATGCCTGATCCAGCATCTCACTCACAACTCTCTTCTCGACCGCCTCGCAATCTGGCTTCCGCCCAACACACTGAACTGAAACTGCATTCACCAAAGTAACCAATGATCTTCTACTGGCAAAGTCTAAAGGTCACTACTCCATACTAATCCTTCTAGATCTCTGCAGCCTTTGACCCAGTTGACCACACACTCCTCCTAGACATTCTATACTCGGCTGGCATTCGCTTTTTCATAGTTTACCTCTTATCTGTCTGACCTTTCCTTTAAATTTGCCTTCTCTAACTCTACTTCTACTACATTCCCTCTCTCTGTCGGAGTTCCTGAAGGCTCTGTTCTAGGCCCTCTGCTGTTCTTGCTTTATACAACTTCGCTAGGAAAACGTATTCAGTTGTTTGGACTTCAGTATCACCTTTATGCTGATGACACACAACTCTACTTGTCTACTCCTGATCTTTCTAATTCTGTCCTTTCCCAAGTTACAGACTGTCTCTCTGCTGTCTTCTCCTGGATGTCACAGCACCACCTGAAACTGAACCTTTCAAAAACAGAACTCGTTATATTTCTTCCAAGATCTTCCCCTGTCCCTGAGATATCACTCACAGTAAACAACACCAGCTTTCATTCCACCGCACAGGCACGCTGCCTAGGAGTTATCCTAGACTCGCATCTGTCTTTTTCACCACACATTCAAACACTCAAAATCTTGTCATATTCAACTGCTCAACATTGCCTGAATACTACCATATTTCAATTCAGAATCAACTAAAACACTGATTCAGTCTTTCGTCATCTCCCGCCTTGATTACGACAAGCTACTCCTCGTAGTTATTCCAACAAGTCGCCTTTCACAACTCCTATCTGTCCTAAATGCTGCTGCTAGAGTCATTCATCTATCTCACTGCTCAACATCAGCTGCTCCCATATGCATGTCCCTTGGCTCCCAGTCTCCCAGTCCCACTGGCTCCCAGTCTCCTCTAGAATCAAATTCAAATTACTAACACTCATATTTAAGGCCCTTAATAATGAAGCCCCTACCTATATTTCATCTCTGATCTCCAAAAACACTTCTTCACACAACCTTCGCTCTGCTTCTGATCTTCGCTTTGCTTCTCCTCTCATCACTTCTGCCCATTCTTGTCTACAAGACTTCTCTACAAGACTTCTCTCTGCCTCGAGCTGTCAGACTTTTCCTTCTTTCCAAACTTTCAAGCGTTCCTTAAAGGAGAATTCAACCCTCTTGATACCCCACTGGTTTAGTCCTTAACATGTAAAGGCAGGTTCAGACAATGGCAAATAACCCTGTCTGACCCTAAAATACCTTAGCATTAGCCTTGTGTCCACGCCTACATGAGCTGCTTTGCTTTGACCTGTGCTGCTGCGGAGCCGTTCTCACCCTCCTCTCTCTTCCTTGAATGCCGATAGGGACATGCGCAGTAGAGCCTGTTATAAAAAAACCTCCCTCCTGGCTCCATGCCATGTTCATATCTCACTTCTTGTGTCTTCATTCTCGGTTCTCCTTCTTACTCAGATAACATCTCTCCTTATTCCCCCCCAGCCCTAATAATTTAGACTTCAGCCCTCAACTCTCCTGCAATATATATCTCCGCCTTCCTCCCTCATTCATCAGCCTTGCTTTCAGAAATTTAGGTACAACAAAGCATGCCCTCTCAAGTTCTGCAGAGTAGCAGAGAGGTGAGGGCTGAGAGGGAAGGAAGGAGAGATGTGAACTGTGTAAGGAGGCATTAGGAAGGAGGACCGAGAAAGGAGACAGGAGGGGTTAGATATGAACTGTTAGGAGAGCGCATACCGGGAAGTGAGTTTTGCTGAAGAGACAGAAGTACACAAACCAAAATGGCCGTGAAGATGCAATGCAGATTTGAGAAAACATCTCTGTAATGTAGAATCAGTTAGGGTAATGCTATGCTGAGTTAGTGTTTCAAAAATCAAAAATCACAAAATTGTTTCTAAAATCCTAATGTCTCAATTGTACTTTAACCTTTAATTTGTAGGGCCATCTAATCCTATTGTACTCTGTAAGCCTTGTTTGTTGTCCACCATTTATTCCCTGTTTGTTATAAGGTAAAGCACTGTGTATCTTGTCTGCGCTATATAAATAAATGATGATGAAAAGCCTACACATAGCCTAGTTTACACACTGGAGCCTATTAATTATGCTGTGTAAAACTAGTGTAAAAAAACAGTGAAAAAGCTGTGTAAAATAAATGGTGGTTTTATCAAGATGTGTGTTAATTTATGCCATGCAAACACTAGATTTGCCACCATTATTTTACACTACTTCAGACCTTTGTAAATAAGTTCTGCCAGAAGTTGCTCAAAGAAAAAATGCATAAAAAATTATACAGTTTTTTAGATGGCGATGTGTTGCAAATTATTCCACCATTTTTTACACCACATAAGAAATCAACCTAATTGTGTTTTTCTTGTGAAACTTGATTGTAATCCTAATGCTTCCCATGCATAACAATACTACTATGGCATATTTATTATGAGTAAAAATATTGCAATAAGATCAATAAAATGCCATTGTATTATTCTAATTTTATCTGTTATCTGCTTTGTAACCTGTTCTTTTTTTTGAATGGCTATTGGACTTTCTGAAGCAACCATGCCAGTTTTAACAAAGCAGGGCAACTGTTTACTATATTTTACTTAATTTTACTTAATACTTAACTTTTTTTGTGTTACTGTTCCTTTAATTAATTAATTTTTTTCACATTAGGGCCTTTGTTAGCATAAACCTTGTTGTAATTAGAGTTCTGTAAAACACTCTTTACTATATGGAAGTATATCTTATTTATGTCAAGAACGTATGTATGTTATGTATATTGTATTTAGATAACTGGGACTGCCTTATTAAGAGCAAAGTCAGATAAATTCACTCTGTACTTAACTGCCATGTAAAAGTCTTTTTACATACCCCACAGCATTCTCCAATGGCTACAGCTGTGAGCATTTTGTGTTAATTTAGAAAAAGATAGACAACCCTTATTCATAGTTACATTATATAAAAAACAATATTACAATTAAAAAAAAAACAACAACAAGATTTTTGGTTGGAACTGAACCCATATACCCTTGTGAGCTACACTATCTTGAGGGAATTCTTTTTAATAAGAGAGGCTCTTCCTCCAACCCCTTTTACTTGTGTTAATTCAGTGATAGCTAACCACCTCAGATAAGACCAAGCTAAGGAAGCTACTTGTTTATGTGGCCTAAATCATGAGTTCAGTAGAGGCTTACAATTGCATTAATGTACATGTAGATTTTTTTTTAATGCAGTGAGCAATAATCCCATACAATCTAAGTTTCATATTGGCCAAACTTTTAAGTATATTGTTCTAAGTGTCAAATTCACACATAGGCCTAATTATCCTGCTGTGTAAAACTTTCGATTAAAAACACCAGAGTGAGAGAGAGAATGAAGGTACTTAGTAACAGCTACACCCGCACATAAATACATTACATTCCCTATTTTTCTTTACATATCATGTTCTCCGCACACAATAGTTCTTAGTCTGAATAGGAGCAGGGTGGTACAAATAACTTGGCATGATACAGGAAATCAGCAGACCAGAAGATGAGGTGTCTATTGGTTGTATCAGACAAGTTAAAATAGAGGTTAGAATTTCATAGAATCTAGTATTTAGGTCTTCCAATTTTTGACTGTGCTATGTTAAAATTTTGAAATACAGTGAGAGCATAGAACAATGGAAGGTGGTCGCTGTGCTAGGGGAAAGCATGGCTAAGAGACTGGAGGAAGCAGGGTAAGTAGGTCAGTTATTACAGTAAAGTGAGTGTAGATAGGGCTTTTGGAATGAGGTCATGGGGAAGATAGAGGGTGGGCACATAGTATACATGTATAAAAAGATTCCACTGTTGCAAAGAGATTGAACAGTAACTATAGATCTCCACTGCCTGCTTGCAAATGCACAGAGCTTGTCAGGCAGAGATCTAGATTTAATTTCATGTAAATAAAATTATGATATAATTGACATTATGGAGACCTGGTGGCATTGAAAAAACTGACTAGTCTGTGAATTTATATGGTTGCTAAAGCCATCATCTTTTTTTATTCACTTGTTCCTTTTTTAGAGGGGCAGAGGAAATAAAAAGGCAGACCCATTTTGTAAAATCAGAATTACAAATGTGCAATAGTCTGGAAGCCCTATGGGGAGAGATTTCTTAAGGACATAAGATTTTCTAAGAATTGTATCATAGATGCATGTTAAAACTGCCCAATAGTAAAGTGAGGAGAAAATAGCACAGCTACTTACGCTGTAAAAGGCTTTACAAAAAGGTCACTAGGTAATGCAAGTCAAACTAGAATTACAAATATGCTAAATGACATTTTACTTTAGGTAGTTCAAGAATCTTCAAGGAAAGATGCTCTTTTTGGATATTTTTTTTTAGAATAATGTTATATTTCTATTGATTTCAATTGCAATGCTTATTATTTGTTTTCTGCAAAATATGTAGTGTTCAAATATGAAATGCAGTTCCATAAAGTATTAAATTCAACTAATAACAGTAGCATATATAACTTGTAGTTCAGTCCAAATCTGTTTTGAAAGACTTTGCAGAGTGGCAAGTTTTTGAGTTTGTAGTTGCCAATAGTTTAACACAGCGACTCCTGGGGTATGAGTAGTCTGGTTGTCCTCTTTCTTGGTGTTGGCATTGAAATGTGTCGTACCATGTGGAATGTTTATATGTATGAATCGTGAGGTGTCTGATTGGGTGTGGAAGGGAGGCTATGTAAGAAAGCTACCGAAGCAGCGTTATTGGCAATAGAATAACCACAATAGTGCAAGCTATAAGACTATATTTATTCTGCAGAATACTTTACCATACCAGAGTAAACAGCTCTAGAAGCTCTCTGTTTGTTTAGGATACAGCTGCCATATTAGCTTGGTGTGACATCACTTCCTGTCTGAGTCTCTCCCTGCCCACTCATGGCTCTGAGCTCAGATTACAGCAGGGAGGAGAGGGCGGAGGGGGAGAGAGGAGCAAACTGAGCATGCTCAAGCCCTAGCCATGGAGGTTTAAGCTGAAAACAGGAAGTCTGATACAGAAGCCCATGTGTACACAATAGAAGGAAAGAAATGTGGTGTTTCTTTTCACAGAGCAGCAATACTGAGGGTTTAGCGGTGTATTTATATAGACCTTTCTGATAAAGCTTACTTAAATTTAGCCTTTCCTTCTCCTTTAAAAACTTTTCAGTGTATTGTTATTTTTTGGTTAGTGTTTCCAACCAATCTATGTGAAAAAATATGAAGCAGTTTCTGTTTTTCTAAGGTTATGGATGGGGTGGTAGGGATTTACCATTGATATAAAATTGTCCTTCAGGTTGTTGCCACCAGCCTCCCAACCAAGTTTTTTTTTTTTTTTTTTTTGAAAAAGGAAAAGACGCCAGTGTTTTTTGGGAACATTTTTCAACAATTTTTTTTTAGGAAGTCCTATCTACTCTATTGCACTTAGTCTGGCACAAGAAGTAACGTTCAGTAAAATCCGCATCTTAGTAATATTTGCGTAGTTACGCCATTCGCCAGAGCACAAATTCGCCAGGCGTTAGGGAGCGAAGTACCTATCTCCATTTCTAGCAAAGTTACGTCAGATATAGAAATTGGCAAAGTACCAAAATTACGTCACACTGGCGATTTTTTTTGCCCGCATTAGTCACTTTGCCCTTTAGTAAATTTGCCCCCATATCTGCATCAGAATGCCAAATCTTATGGGATTTTCTTGCATGTTGTGTGGGGTATATGTAGTAATTGCCTTCAACAAGGTGTTGGTTGTGGTATGTTTTTGTCTAGACATCTCTGTTTCAAAGCCAGTCCCCAACATATGTAATAAGTGCTGATTCGTTATACACCTATATGGTAGGTTAGTCTTTGGGCTGTTTTTTTTGCTAAACTAATTCTAGGTGCTTTTTGTTCCATCATGAAAAATGATGTTCAGGTGTTTTTTAGGTACCCTAAATTCAAGATATGAAAACTTTGGCCATTTAGGACTTTATCTGTGACTTATTAACTGACTAATACTTTTCACAGGGTTAAACACAATAGGAAAATGTAAAGTCTGTAAAATGCTGCTTAACAAATATATCTGTGAATATATTCCCCATTTAAGCAAGAAAATATACAGCAAGCATAACCAATACGATTTGACAGAAAGGTTAGCACTGAGGTAAAGTGCATTTAAAGGAGAACCAAACACTTGCTAATAAAAACCCCTACCCTACCTTTGGTAAATGCCCCTAACTCTTTACTTACCCCTCGGTGCAGATTCAGGGCATTGGAGTTCACGGGCGCCATCTTCTTCTCTTCGGTACTTTCAGGTATTCTTCCGGCGCTTTGGCGATTTCCGTCAGTTTCAGCGCATGCGCAGTTGCCGCAAAACAGAGGATTGCTCCAACTGCGCATGCGCCTTTACGCTGCTCTATTCCCGAAGATTACTGAAGAGAAGAAGATGCCCTAAATATACAAGGTACAAGACAAAAAGACAGTATTTGGATGGCTTTGATCATTTGTGCTCTCAGGGGGTACTGTGTTTAAACAGACAGAATTCTATAGTGCTAATCACTGCATAGATTCAGGAATACTTAAGAAAAACTTTGTCTGTGAACATACAGTAGTTCATTGCTACATCCACAAATCCACGATCCGCCACATTCTCTGAGCCCAATATAATTTACTTTATAAAATGGACAGTGGGGATGTGGAAAACTGTATGGTGGTCTCCCCTGTTTCCAAATGTTTACCGTGTGATGTTAAAAGGGGCAATGAAACACAGAGGTAAAAATGCCCCTTTCCAAACTTTTTAAAGATGTTGTTGCTGGCATCAAATTCAATCAAATATATTATTTTCAAATTATTTTTAAATCATTGCATTCGTTTTAAATATATATATATATATATATATATATATATATATATATATATATATATATATATATATATATATATATATATATATATATATATATATATAATATATATATATATATATATATATATATATATACATATACATACATATTTTGTCCCAACGTTTTGGAAATGGGGTACACCAAGGTCCAAACCAAATGGTATTCATCCCTAGCAAGATGTGTTAACTTGGAGCTCTGTGGCGCTTCACACATTCTATTTTAGTTTTATATATATTTTGTCCCAACTTTTTGGAAATGGGGTACACCAAGGTCCAAACTAAATGGTATTCATCCCTAGCAAGATGTGTTAACTTGGAGCTCTGTGGCTCTTCACACATTCTGGGATATTATACAATGTCATTTTGGTATGGATGACCTGCAGTTGGATATGGGTGGTAAAAGCAGATCCTTAAAACACCTAGGGTCACATTTACTTAGTTCGAGTAAAGGAATAGAATAAAAAAAACTTTGAATTTCGAATGATTTTTTTTGGCTACTTCGACCATCGAATTGGCTCCTTCGACCTTTGACTACGACTTCGAATCGAACGAAAAATCGTTCGACTATTTGATAGTCGACTATTCAATAGTCAAAGTACTACCTCTTTAAAAAAAAACGGTGACTCCCTACTTCGCCAAGTAAAACCTCACCTCAATGTTAGCCTATGGGGAATTTTTAGTCAAAGGAAAATCGTTCGATCGATGGACCGAATTGCGGTAAATCATTCTACTTCGAAGTCGAAGGATTTAACTTCGACAGTCGAATATCGAGGGTTAATTAACCCTCGATATTTGACCCTAAGTAAATGTGCCCCTTAGAGTCCTCACAAAATCTGGACTAGTTCTGTCCACCCTCGCCTCCACCAGGGAGTACTCCAGATGACACACAGGTACTTGCTCAAGTACTTGCAGCTATTGCAACCTGCTTCCCTTCATAAACAAAATCCAAATTGGCCAATCACTGTATAAAGTAGACCTGCAAACTATCAGTGCATGCAGGGCAGCAGCTAAAACAAGATTAGGCACTTTACAAGACATCTGCAGCCTATAGGCTGTCCATGTTACTGATCTAATACAGCAATTGCAACATCAGGCAACACTGCAAAAAATGTGACATGGACTACCTGAGGGCATTGAAGGAGACTCCTCTTACAACTTTGCAGAGAACAGACTTCCTGCAGCATCCTTCACCCCTCCCTTCCCTATGGAAAGAACACAGCAGGTTCCTGGGCAGGGCACACCTCCCAGAGCTCTAGCACAACCCTTTTGTATTAAACCAGAGGGATAGAGAAATTGTCTTGTAAAAGACAATGTCTCTATCCCTCTGGTTTAAGACATTGTCTTGTAAAAGAGTTGTAAGGCTGGTCACTTGGAATATGATGGCTCCAATGTGTCTCTGTACCCAGAATACTCTACCAACCTACAGAAGCAAATGTAGCTCAGTAATCACAAGAAAATGAAGAGACCTTAGGGTGGTGGCACACGCTGCTACTTGGGGAGATTAGTTGCCCACCGACAAATCGCCTCTTCTTCAGGCACTAATCTCCCCTAAATGCCTTATTTAAATGCGATTTACATTCTAGCCGGCAGGATGGCACGCTTTGTTTTTCTGAAGTCACCCAAAGTTGCCTCACGAGGAAACTTCGGGCACATTTGGAAAGCCGAATCGATCAGAGTGCCATCACAGCGGCGATTCACATTCTAGCCGGTGGAAAGATTCGCCCAAATACCGATCCGCATATGCAAATTATGGGTGAGAAGGTGAAAACAGTTTTTACTTCCTTGTTTTGTGACAAAAAGTCACGCAATTTCCCTCCCGCTCCTAATTTGCATATGCAAATTAGGATTCGCTTTTGCCGGGCAGAAGGATTTGGCCAAATCCTGCTGAAAAATCCTTCTGAAAAAGGCAGAATCCCGAACCAAATCCTGGATATGGTGCATCTCTACTTCTCGTACAAACATCTTATAGCAGGAGTGCCCATACTTTACTAAAGCGGTGTCTACTTTTAGTGATGTTGTCCTATTATGATCAACATCAATAAAAGCAGTTAGTATTCTGTTAGTATTTCTCCACCTGACACTGCCACTGAATTAAGGAACTCTGAGGTGACCTGCACACCTCAAAAATACAGTATACAAACAGAGTCACACCATAATAGGAAATTGGTGAGGTCATATGTCCAAACTTCTCATTTCTCACTTTATTTTCTGAGGCAGCTATTATAGTGCTACCTAAGCCAGGAAAATATCCCACCATACTCTCATCATATAGACCCATGTCCCTTTAAACGCCAAACTCAAAATACTAGCTAAAATTCTTGCAAGAAAGTTGGCCAAGGTGATACGCATGCTGGTTATCATGGATCAATCCAGTTTTTTGCTCTCAAAGTCTACAGTCATTACTACCAGACAACTGCACTTTAATTTACAGACATCTCACAAAAATACAGGATCAGGCCTGGTAGTGTCACTAACCACTAAGGCATTTGAGTCCACTGAATGACCAAACTTGTGGGAAATATTAATTAGACTAAACTTTGGATCTAGCTTTGTTAAATGGATTCCCTAATATACTGTAAACCCTTTGTAAGAATATAAGTGAATATACTGTGGTGAGTGAAGGGTTTTTGAACCCTTTAAAAATTTCAATATTTTTATTTCATGTGTACTAAAAACATCATCTGATTTTCAGAATTAAATGAAGAAAACCTAGTTACAGAAATGAAACTAAAACTATTATACTTGGACATGTATTTATTGAAAAAATGATCCAATAACATACCTGCAAAAGTGAGTGAATCGTGCTCTTAGTGTTTAGTGTGACCCCCTTGTGCAGAAATAACTGCAGCTAAGCGTTTGCAGTAAATGTTGATCAATCCTGGAATTTTAGCCCATTTCACCATACAGAACAGCTTCAGCTGGGTTTCCACATGAACCGCTCGCTTGAGGACTTTCCACAACATTTCAGTCGTATTAAGGTCAGGGCTTTGATTTGGCCATTTCAGAACATTCCCTGTATTCTTCTTTAAAGTGGACCTGTCACCCAGACACACAAATCTGTATAATAAAAGTCCTTTTCAAATTAAACATGAAATCCAATTTCTATTTTTTATTAAAGCATTCATAGCTGTTGTAAGCTCATTTAAAAATCTCAGCTGTCAATCAAATATTGTCTGCCCCTCCTCTATGCCAGTGGCATAGAGGCGGAGCAGACAATTACTTTCACTTTCCATTCAGCACTTCCTAGATGTCACTGCTCTCCACACATTTCCCTGTTCTCTTTACCGTTTAATTGTGTAGCCAGGGCAAGGAAATGGGCATCAGGTCTCCCATTCTGGTGCACAAACAAGATTTTGAGATGATACAAGATTTGCTTTAAAAACACTGTCCACAAAATGGCTGCTTCCTGCTTGCTATAATTATGAATTCTCAGACTGAAGGAAACAAGATTCAAATAATTTATATAGTGTAATTAAAGTTAATTTTGCTTGACTAATGTGATAAAATAGGATTTTTTTTGGTGACGGGTCCCCTTTAATCATTATTTGGTGGAGCGACATGTGTGTTCAGGATCGTTGGCTTGGTGCATGACCCACTCTCTCTTGAGATTCAGTTTATGGACAGATGTCTTGACATTTTCCTTTAGAATTTTCTGGCATATAATTCATTGTTTCATCAAAAACAAACAAAAGCAAAACTGACCCAGAACACACCCACCACCATGTTTCACAGATGGAATAAGGTTCTTATGCTAGAATGCAGTGTTTTCTTTCTCCAAATGGAACACTCCTCGTTAAGCCAAGTTTTATTGTGGTTTGATCATCCACAAAACATTCTTCCAGAAACCTTCTGGGTTATCCATGTGATCTTTAGCAAACTGTAGATAGTTTGCAATGTTTTTGGGGGAGAGCAGTGGCACTCCATGCTACCTTGCCATATACACGACTGCTGTTCAGTGGACTCCTGAACATCAACATTCGCAAATGTAGGACAGGCCTTCAATTGCTTGGTTCCTTTGTAACCTCTCAGACTATGCAAATTAGGGGTGGGAAGGGGACAACATTTTTAACTTCCTTGTTTTGTGACAGAAAGTCACTCAATTTCCCTCCTGCCCCTAATTTGCATATGCAAATTCGGATTTGGTTCGGACGGGCAGAAGGATTCGGCCGAATCCTGCTGAAAAAGGCCGAACCCTGGCTGAATCCCGAACCGAATCCTGGATTCGGTGCATCCCTATATAAAACAGAGAACTGGGTGCCCTGGGAGTTATAAGTTGTCTTTTGACGATCAGTACAAGTATGTGAATTCTGCATATCTTAGCTTTGGGGATATCTAAGCAGTAGTAGTAAAGGTATCCCAGCTAGACCAGACCTTTTGGAATCTTTGAAGGGTGTCTCTTATTCTAGCTGTCATATACTCCATTTCCCTCATCTCTCATTCTATGGATTATATCAATTAAAGGAAAACTATACCCCCCCAAACAATGTAGGTCTCTATAAAAAGATATTGCATAAGCTCATATGTAAAATCCTGCTTCATGTAAATAAACTATTTTCATAATAATATACTTTTCTAGTAGTATGTGCCATTGGATAATCATAAATAGAAAATTGCCATTTTAAAAAATAAGGGCTGCCCCCTGGGATAGTAGGATTCACTGTACTCACAAACATACCAACAAACCATACATGTTGGGTCACATGAGCCAATTAACAGACAGTGGTGTGTCTTTTGCTTCCACACTTCTTCCCGTTACAGTTAGAGTTGTAGTATTTCTGGTCAGGTGATTTCTGAGACAGCACAGAGATCATCATGAAATGGTGGCTCAAGGCAAAAGATGTAAAAGGGCAACATTTACTTAAATATATATTCCAGTTTGGTAAGATTCTTTAATATGCCACTTAATATGATATGAACTATCTCTTGCTTAAGTGTTCATTTTGGGGGTATAGTTTTACTTTAATGTTGGGGTAGTGGTTTTTTCCAGTGGTGGGTGATTGCTCAATTATATCCTAACAGCCTGCAGATTAGCGATCTTTGCTCAGCTTTAGTGGTGTAGTCTAATGGTAACATGGTAACTAACATGGTAAGGGGATCTAATATGGTTTCTGAACAGAATATTTTACCCAAAAGATTTTCTACAGATGGGGTTATTACGGTGCAATGCCACATTATATGTGGCATTGTTCCAATCATCCCACAAGCTCTCCAGCATTGTTAACAGACTGTACCAACCATGAGAACCAACCATGTCATTTGCTTGGGGTATGATACCAAAAAAACATTGTTTTGTACAGACTTTCCTACTGTCTATCACAAGACATTTCTTCTAGCATTCTCCCATATATTTTCCCAAGTTTCTAATGACATTTCTTGAGAGAGATTCTCTTCCCATTTCAACATATACCTGTGTTTAGGAAAAGGGTCCATTGAGGCAGTTTAGTTGCCCTTGGCTAGATAGGATTGTCTGACAGAAATATGTTGACAGAAAAGTTGCAGGTATTCAAAAAACTGTGTTGAAGATATTTGGTGTTTAGTCTGCACTTGTAAATGTTGGACGTTTATTTGTTAGGATTATTAAAGTCATAAACTTTAAAAAGATGTTTGGAGCCCCAATGTGTTTTAAAAGTGTCTTGCATACCCTGAGATTAAGGGGTTATCAAGTACCGGTGTTAGGGGTAAGTGGGGGCTTATTAGGTTGTATCTTTGTTTGCATTGATGCCAAATATGTAGTGTAAATATTATGGGGCTCCAGATGGCGGCTTGACTTTTGGTCCTTTGAGCCATAGAAACGTGGCTAGATGTATGGGGGATGTCCTATCAGCAAAGTGAGTAAGATATCCTGGAAAAAGGCGAGCACGCACAGGTCTTAAGATGCAAAAAATAGGTGAAATTTATTGAAAATAAATAACTGACGTTTCGGCTAATCCTATAGCCTTTCTCAAAGTGCAACACACAGTGAAGACCAAACATTTAAACCCCAAGTGGCAGGAAAACAAACGTGATGACATCATCGGGTGTTAAGGGGCGTGGAAAAGAGTATACAGCACAAGAAAAATAAAAATACAGCCTGAACATACCATAAAAATAGATATAAAATAATATTGCCCACATGCAATCAGTGGTCTCTTATAGAAATTACATGGTCATTAAAAACAAATGCATAATCTCAAAACACAGCATAATAGATGAGTAATCATTAACATAGTGTGATCCCCACACTGTTCCACAAGCTGGGGGTCACATCCAGTTGAAAGATACAAAGTAAAAAGTTCAAGTCAGGAGTTCCGGTTATTAATGTTACTTAATCACCAAGCAGGGACAGATGGTTACAATGTAGTATGTGGCAATCCCAGTGCTTCGGTGCAACTGATAATTCAAACAAACATTATAGGACTTACTGTCAGTATCGGATGCCAAACAGAGACAGGGGAAGACAATCACTCTGCGACAACGTCCATATCTGTAGCATGGAGGATGCAATGGCTAGAGTCACAAAAACAGGTTCCGTGTACTTCAGTGCTGGTTGCTTTGCTGTCTTCCAAATCAAGCCCTGCAGGCCCTGGGAAGACAGGGCCGGTGGGCGTGTCACTCAACTCTGGGGCATGGGAGTGTCAGTCGTCCATCAATCAGCATGGCCTTGTTGTTAAGGGCTGCTCACATGGCAACTGCTGATTCTGGACTTGGCATAGAGGCAGTTGCGATATATTCAATTTGAATGCTTGTACATAGAGGTGACCAGAAACAGTAGCAAAAGTAAAAGAATAGAAGAGGAAAACTGAGAGGAGTTAGAACAAGAGATACGAAATATAGCAGGGACAGAGCAGCGTTGCTGTATTCCGCAATATGGCATGTGGGAATAAAGGAAGCAGGGCACGCGTTATCCCATAGAGGACTTTGTCCGAGATCAGGGGCATCACTGCCATGTTTGGAATGTCACACGCAGGGGTACATAACACACAGCCTGTCCGCAGTCATATGTGTTGGATTCAACAGGCAGCGAGAAAAGTTATATGGGTAGAATATAAAACCCGTCCATAAGCCATTACACAATATATAGTATAGCTTTACGTAGAGAAAGACACAATGTGTCAAGTTGCCCAGACAGTAAAGAAGGATATAATGCTGTGCATTGGAGTGAAATCTTCAAGTACACACTGCAACCGTTATTAGTAAATGCTGGCCATGTGACGTGGCAGTTGGGGCATTTATGGGTCCCATGGATCCAAATCGCCTTTTGTGCCAGAAAGCATGCTCATAAGTGGGGAAAAAGGAGGAAAGATAGTTAGGTATAAGAACAAGAGGAGGAGAGACCAAGGTCATCATCCATGTAGTCAGGTATCCAGTGAATTCTACTTCAGGGGAATTAGACCTCGTCATAAGGTGTTAAAAGGAGTAGTTGTCATTTCAGAGTTCAAAAAAATGGAGCATATGATATGTGTTCATTAAGTACTCTCGGGTTCAGTGTATCCAGACGGTGTATCCATTTGAGCTCTGATTGTAGTAGTTTACGTTCATGGTCACCACCTCGTGTAGGGATCGGGGTGAAATCTATCACAATGCTCCTGAGGGAGGCTAAGGTGTGCCAATGTTCGTCGAAGTGTTGAGAGACAGGAGTATCACCTGTGCCTTTGAGGAGAGCTGCGCGGATTGCTGACCTATGGTTAGCCATCCTGTCCCTAAAGGTGGTGATGGTTTGACATTACACTCAGCGGGCTCCAATTCTCAGACGCTGAAGCAGCGGACATTCTGTTCAAGGAAACCTTGATGGAAACAGCCAATGAAGTCTCTCCCACAGCCACTACACAAGATATCTATCACCTTACATATCACATCTCTTGCGGCTTAAGGAAAGGGAAGTAGACCTCAAACTCCACGGTATCTTATCTCTCTAATTTCTACAAAAGGCAACACATACCCAGGGGCTTTCGGATCAAGAACATACCAACAATTGGTCGTAACAACACTGACTTCTGCAAAAGGTGGTGTCAGATTCTTAAAAAGTGCTCCCTAGACCTGATTCTACTAGTCATCGAGGAGGTCTCGAAAAATTTGACAGTTGTACGCACAGAGATTACCGCCTATGAAACAGCTAATCTCAATACCCTGAGAACTGATAAAGACCCCAAGTGGCTGGAGAAACTCGAACATCAGTTAGTTAATTACACCACTGTACTACATAAATTTAAGCGGAACAAAGTCCAAATTGTGCACTCAGACTTCCAGAACCGACGTGTGTATGGCTGGCTCACCGGTGGCGAATCCTCTAGACCCAGACTAAATAAACCTCCTAGACAACGAGCTGGTTTTAGCGGCTTTGACTCTTCGCCCTACACCTCTTCCCCCTCCGACACTGACACCCGCTCCAGGGGCAGAGGAAAATCCAGGGGTAGATATTCACCAGTATCTACAATATCCAACACAACCACACCTGATCACTCTAGTGCACATTTTTTAGGGTCAATCACACGCTCAAAAACCAGGGACACCCCCACAAGAGGTGCAGAGGGCATCGTTACATAGTTAAATTGGGTTGAAAAAAGACAAAGTCCATCAAGTTCAACCCCTCCAAATGAAAACCCAGCATCCATACACATACCCCTCTCTACTTTTAATTAAATTCTATATACCTATACCTATACTAACTATAGAGCTTAGTATCACAATAGACTTTGATATTATGTCTGTCCAAAAAAACATCCAAGCCATTCTTAAAGGCATTAACTGAATCAGCCATCACAACATCACCCAGCAGTGCATTCCACAACCTCACTGTCCTGACTGTGAAGAACCCCCTATGTGGCTTCAAATGAAAGTTCTTTTCTTCTAGTCTAAATGGGTGGCCTCTGGTACAGTGATCCACTTTATGGGTAGAAAGGTCCCCTGCTATTTGTCTATAATGTCCTCTAATGTACTTGTAAAGTGTAATCATGTCCCCTCGCAAGCGCATTTTTTTCCAGAGAAAACAACCCCAACCTTGACAGTCTACCCTCATAATTTAAGTCTTCCATCCCTCTAACCAATTTAGTTGCACGTCTCTGCACTCTCTCCAGCTCATTTATATCCCTCTTAAGGACTGGAGTCCAAAACTGCACTGCATACTCCAGATGAGGCCTTACCAGGGACCTATAAAGAGGCATAATTATGTTTTCATCCCTTGAGTTAATGCCCTTTTTTATGCAAGACAGAACTTTATTTGCTTTAGTAGACACAGAATGACACTGCCCAGAATTAGACAACTTGTTATCTACAAAGACCCCTAGATCCTTTTCATTTAAGGAAACTCCCAACACACTGCCATTTAGTGTATAACTTGCATTTATATTATTTTTGCCAAAGTGCATAACCTTGCATTTATCAACATTGAACCTCATTTTCCAGTTTGCTGCCGAGTTTTCCAATTTAGACAAATCACTCTGCAGCAAGTGGCAGCATCCTGCATGGAACCTATAGTTCTGCACAATTTAGTATCATCTGCAAAAATAGAAACAGTACTTTCAATGCCTACCTCCAGGTCATTAATAAACAAGTTGAAAAGCAAGGGACCTAGTACAGAGCCCTGCGGTATTCCACTAACAACACTGGTCCAATTAGAAAATGTTCCATTTACCACCACTCTTTGTAGTCTATCTTTTAGCCAGTTCTCTATCCATGTACAAATACTATGTTCCAGGCCAACATTCCTTAATTTAACCAGTTACCTTTTGTGTGGCATTGTATCAAATGCTTTAGCAAAGTCTAAGTAAATCACATCCACTGCCATCCCAGAATCGAGGTCTCTACTTACCTTCTCATAAAAAGAAATTAAGTTAGTCTGGCAAGATCTATTACGCATAAAACCATGCTGGCACAAACTCCTAGTATTATGATCTACAAGACCACCAAGCCTATACAGGAGGAAGTAGTGTTCAATCTCAGCTCTCACACACTGAGCCTCACTGAACACAAAATTCTTAGCAAAGGACTGTCATTTGTACCTACTAACAATATCCACACTTTGGACCTGATGGTTGACATATATAGGTTCCAGCGGACCCTGAAACTGAAGGAGCATTTTAGAACTAGGACCCAACAAATGAACACCCTGTTCCATGCAGCCAGCACATTTGAACCACCCAACACCCCAAAATCTATATCCGCATACACAAGATGAATCACTGAAACCCAGAGATCGTAAACACAGATCAAATTTGACTAAGACTGAAAAGGACACCATTGTCTCACTGTCGAATAATGAGAACATTATCATCAGACCCGCGGATAAAGGCAGTGGAGTTGTAATTATGGACTATTCCTCATACCGCACAGAAGTTTTAAAACAACTTAATGACAATACTACTTACCTGCTGTTGGAAAGAGACCCTACTTCCAACTACAAGAAACGGGTCGACAATATTCTCAACTCGGCTTTACTACAGGGGAACATTTCTGAGTCTACACTGTCATATCTGCTGCAGAAACATCCTGTCTGCCCCATATTATATACACTTCCAAAGATCCACAAAAGCCTCAAGGATCCACCAGGCCGACCGATTGTAAGTGCGCGAAACTCAATCTTACAACCTCTTTCAGTTTTTGTCGACCACTGGTTTGCAGCCTCTGGACCAGAACACCCCCACATATCTTAAAGACACAGGGGATTTACTCAACAAGATCAAAAACTGTATGCCCATGCCTGAACACACTCTTCTTGCCACAATGGACGTCTCTTCCCTGTACACGGTGATACCGACGGATCAGGAGATTGAAGCAGTCTCCCAAGCACTCCTACAACAACCGGATCCCACACGTCCTCAAACAGAGTTTTTGTTGGAACTTTTAGGACTATGTCTGAGATTGAATTATTTTAAATTCGAACTTTATTACTTACAAACCAGTGGGACCAGTATGGGTTCTAATGTATCACCGTCATTTGCTAATCTATACATGGCGAACTATGAACAGCAGCACATTTTTCCTAAGTATGGGCAACACATTTACAAACTCTGGCGCTACATCGACGACCTGCTGATCCTTTTGGTGGGATCCAAGGAACAATTCTTATGGATGGTGTCTGATCTAAATGAACTATTTACCACCATCAAATTCAAGGCACATGTAGAGGAATCAGAAGTGCCCTTTCTTGACATTCTCCTGATGAAGCAGGGGACACTGATTCAAATGACTATTTACCGTAAAGGTACTGACCGAAACACGCTGCTCCATCATTCGTCCTGTCATCCTCCACACTTATTACACAGCATCCCCTACTCTCAAATGATAAGAGTGATCCGCAACAACACTGATCCTTTGCGTATGGAACTTCAACTTAACGAACTGACAGACCGGTTCTTACAACGCGGATACCCTCAACATGAACTACTTGAGAGTAGACAGCGAGCAACCCGACCGACACAAACAGATCTGCTAGCCACTGATACACATTCTTCCGGTAAAACTGATGATTGTCTTACATTTCTTACTACTTATTCTCCCAGCACCCGGTCCTTCACCCAAACCATACACAACCATTGAACTGTTATTCAAAATGACAGGACCCTGCCTCCTCCATTCAAAGTTCCACCTCGTATAGCATACAAGAGGGGTCGCAACCTCAGGGACCAATTGGTAAAGACTGATCCAGAACATTGTTATCTTTCCTCCTCAAAAGTTACATGGATCCCTCTCGGCGAAGAACGGCTGCTACAAATGCACTGACTGCACGACGTGCAGACAACTGACGGGCCCACCTTTACCCACCCGCATTCGGGTAAACAAATATTGATCAGACACAGGGTCACATGTACATAGAAATTCGTAATATACATTCTCAAATGCCCCTGTGGTCTAGTTTATGTGGGCAAAACCATCACCACCTTTAGGGACAGGATGGCTAACCATAGACCAGCAATCCGCGCAGCTCTCCTCAAAGGCACAGGTGATACTCCTGTCTCTCAACACTTCGTCGAACATCGGCACACCTTAGCCTCCCTCAGGAGCATGGTGATAGATATCACCCCAATCCCTACACAAGGTGGTGACCGTGAATGTAAACTACTACAATCAGAGCTCAAATGGATACACCGTCTGGATACACTGAACCCGAGAGGACTTAATGAACTCATATCATATGCTCCATTTTTTTGAACTCTGAAATGACAACTACTCCTTTTAACACCTTATGACAAGGTCTAATTCCCCTAAAGTAGAATTCACTGAATACCTGACTACATGGATGATGACCTTCCTCTCTCCTCTTGTTCTTATACCTAACTATCTTTCCTCCTTTTTCCCACTTATGAGCATGCTTTCTGGCACAAAAGGCGATTTGTATACATGGGACCCATAAGTGCCCCAACTGCCACGTCTGGCATATGGCCAGCATTTACTAAAAACGGTTGCAGTGTGTACTTGAAAATTCCACTCCAGTGCACAGAATTATATCCTTCTTTACTGTCTAGACAACTCGACACGTTGTGTCTTTCTCCACCCCGAATCTACATAAAGCTATATTATATTGTACAATGGCTTATGGACGGGTTTTATGTTCTACCAATATAACTTTTCTCGCTGCCCGTTGAATCCAACACATATGACTGCGGACGGGCTGTGTGTTATGTACCCCTGCGAGAGACGGGTGGTCTACCAAGCTCCGTACCTAGTGTGACATTCCAAACATGGCAGTGATGCCCCTGATCTCGGACAAAGTCCTCTATGGGATAACTCGTGCCCTGCTTCCTTTATTCCCACATGCCATATTGCGGAATACAGCAACGCTGCTCTCTCCCTGCTATATCTCGTATCTCTTGTTCTAACTCCTCTCACATTTCCTCTTCTATTCTTTTACTTTTGCTACTGTTTCTGGTAACCTCTATGTACAAGCATTCAAATTGAATATATCGCAACCACCTCTATGCCAAGTCGAGAATCAGCGGTTGCCATGTGAGCAACTTAACAAAAAGGCCATGCTGATTGATGGACGACTGACACGCCCACACCCCAGAGCTTGATTTGGAAGACAGCAAAGCAGCAAAGCAACCAGAACTGAAGTACACAGAACCTGTTTTTGTGATTCTAGCCATTGCACCCTCCATGCTACAGATATGGACGTTGTCGCAGAGTATTTGTCTTCCACTGTCTCTGTTCGGCACCTGATACTGACAGTAAGTCCTATAACGTTTGTTTGAATTATCAGTTGCACCGAAGCACTGGGATTGCCACATACTAAATTGTAATCATCTGTCCCTGTGATTAAGTAACACTAATAACCAGAACACCTGACTTGAGCTTTTTATTTTGTATCTTTCAACTGGATGTGACGCTTGTGGAACAGTGTGGGGATCACACTATGTTAATGATTACTCATCTATTATGCTGTGTTTTGAGATTATGCATTTATTTGCACTTAATGACCATGTCATTTCTATATGAGACCACTGATTGCATATGGGCAATATTATTTTATATCTATTTTTATTCTATTTTTATAGTATGTTCAGGCTGTATTTTTCTTTGTACTGTATACTCTTTTCCATGCCCCTTGACACCTGATGATGTCATCACGTTTTCTTTTCCCGCCTCTAGGGGTTTATATATATATATATATATATATATATATATATATATATATATATATATATATATATATATATATATATATATATATATATATATATATATATATATATATATATATATATATATATATATATATATATATATATATGACACACACTTTTCCTGGAGTGCCCACACCTCTGACTTTAGTTGGTTGGAGGTGCTTGATCAGTGTTGTAAGGTATAAAGAATAGAGGATCCACACTCTCCTTTTCGTTTCAAAGTGTAACAACTTTTATTTCTTACATCACAATCCGACGTTTCGGTCCTTCCTGGGGACCTTTTTCAAGGATCCTTGAGAAAGGTCCCCAGGTGGGACCGAAACGTCGGATTGTGATGTAAGAAATAAAAGTTGTTACACATTGAAACGAAAAGGAGAGTGCGGATCCTCTATTCTTTATATATATATATATATATATATATATATATATATATATATATATATATATATATATATATATATATATATATATATATATATATATATATATATATATATATATATATTTCAAGAAAGACCAGCAACACCAGGATTTCTGTGTATCAAAGCAAATGGTCTTTCTTGAAGTATTTGCATCTTTTACCTTGCACCCAGGTAACAGGACGTTAGCAGGGTGCTGCCCTAGTGAAGATATATATATATATATATATATATATATATATATATATATATATATATATATATATATATATATATATATACACACCCATTTGAGGTTGATTTCTGAGTTGATCACCCTGTGACTTGACGTAGGTGGGCAGCAATATAGTAACTTTCGATGTTTGGGGTTGCAAGTCCGCCTTGTATCTTACTAGCCAGCATAACTGTTCTATGTGCCTGGATTTCCCCATATGAATTTAAAGAACATGGTCTGTAGGTCCTTAAGAACAGCTTTCAGTACTAGTATAGGTAGGGTCTCAAAAAGGTATAATATTTTTGGGAGGATAGTAATCTTTAGTACTGTTATTCTCCCCAGCCATGAGATAGTTAGAGGGATGCATTTATGAATAAGGTTTTTTTATTTTCTGTATAAGCGGAGGGAAATTATATCGGTATATCGTGCCATGGGTTTTAGTAAGATGGACCCCTAGGTGTTTGAGTATGGTCTTTCCATTTATAATGCAAAGTCGATGATAGAGCATTTTTAATATCTACCGCAAGTTCAGAGGTAAGGCCTCTGTTTTATCTATGTTTACTTTATATCCTGAGTATAATCCGTATTCATTTAGGATTTTGTGGAGGTTGGAAAGAGATACAATTGGGTTGGTTAATGTCAGAAGGACATTGTCTGCACAAAGTGATATGGTGAACTCATGATCTTTAATTCTAGGGCCTGTAATATCTGGATGGTTTCTGATGCCTGAGGCTAGGGGCTCGATGCTTAAGGGTTGCTCTAAGTAATGAATACAGCCCATGGATAGCGGTGCTATTCCAGGTCTGTATCACTGGATTGGTGTCAGGTGCCTTCAGGTATCGGGCCCAATACTGCCCAAAGCCCAAAATTGTATATCACAAAGCAAGAGACCTGCCGCACAACTGTTGCAATTGATTAAGTGATCAGTATTTATTCAGCTCACAAGCAAAGCAGTTGCCGCTTTGCTTGTGAGCTGAATAAATACTGATCACTTAAGCAATTGCAACAGTTGTGCAGCAGGTCTCTTGCTTTGTGTAGCCGCTACATTGGCTTGGGTCCTTACCCTCTTTGTGTATTAGGGTGATATAGGAAGATAGCATTGTGGATCAGATAGTTTCCCCTTTCAGGAATGAATTAAATAGTTGAACCAAATGTGGGGTCAGAGTTTCCACAAGGGAGGCTATCTGGGCCTGGGGCCTTTGAGGAGGGGAAGGATTTAATTGTATCCGTAATCTCCTCGGCCGTTGCCTACTTATTTAGGTGTTTGCAAGTCCTCACGGGTAAATCTGGTGCTAATATTTTCCTCTAGGAAAGCCCTCCATTTACTGTATGTTAGAAAGGCTTTAGCAATTTCTAGGGTTGCATGAACCATTTTATTTCCTTCCAATGAAATTGCTGTACTAGCAGATTATATCTGCTGATCCCTCAATTTTTTAGCTAGGAGGGAGTGCAGTTTGTCACCTCGTTCATAATATTTTTGCTTGGTCCAGCGTAATGCTTTTTCAATATTTGTTGCCATGGTTACACCCTTATTAGGAGGGACAGAGGGATAAAAAAGGGTGGAAGAGTGTGTTTGTATGTAAAGCCTGAATTAAAGCCGTGCACTAAAGAAATAACCATTGCTGGTACTGGTGAATGTATAGAATCCCTCTGAGTAGAGATTTTGATTGGGCAAAAGGTTACAAAGAGAATTATCATATGCGTATGCTATAAACCACCACTATAAGTTGAGGTATGAAGCCCAGCTACTCTTGCTGATACAAGCGGCTTCACAGCTGGGTCAAGTTGTTGCTATGGGTGACTTAAATTATCCAGACATTAACTGGTGTAATGGGGTGCCAGACTAACTTAATTTCTTTTTACGAGAAGGTAAGCAGGGACCTCGATTCTGGGATGGCAGTGGATGTGATTTACTTAGACTTTACTAAAGCATTTGATACAGTGCCACACAAAAGGTTACTGGTTAAATTAAGGAATGTTGGCCTGGTGGTGGTAAATGGAACATTTTCTAATTGGACCAGTGTTGATAGTGGTGTACCGCAGGGCTCTGTACTAGGTCCCTTGCTTTTCAACTTGTTTGTTAATGAACTGGAGGTGGGCATCGAAAGTACTGTTTCTATTTTTTCAGATGATACTAAATTGTGCAGAACTATAGGTTCCATGCAGGATGCTGCCACTTTGCAGAGTGATTTGTCTAAGTTGGGAAACTGGGCAGCAAACTGGAAAATGAGGTTCAATGTTGATAAATGCAAGGTTATGCACTTTGGCAAAAATAATTTAAATGCAAGTTATACACTAAATGGCAGTGTGTTGGGAGTTTCCTTAAATGGGGAGGATCTAGGGGTTTTTGTAGATAACAAGTTGTCTATTTCTGGGCAGTGTCATTCTGTGGCTACTAAAGCAGATAAAGTTCTGTCTTGCATGAAAAGGGCTTTAACTCAAGGGATGAAAACATAATTATGCCTCTTTATAGGTCCACCGTGCGGCCTCATTTGAAGGATGCTGTGCAGTTTTGGACTGTGCAGTCCTTGGGAGGGATATAGATGAGATGGAGAGAGTGCAGAGACGTACAACTAAACTGGTTAGAGGGATGGAAGACTTAAATTATGAGGGTAAACTGTCAAGGTTGGGGTTGTTTTCTCTGGAAAAAAAGGCGCTTGCGAGGGGACATGATTCCACTTTACAAGTACATTAGAGGGCATTATAGACAAATAGCAGGGGACATTTTTACCAATAAAGTGGATCACCGTACCAGAGGCCACCCCTTTAGAGTAGAAGAAAAGAACTTTCATTTGAAGCAACGTAGGGGGTTCTTCACAGTCAGGACAGTGAGGTTGTGGAATGCAGTCCGGGTGATGTGATTCAGTTATTGTCTTTAAGAATGGCCTGGATGGGGGGCGTGGCCGACTGCCGATGTGAGCTGACGCACTTTTAGATCGCTCCGTTCTCCAGACTTAAAATCCTGTATAGATCGCTGACATACCGACCTCACCACGAAACCACAACACTACAAGTGTGACCCCTTGCCACAGAGAACAATTATGGGGCAGAACAAGGCACAACAAAAGGATCAACAAAATGGCGGAGGTTCACCATCGCAGACTCCCCGGGAGTCTCCCTCCCCGCCTGCCTCTCCAAGTCCGCCAGAGCTGACCCTACAGGATATTCTCCAAGAAATACGGGACTCTAAGGAGGCTTGCACCAACAGAAATAAAAGTGGATTTGTCCATCATCAGACAGGACATGCAAAACCTTCGAGAACGCACTGGTGAATTGGAACACAGAGTGAGTACTATGGAAGACACACTGAGGCCTGTCGCTGGTGCTGTACAAGAGGTACAAAAAATTCTAACTGATTGCCAGCATAAGGCGGATGATTTAGAGAACCGGCTGCGGAGGAACAATCTCCGCTTTGTTGGATTCCCTGAACGTGCGGAAGGTGATGCACCGGAGCAATTCCTAGAACTCTGGCTAAAGTCGTCACTGGGTGAGTCTAATCTCTCTTCCACCTTCGTTATAGAAAGGGCTCATAGAATCCCCTCTCGCCCAGCACCTCCTGGGGGCCCCGCCAGGCCTCTAATTGCCAAGCTTCTGAACGCCCGGGATAGAGGCACTAAAGGCCAACTACAATTTCAAGCGCATACCATATCTATATATGCTGATTTCTCAACCGAGGTGCAGAAACAGCGTGCTAAGTTTTATGAGGCGAAATGGAGGCTCAGAGAAGCTAAATTGGATTACGCCATGCTTTATCATCATCATTTATTTATATAGCGCTGTCAAGATACGCAGTGCTTTACTGCAGTTATAGCAAACAGGGAATAAATGGTGGATAACAGACAAGGATTACAGAGTACAATAGGGTTTACAAACTAAAAGGTTAGGGTACAATTGAGACATTAGGATTGTATAAACACTTTGTCATTTTTGATACAGCAATGATTAATTAAGGTACATCGAATAGGCCTCTTTAAACAGATGGGTCTTTAAGGAGCGCTTGAAAGTTTGGAAGGAAGGAGAAAGTCTGACAGCTTGTGGCAGAGAGTTCCAGAGAGAAGCAGAAGCCCGAGAGAAGTCTTGTAGACGAGAATGGGCAGAAGTGACCAGAGGAGAAGTGAGGCGAAGATCAGAAGCAGAGCGTAGGTTTCGTGAAGGAGTGTATTTGGAGATTAGAGATGAAATATAGGGAGGGGTTTCATTATTAAGGGCCTTGAATGTGAGTGTAAGTAATTTGAATTTGATTCTAGAAGAGATTGGGTGCCAGTGAAGGGACATACATATGGGAGCAGCTGATGTTGAGCGGCGAGCTAGATGAAT
This sequence comes from Xenopus laevis, assembly GCF_017654675.1. Lineage (NCBI taxonomy): Eukaryota > Metazoa > Chordata > Amphibia > Anura > Pipidae > Xenopus > Xenopus laevis. Next base: position 75,822,004 of record NC_054372.1, on the reverse strand, counting down.
GAGTCTAACGGCCACATTTAGAACAGATTGGAGTTGTGAAAGATGACTTGTTGGAATACCTGTGAGGAGTAAGTTGCAGTAATCAAGGCGGGAGATGATGAGAGACTGAATCAGTGTTTTAGTTGATTCTGAACTGAGATAGGGTCGTATTCGAGCAATGTTGCGCAGTTGAATACGGCAAGATTTTGCAAGTGTTTGAATGTGTGGTGAAAAAGACAGATGAGAGTCTAAGATGACTCCTAGGCAGCGTGCCTGTGTGGTGGAATGAAAGGTTGTGTTGTTTACGGTGAGTGATATCTGAGGGACAGGGGAAGATCTTGGAGGAAATATAATGAGTTCTGTTTTAGAAAGGTTCAGTTTCAGGTGGCGCTGTGACATCCAGGAGGAGACAGCAGAGAGACAGTCTGTGACTTGGGAAAGGACAGAATTAGAAAGATCAGGAGTAGACAAGTAGAGTTGGGTGTCATCAGCATAAAGGTGATACTGAAGTCCAAATGACTGAATGAGTTTTCCTAGTGAAGTTGTATAGAGCGAGAACAGCAGGGGGCCAAGAACAGAGCCTTGAGGAACTCCAACAGAGAGTGGGAAAGTAGTAGAAGTAGAGTTATAGAAGGAAACTTTAAAGGAACGGTCAGACAGATAAGATGTAAACCATGAAAGAGCAGTGTCCCGAATGCCAGATGAGTGTAGAATGTCAAGGAGGAGTGTGTGGTCAACTGTGTCAAAGGCTGCAGAGAGATCTAGAAGGATTAGAATGGAATAATTAGCTTTTAGACTTTGCCAATAGAAGATCATTGGTTACTTTGGTGAGTGCAGTTTCAGTCGAGTGTGATGGGCGGAAGCCAGATTGCAAGGGGTCGAGGAGGGAGTTGTGAGTGAGATGCTGGATCAGGCGTTTGTAAACAAGCCTTTCTAGTAATTTGGAGGCGAATGGAAGAAGGGAGACCGGTCGATAGTTAGTGGGAGAGCTGGGATCAAGGGAAGGTTTTTTGAGGATAGGAGTGATTAGTGCTTGTTTGTATAATGATGGAAAGGTACCAGTAGAGAGTGAAAGATTGAATAGGTGGGTAAGTGCAGGAGAGAGTGTATCAGAGATTGGGTGGAGAAGGCGAGAGGGTATGGGGTCAAGGGAGCAGGTGGTGGGTTTTGAGCTGGCTAGAAGTTTGCTAACTTCATCTAGAGTTGCAGGGGTGAAGGCGTGCAAAGTAGATGTGAGTGGACTGCACGTTGGTCTGAGATTGTTGTCGGACGGTATGCTCAGCCTAATGAGATCGATTTTTTCATTAAAGAAATGAGCAAGGTCTTGGGCAGTAACATTAATAGGTGGAGGAGGTGGAGGGGGGCATAGGAGTGAGTTAAATGTGGCAAACAGCTGCTGTGGTTTGGAGGACATATTAGATATTAGATAAGAGAAGTATTGTTCTTTGGCTAATGATAGAGCTCGGTTATAGCAGGAGAGCATGAATTTGAAGTGGATGAAATCAGGATCAGTTCGTGACTTTCTCCACCGTCGCTCAGCTGATCTACTACATCTTCTGAGGTACCGTGTTACACTAGTGTGCCAGGGTTGGGGTTTAGCTGGCCGGCTGTGACGGGTGGTAGAAGGTCCAAGGGAGTCAAGTGCTGTTGAAAGGGCATCGTTGTAGAGAGAAGCTGCCATATTGGGACAGGAGAGAGTATTAATATGAGATATGGATTGTGCTGATACTGTTGATAATTGTTGTGGTTCAAAGGCATTAAGGTTTCTGTACGTATGGGTAGAGAGAGATGGTTGTGAAGGTGCAGGTGAAAGCAGTATCTGAAAGGAGAGTAGATGATGGTCAGACAGAGGGTAGGGAGAGTTAATTAAGTTGGATGGGCAGCATGAGTGGCAGAATATAAGGTCAAGAGCATGACCCTCGATGTGGGTAGGTGAGTCGGTCCACTGAGAGAGACGAAATGAAGCTGTTAGAGAGAGAAGTTTAGAGGTGGCAGCAGAGGCAGAGTTGTCAATGGGGATGTTGAAGTCCCCTAAAATGAGAGCAGGTGTCTCACTGGAGAGAAAGTATGGAAGCCAGGCAGCAAAGTGATCCAAGAAGGTGGAGTAGGGACCTGGGGGGCGATATATGACAGCAACACGCAGAGAGATTGGAGAAAACAAACGTATGCTGTGGACTTCAAAAGAAGTGAAGGAGAGAGAAGACGGTGTAGTTAGATTTTGAAACCTGCATTTGGGAGAGAGAAGAAATCGCACCCCACCGCCATGACGGCCATCCGGTCTAGGAGTGTGAGTAAGTGAGAAGCCTCCATAGCAGAGGGCAGCAGATTGAGAGTCATAGTGGATGGCAAATCACTCTTTTTCATCTCTCCATTGGAATTGAATAACTGGCTGGACTCTAGGCGTTAGAACACTTTGTTGTTGTACCCCAGCGACCAGACACCCAGCATTTCCATTTCTACAGCCCTTGGAATCAGTGCTACAGACATTCTCCTTCTGTAAGACTTAGATGGCATTCCTCGGATTTTCTCTTTGTCCTTTTTCGCTGGAGCCATTTGGATTATCTTCCTTTTTCCCCCTTGACCCCCCCCCCTTTTTTTTTTCTTCTCATTTCCTCTCCTTTTATTCCCCCTTGTTTTTGGCTGCTTTGTTTTTCCCTTTTTTTTGTTTCTTGCATCTGAGCGACAGTTGGGAATAACCGATGACTTGGATTATCAAAGCCTTTAACTGTGGAATCTGCCTGCCTGATACTTGATCCAACGTTCCTTCTCTAAATGATCTCTTTTGGATGCTGGGTTTGCATGGACTCTCAATTGACTCAAATCCTATTATCTGTTTTGGGTGCTGATATGTGGTAAGAGTTATAGTACTGTGTGCGGGTGTTTGCAAAATGTCTGGAGATAAGGGTAAGGCGCAAGTGTTGTTAGTTAAATCACAAGCCCTGCGCAAGGGCCTAGCAGGTATGCCACCCTCGGTACTGCTAATGTTTTGTTTTTTGCTGAAGGGACGAATTCTACCCAAAGTTGGGGGTGGGTGGAAGGGGAGGGGGAAGTTACATGGGGAAGTTCTAAACTATGAAGTTAATTCAGGTGATATGAAACAAGATGGATGTCGACTCAATTTCACATTTGGGATAGTATGCACTGAAGGTTTTGATATTATACAATTGTTATATGGGGCTCCTCAAACTGCCCAGCAGCAGGCCTATGACCCTTACTCTCTTTACTGCTTTCACATTGGTATACAATGAGTCTTACATTACTAAGTTGGAATGTAAGGGGACTCAACGACCCAATCAAGCGCAGGCTGACCATGGATTATATCAGAAAACGTAATCCAGATTTGGTATTCTTACAGGAGACTCACCTTACGGGCAATAGGGTCAAATCTATTAAGAAACCTTGGATCGGGTGGTGTTATCACTCTGCCTATTCCTCCTACACAGCTGGCACGTCTATTTTAATAAAAAAGTCGGTGTGCTTTAGGCCCTACACTGTTAAAATAGACCCTAGAGGCAGATTTGTCTTCCTTCACTGCCAAATAGCAGCCAAAGAGCTAATTTTAGCTAATCTGTATATTCCCCCTCCGTACTCAGATGAATGCCTCCACCAAGTTATTCCATTCATTACTGCACACACTCAAATTATTTGCACTGGGGATTTCAATTCTGTCCTCTCTCCACAGCTTGACAGGTTACATAGGCAGCCTCCACTGACAGCTCCAACTCCCACTAATTTGGCCAGTATAACTGAGGCATTAGGTCTAGTGGAGGGCTGGAGACTTCTCCAACCTACAGAGCTTCAATATTCGTGCTTTTCCACCTCACACTTAACCCTATCCCGCATTGACGTTATTATACTATCAGGAGGGATCCTGCCTGGAATTATATAGTATACTTGCCCCGAGGCATTTCAGATCATGCCCCCCTTATGGCTACATGGCATACCCCTCAGGATAGTATAAGGAAAAGGTGGGCTTTGAACCCGATTTGGTTGGAGATTATTGACAATGATGAGAGACTTGCTGGTATTATGAAATAATTTTTTGAGGTAAATGTGAACACAGCTAATCCATCTGTAGTTTCGGACACTTTTAAAGCATATATGAGAGGGGTCTTCCATAGCGAAATTACGGCAGTTAAACGCACCTCAAAATTAGAGGAGATTACATTAGCTAATAAAGTTGCTGATTGTGAAACTGCAGTAGTTAATAACCCTATCCCACAGTATTACAAAAACCTCCAATCTGCCCAATCAGTCTACTCTACTTATCTTTCTACTAAGGCTAAACGTAAATTACTGTTCACTAAGGCTTCCTTTTTTGAGCATGGGGAGAGGGTAGGTAAGCTTCTCGCATATGTCTCTAGAGCTGACAATCCCACGCCTGTAATTACAGAACTAAAAAACAGAACCTACTGACTTCTTATTACAATGAAGTCTACAAATCTACCAATGCTACGTCGGTGGAGGAGAGAGAAAACTTTTTAACTAGCCTTAGGTTGCCACAGTTGTCTCAGGTTGACAAGACCCTGCTAGATGAGGCAATAACCTTGAGAGAATTGTATGATGCTATAGACTCTTTTCCTTGCCAGAAGGCATCAGGCCCTGATGGCCTCCCCATCGAATTTTACAAAAGGTTTAAGGAGATTATAGAGCCCTACTTACTTTCAATGCTGCAGTATGCTTTTCAAGAGGGACACCTTCCTCCTTCCTTGTATGAGGCCTCTGTAGTTTTGTTACAGAAGCCCGGTAAAAACCCCTACACATTTGGATGCTTACCGACCAATTTCTCTGCTCCCAACTGATATAAAAATTTTGGCAAAAGTGCTAGCGAATAGGATTAACAATGTCATTCACACTATTATAGCAGAGGATCAGACTGGGTTTATGCAGGGGAAGTCAACTGCTCTCAATATTAGACGACTTTATTTAAACCTTGCCACTACACATGATAACTCCGGTCAGAGGGCAGTGGCTGTCTTAGACATTACAAAGGCATTTGACACAGTCGAATGGCCCTATATGTGGTCCGTTTTGAAGCAGTTTAATTTTGGGCCCTCATATACTAATTGGATTAGACTCATGTACTATTCGCCTAGGGCGGCCCTAATTGTAAATGGCATTCCCTCAACACAGTTCCCCCTGGAAAGGGTTACGAGACAGGGCTGCCCAATGTCCCCCCTCCTATTTGCCCAAGCCATGGAGCCCTTTGCGCAAGCAATCAGAATACACGATCATTTTCAAGGGTGGCGCCTTGGAAATAGGGAAGAGAGGATTCAGCTCTATGCTGACGATACCTTGATATAGCTTGGGGATATGGGGCCATCCTTACAGTGTCTGACGGAGGTAACAACAAAATTTGCACACCTTTCCGGGCTGGTCACTAGTGTAGCAAAATCCAACATAATGCTAGTAGATGGCACAAATATGCAGGGAGAAGAGCCGCAGTCTCCCTTTCCAATAGTTGATCAATCAATCCCCCTCATTCCAGTGGCTTCTCATTAAAAAACCATGGCCGATGAAATACCCTAATCAAGTGTTGACCTTTATGTGCACAATCTGGGGGAAAGCCTCTCAAATAGCTAAAATTGTTGGTTTCCGGGCATTGCTAGGCTGGGCAAGAATCCTGTATGGGCACGATGTGGGATCCATACCATAGGGGAGGTTTGGCAGGAGGGGAAAATGGTCCCATTTGGTACGCTACAGGAAGATTTTCACCTACCTCTGCACCAGTGGTTACGGTGCGCTCAAGTACAGCGGAGCCTGAACTATCAGAACAGGCAGCAACCAATACAGTTAGCTTGTTATAGCACGATTGACTGCTTTTCACATGGCTCCATGAAAGGTATTATATCAAACCTTTATGCAGGTTTGCACACTGCACTTTTCAATAAACCCCTATTGTCCCTTAAAGAGAAGTGGGAGAGTGAGGTTGGGGTGCTTGAGGATGAGGAATGGGTAGAGCTGTTGGCCTCTCCTCCCACGGTTTCCGTCAACTATAGAGATAGAATGATACAGTTGTATCTAATTCACAGGGCATATTATTATCCGGCTAAATTACACCGTATCTTTCCGGAATCCTCCTCAGAATGCCCCAGATGCCATGCTCTTAATGCCTCTCTCACCCATATGATATGGGAATGTCCAGCCCTAGCTTCGTACTGGTCTGAGATCCTTGACGCGCTTGATGCAATTATGGAAACCACACTCCCTAGAACAGTGAAAATCTGCTTTTTCGGCATAGGCCTCAATGATATCTTTACATTCTTGCAAGGTCTCTTTGTAAAAGAGTGTTTATTTTTGGCTAGGAAGCTCATCACAAGGAAGTGGAAGGATGCCCTACCTCCTTCCCCGGCACACTTGAGGCAGGAGGTTAAAACACTATGCAACCTGGAGACCTTGATATATAAAAAGAGAGGTAGCACTAAGAAATTTGATAAAATTTGGGATAAGTGGCTGGATTGGGTTCAAGACTAGCGAAACTCTGTTAATTCTGTGTAATGTTGTACACTGCTATGCACTTCCTGTTGTAACTACTGAGATACGTTTGAAGTGGAGAATTGCTTATACTACAGATTATGCCTTTGACTTTTTTTGTATAACCAAATGTGATAATGTGATGATGCTTTACACTGTAAGTCTTGTACATTGAGTTCAATAAACCACGCCTGAATTCAAAAAAAAAAAAAAGAATGGCTTGGATGATTTTTTGGACAGACATAATGTCAAAGGCTATTGTGATACTAAACTCTATAGTTAGTATAGGTATGGGTATATATAATTTGTGAAAGTATGGAGGGGTGTGCGTATGGATGCTGGATTTTCATTTGGAGGGGATTTAACTATGTAACTATAAGGGATTTTAATTGTTTGCAGATCAAGCAAATTTCTTTCCGCACTGTTGCATTTGGATTTCTATGTGCTGTTTTTTCAAGGATTTTTAGTTTCTGTTACAGAACATTGTTGGTTCATTCAATAAAGTCTCATTTAGACACCAGTGTGCACTTCTCCTTGGAGCTTTAGACCGTTCTATGTCAAGCAGAACCGCTGAGTGGTCAGACCAATGGATCGGGATACTATCTGAGGATGCTTGGTGGGTTAATAGAGTTCTATGGATTAGGAAGAAATCTAGTCAAGAATAAAGTTAATGTCTTGTTGAGAAGAATGTATATGATTTATCAATGGGATGGTGGACACGCCAGGCATCTTGAAGGTCCAGTCTGCATAGTAGTTGTCGAAAACTCCGGCATTGAGTTTTGTAGTCAGTTTGCAAGGGGGGTGATGAACGATCTGTGAGATCTGATATTACTAGGTTAAAGTCCCCTCCGATTATAATAGGTGAATGATAGTCTCGAAAAATCTTAGCTAGATTGGATTTATGAAAAGCAAGCTGACTTGAGTTCCAAGAATAGATGTTAGCTATTTTAAGTGGTTTGCCTTCCAGAGTCCCTTCAATGATTAAGTAGCGGCCATTCAAATCGGTTAGAACCTTGATGGGTTTGAATGGGCAATCCTTATGGATCATGTTGAGAAGGCCAGCTTTCTTAGTATTTCTAATACATTGAAATACCTTGTGGTATAAGTTGGTTTAAAGGGTCTGGTTCTCAGAATCCTTAAAATGAGTTTCATGCAGCATTGCAATGTCCGGTTTCAGATTCTATGTATCTCCCTTATTGCCATGTAGCATTTCATTACAGTATTGAGACCATTGACATTTAGCGATAGTAGCTTCACCATCTTGGTGTGTCTGTATGAGGAGCTACAGGGTATGTTAAGTAATCTGGTCCAGGAATAGTGTGATGTCTAGGTTGGTAATTAGACCCATAGTGCAGGGATCCGCTAAAATGTTTAGTCCCAGGAATATTTCAAACAAATTAACAAATAATAACAGCGAACTTTATAGAGCTAAACATTCAAGGTATTTGTGTCAATTAAGCCCTTGTTAATTAAGGACCAGACAGGCCACCTTAGCCTGTTCAGGGGAGCGTCCAGGTCTATCATGGAGTGTTTAAATTAGGTAGTAAAAAAATTAGGTGGTTCCCGGTTTGACCCGTTGTTCATCAGTCATCATATTCTGAGGTCCTCCTCAGGGTATTGGTATAAGTCAGAAGATTTCTGCGTTGCAGCTTTGATTTTTTTCTAAGTTGATTTAAGTTCCTCCAGCTTCTTATGTTGTCAAGTTGGTGATTGCTGTGGCTGATCGTGACACCCAGTGTTTTCAGGAAGTGGAGGCTTTGAACTGGGTCTTGCAGTATAAATTGACGGTTGTCTTTGAGTACGATGAGCTTAAACGGAAAACCCCAGTGATATGATATGCCTTACTCTTGAGTTTTTGGGTTATTGGGCGTAGCTCCCGTCGTTTAGCAAGTGTTATGGGGAGATATCGCTGAAAATTTGGATCCGATGGCCTTGGTGTTCAATGTGGGTGGTATTCCATGTTTTATCTATTATGCTTTCTTTGCTTTCTAAATAGTGCAGGCATACCAAAATATCCCGTGGTGTGGAAGAGCTCATCTGTTTGGGTCCTAGTGACGGTGTGCTCTATGAAATCTCCAAGCTTCTGGGGGGAGGTCTGGGTTAATGGAGGAGAATAGGGTTCGTAGATATGTTCTAATATCCTGTGCATTCACCTCTGCTGGGACCCCTCTCACCCTTAGATTTTGTCTGAGGGAACCTTTTTCTAGGTCTTCCGCATGTGATTTTAGGGAAATCAGTTTGGATCTTAGAAGGTGATTTTCCTCTTCTAGCATGTTATGTCTTTGAATAAGCTCATCCGTTGTATTCTCTAAGTGATCCATTCTCTCCCCAAGGTCAGTCACTTCAGATTGTACATCTCTAAGTGCTGTTTTGATAGCATCTGCTATGGTGGAGGTGATTTTATCATGTAGTGTGGTTAAATGCTGTGAGAGTACCTGAGCGGTGACAGGATCCTGATCCTGTGTCAGCATGGAGGCATAGGAAGTTTCCTGGTCTCTCTCCATGTGCCCAGGCGAGCTAGGAGGTGTGGAGTCAGGCGGTGGTTCTGGATGTAAGTCCTCTCCACCATCTTGTGTAGGCCTGCGCGTGGCTGGATTTTTTTTGTATGGGCATCGTCCACGCCTTCTTTCGGTCGTTTCTTGCCCATCGCTAAAGGCTCAGCAGGGCCTGAACTAGGGCTAGGCAGTAGAGGCACCTGCCTGGGGCGCAAGGATGTGGGGAGGTACCTGCTGAAAAGTTTTCTGCCTACCCCTAGTCCCGTTCGTTCCTGATTCCCTCCTCTCCTCCGTCACTCCCCTCCTTCCGTCACTCTCTCAACACTTCATCACTCTCCCGTCACTCTCTCAACACCCCCTCCATCACGAACCTCCCTCCCTGATCTTCTCTTTCTTCAATCTCCCCCTATAGTGCATGCGCACTGGCACACGCGTGTGGTCGCAAGCGCGCATGCGCACTGGCGCACACGTGTGGTCGCTGGTGCACGCGTGCGGTCGCAAGCGCGCACGCTCACAGGGGAGAGGCGGGGTTGCCCCTAAACTCAATTTTTAACCTGCTAACTGGTAGTTGATCCAGAGGAAGGCAAAACAAAAAAAAACCCATTTGAAGGCTCAGGGGCAGAAAAAATTCCTTCCTGACTCCAAAATCGAACTAGTCCCTGGATCAACTTGTACTGCCAGCTATCTTCCATAACCCTGTATTCCATCAGTTGCTAAAAAGCCATTCAATCCCTTCTTAAAGCTATCTAATGTATCAGCCTGTACGACTGATTCAGGGAAAGAATGCCACATATTAACAACTCTCATTTTAAAAAACCCCTTCCAAATATTTAGGCGGAACCTCCTTTCTTCTAATCGGAATGGGTGACCTTGCATCAGCTGGAAAGACCTACTGGTAAATAATGCATTAGAGAGATTATTATAAGATGCCCTTATATATTTATACATAGTTATTACCCTTTAAGTGGCTCTTCTCCAGCATGAACAACCCCAATTTGGCCAGTCTTTCCTCATAGATCAGATTTTCCATATCTTTTACCAGCTTAGTTGCCCTTCTCTGTACCTTCTCTAATTCAGTAATGTCCTTATTTGCCCAGGATGCTGCTGACTGGCATTGCTTGTACAACCAAGTTTATTATCTACCAGGACTCCAAGGTCCTTTTCCATTATGGATTTGCCTAGTGCAGTCCCATTAACCCTTTCACTGCCAAGTACGTAGGTACTACCTTCTGGCTGAAAAATTTGCTAAGTGACAAGCACATAGTACCTACCTGCTTTGCTAAAGCCGCCAGTGAGTCAGAGAGGCCCCTACCCCCTAGGCAACGAGCAAAGGGGGGTGTCGTGTCAGTCCTGCGATACGATCGTCGCAGGACTGACTTTAATTACCAGGAAGTCGCAGCAGCAGCAGACATAGTCACGCAGCCTCCTGGATCCAGCACCCGCCCACGCGCTGTTCTCAGATCATGATCCTCCTGCACACACAAATGGTAAGTGGCTTTTTGTTTTTGTTTGTTTGCACACTTTTTTTTGCTTTTCTGACTTTTTTTCCTTTTCAAACTCTTGCACATATTTACATTTTCACTTACACATAAAACACAATTATACACTTTTTAGAGCTGTACACACATTATTACACAAGCACATACTTATATATATTTTTTTACTTTTTTTCTTTTTAGTTCTTTATTTTATCATATTGCCTCTTGTTTTTCCGCTAAAAACTGTTGATTTTACTGCATGGCTATTGGATCAAGTATTCTGACTGTTAATCACGCTGTCAGATGCTTGCATTGATATTCCTTATGTTTATTTTAGTGTACAATTGTAGTTCAGTGGAAAGACACAATTACTCATTTTGGATTCGTCAGAATGTGTACTTTACAAAAATATTTGGTTTTGGGGGGTTCTTTGTGCTGTTAGAGGGTCTTGTGCCAAATAATACACTGTAGATGTCTTTGTTCACAGAATGCAAATTGGCAGCAGAGAAAATTCATATGCACAGTCTTTATATAGGCGTCTGCACATGCCAGCTGCTTTGTTTTATCTATGCATATTGGGCATCTAACTGTTCAGTAGACCCTTGGCATCAATATTTAGGGTGTTTTACAATTGTATGTGAGAAATTGGGTGAGAAAAATGTGACCAATTGCAATATTTTTAGGTGATTTTCAGAAATGTCATAAAAACCGCAGCCTTTAGCGTAGCTTTGCTGTAGAGTGCTTTGGAGTAGAAATTTGGTTTTGATACCTAAAAGTATGTGTGGAAATACGATGCTGCAGGGTGGAAATTTTCAGGTGATTTTTGGTAATGTCACCAAAATTGCCAAATTTAGGAAAGGTTTGCGGCTTGGTGCTTTTGAGTAGAAAGACATGCATACCCAATTTGCATATCCAATTTGCATTTGAGAGAATGTGTACTTTCGGAAAATATATGGTTTTCTGGGGTGAACTTACTCTTTTCTAATCTGCCCCCCTCAAAACTATGTAAATGTGTTGATTTTGCACTACCTGAAATGACAGCCCATATGGGGGGTCTTCGTTTTTGGGCTCCTATATGACACATGCTTAGGTACACCTATACGTACTGGACATAAAAATGTTCAGAGGACCCTAGACTTTCATATTTAGGGTGATTTATCTTGATACCTAAAAGTATGTTTGGAAATACAATGCTGCGGGTGGAAATTTTGAAGTGATTTTTGGCAATGTCACCAAAATCTCTAAATTTAGGAAAGGTTTGCAGCTTCGTGCTTTGAAGTAGAAAGGCATGCACACCCAATTTGTATTCGAGGAAATGTGTACTTTCCAAAAATATATGGTTTTCTGGGGTGAACTTACTCTTTTCTAACTTTGCCCCCTTAAAAATGATGTAAATGTGTTGCTTTTGCAGTACCTGAAATGACAGACCATATGGTGATGTCTTCATTTAGGAGCTCCTATATGCCACGTGCTTGGTACACCTATACGTATTGGACATAAAACTGTTCAGAGGACCCCAGGCTTTCATATTTGGGGTGATTTATTTTGATACCTAAAAGTATGTGTGGAAATACGATGCTGCAGGGTGGATATTTTGAGGTGATTTTTGGAAAAGGTTTGTGGATTGGTGCTTTGGAGTAGAAAGACATGCATACCCAATTTGGATTCCGGAGAATGTGTACTTATATGAAATGATATGGCTTTCTGTGGTGAACATACTTTTTCTACCTTTGCCCCCCCCTAAATATATGTGAATTTGCTTAGGTAAACCTATACATATTGGGCATCAAACTGTTCAGCATACCCCAGGCTTTAATATTTGGGGCGATTTTTCTTGATACCTAATAGTATGTTAATAGTATGTGGGAAAAACTATGCTGCAGGGTGGAAGTTTTGATTTGATTTTTGGATATGTCCCCAAAATTGCCAAATTTAGGAAAAATTTGGGCGTTGGTGCCTTGGAGTAGAAAGATATACATACCCAAATTGGATTCGGGGGAATGTGTACTTTCCGAATGGTTTTCTGGGGTGAATGTACTTTTTTCTACCTTTGAAAAAACTTGTTGATTTTGCAGTACCTGAAATGACAGACCATATGGGGTGTCTACATTGTGGGGCCCCACGTGCCACGTGCTTAGGTAATCCTATACATATTGGTCATCAAACTGTTCAGCGGACCCCAGGCTTTCATATTTGGGGTGATTTGTCTTGATACCTAATACTATGTAGAAAATAAGATGCTGCATGGTGGAAGTTTTGAGGAGATTTTTGGAAATGTCACCAAAACGGCCACATTTACTCAATTTGGATTTGGGGGAATGTTTACTTTCCGAAAATATATGGTTTTGTAAACGTGTTGATTTTGCAGTATCTGGAATTACAGGACTGATCGCTTAAATGGGGTGTCTATATTTTGGGGCCCCTATATGCCACATGCTTTGGTAAACCTATACATATTGGGCATCAAACTGTTCAGTGGACTCCCAGCAATCACGTTGAGGGTGTTTTACATTGATACAATGCTGTAGATTGGAAGGTTTGAGGTAATTTTTCAAAAATTCACCAATTTCTATAAAAAAATATAACTTTAGGAAAGAATTGCAAATTGGTAGTTTGGCGTACATAGATATATTTACCCATTTTTGATTTCTGCTCTTTCTAATAATGGGGAGTACAAAAGTCTAAAAACTGCTTGGCAGTAGATGTTCACGTTTAGGATGAAACGGCTGGCAGGGAAAGGGTTAAGGGTATAAGTGCATATTTTTACATCCCAGGTGCATGACTTTACATTTATCAACATTGAATCTCATTTGCCACTTAGCTGCCCAGATTGCCAGTTGTAAGGATGCTGCATCCTGGATGGAATTGATTGGGATGGATAGTTTCATGTCATCTGCAAACACTGATACATTACTTACAATACCGTCCCCTAAGTCATTAAGGAACACATTAAATAAAAGTGAACCAAATACCGAGCCCTGAGGGACCCCTTTAAGAACCTTACTCCAAGTAGAGCATATACCAATAACAACCACCCTCTGTACCTGATCCTGTAGGCAGTTTCCTATCCATGTGCAAACGATTTCATTAAGCCCAACAGACTTTAGTTTAGAAAGCAGTCGTTTGTTGGGCACGGTATCAAATGCTTTGACAAAATCCAAATAGATCACATCTACTGCTCCCCCTCCAGCATCTTCCTTACCGCATCATAAAAAGCGATCATATTTGTGTGACATGACCTATAAGGCATGCTGATTGCTGTTCATAATGCCATTCACTAATACAAACTTTTGAATGTGAATGTGATCTCTTAACAAGCCTTACTGGCCTAAAATTGCCAGGCTGAGATCGTAATCCATTTTTAAATATTGGAATGACATTAGCTTTTCTACAATACATAGGTACCATACCAGATAAAGGCGAATCTGAGAGAATCAGAAATAGGGGCCGGTCTAAAATTGAACTAAGCTCTCAAACCTGGGCGTTTGCCATCTGGCCCTGGCGCCTTGTTTACATAATTTTTAATAAAGCTTTATGAATCATATCCTGAGTTAGCCACTGACTAGATTAAGCTAAACCAACTATAGCAGCTATGAAGTGAGCCTGGGAACTCAGACTCCTCTATTGTATACACTGAAGAATAGAACTGATTGAGTGCATTTGCCTTTTCTGTATCTGTTACAACTGGTACCATTATTAAGTAATACCATTACCATTATTTAAAGGAGCAACACTATCAACCCAGATCATTTTACTATTAAAAAACTTTTTATGGTTAGTCTTAGCCTCAGCCGCAATGCACTCCTCATTGCCCATCTTTGCCTTCCTGACTGCTGTTTTACATAATTTATTATAGTGTTTATATTCATTAAATTGCGCTTCTGTCCCAACAGATTTGTAGTTTTTGAATGCCTTTCTCTTTTTTCCTATTAACTTTTTTACTTCTATATTAAAGGACAAGGAAAGGCAAAAAAATAAAATACTTTCTTTAATGAAAAAGAAACCTATCTCCAATAAACTTTAAATAAAAAATGTGTACCGTTTTTATAAGAAACCTGACTGTATGCAGTGAAATTCTCCCTTCATTTACTGCTGTGGATAGGCATTGTCAGACGGTCCCTAACTGCTGAGCAGGGAAACAATCATACTTATGAACAGCAGGGGGAGCCCCCGCCTTACTTACCAGCCATGCAGAATTCAAGCAGCTTTGTTTATGACGATCCCTAAGCAGCCCAGACCACATTGAGCATGTGCAAGGTCAGGGTCAGGCAAAGATGTTTAACAAAGTTACAAGATGACAGCCCCCTGTGGCCAACTTTGAAAGCATAAATCATTTGTTTGATGCAGTAAGTTCATGCTTATGTTTAGTATACAAAATACAGCATTTCTAGCCTTATTCTATTTTAGACTTTCCTTGTCCTTTAAGGGAATAAATTGAGAAGAGTAATGATTTAATATCATCTTAAATGACAACCATCTTTGTTCTGTGTTTTTGGATGAAACTATAATGCCCCAATCTATGCTCTGAAGGGCAGCCCTCAATGCACTAAAATTAGCTTTTCTGAAAATCATGTTTTTTGTTGCCCCAGTGTGTATTTGTTTTTTGAACCAGAATTTAAATGATATGACATTATGGTCACTACTACCCAGGAGTTCAATTACTTGCATACGCTCTGGGTCATTAGAGATCACTAGATACAGTATAGCATGTTTTTTCTGTTTGGCTCCTCAGCAACTTGTGCCATAAAATTGTCATGCAACAAGTTTATAAACTTGTTCCCATTAACTGACCTGGTAGTACTGTTGCCCCAGTCAATATATGGGTAATTAAAATCTCCCATTATCATTACTTCCCCAAACTAGCAGCCTTTTCTATTCGCATCAGGAGCTTAGCCTCCTGCTCCTCACTTACATTAGGGGTCTATAGCATACTCCTACAATTAATTTGCTGGACTCTTTACAATCGGTGAAACGCTCCAACCATAAGACTTCTGCTCCCTCAATTTCTAACAGCACCTTCTCCTTTATATTAGCTTTTAAATCCTGCCTAACAAACAAACCATACCCCTCCTCCTTTTCTATTGCCTCTGTCCCTCCAAAACAAAGTATAGCCGCTGATATTAATTGCCCAGTAATGCGACTTATTCAGCCATGTTTCAGCCACACCAATCACATCATATTTTCCCACCAGCACCTCCGGCTCTCCCATCAAGACTCCTGGCATTTGCAAACATATATTATTTAATACTGGTACCATATTGAACCATATGACATGTGGCATATATAGAGGAATATTAGCAATGTCTGCATTCTTCTTTACAAACTCACAGATTCGCTGTATATAGTAAATATGTTTATAAATTTTTTTTTTTCTATTTAAATTATTTGCCATGTAAAGTGTGGTAAATAAGTATTGAACACGTCAATATTTTTCTTAATAAATATATTTCTCTCTAAAAAGAGCGTTCTTTGCAGTGTTGGACTGGCCCACAGGGATACCAGGAAAACTCCCGGTGGGCCCAGGTGTCAGTGGGACCTGCTGCTTCAAAATATTTGGCATATTTCATGGCCATTACCTATTTCTATGAGAACAAAGAGACTAAATAGATTGAATAATAGATTATAGTATCTAAAAAAGAGAGACTAGCAGAATAGAGGTTGCCGAGGAGAGGACTTATAATAGCACTGAGAGTGGGCCCCTGATCTAAGGTCTTTTGGTGGGCCCCTGGTGTCCCAGTCCAACACTGCTTTTACCCATCATGAGATGCTTCTTCTGTGATACCTTGGTAATGAAAAACCTTTATAGGCCATCAATTAGGACTAAAACAGCCAATATAAATTTGCACAGGATTGCTTTGACAGTTTTCAGCAGGTTTCTTCGCTTTCCATGCCTGTTTACACCTCCTTTCCTTCATGTGTTCAATACTTATGCTCTGTCAATAGCCCCATGTTTATGACAATAGCCCCATTAGAAATATATTTACTGAGAAAAATGCACACGAGACAATACTTATTTTCCCCCACTGTAGAAATATAATTTCTACCAAACACAGTGATTGAACAGGTTAATGATATAGGACTGCTATTGTTCTGAACACAACTTTATTTAAGAATTTAAGGCTGAAATGTCCAAGTTAGCAATAACGTAGTGATATTATTAGTCCAGTCTCATAGGTGGCTTGCGTGCTCGTATCAGATACCTCTTTTTACCTTCAGGCAGGGACTGTAGCACTGTTTTAATTGGATGATTTGTTGGCCTGTAATTCCTGTGAGGGTGCTACAGGTACTTGAAAGTCAGTTGTAGAAAAAGATGGAGGTATGTGTGACACACTCTTATTTGGAACCAGATGATCCACATGAACATGAATGTGGTGGTTACCAATTTACAAGTCAGGGGAGCCCAACTGAATGGTGAACCAAGACCTTATCAGCTGTGTGAAAGTCTTTGTTTCTAGTATGTGTTCTCACTTCTTGCTTCTGATGTTTCTCCACTTTTATCAGCTAAAGAGTGTTCATTTCTCTCCCTCTCCGTCCTGTATCTGCTACTAAAATTATTTTATTCTTTTCTGGGGGCAATGTGTATCTGGAGTTAGTGTAAATACCATACACAGTAGTACTGTATGTTGTATACAAAAAGCAATCAACATCTTTTGGGATTTCCTTTGTAACTCCCTGTACACTGTATAACTTTTATAATTTAATAGAGGCAGGGAATTGCATAGTGTATAACAATGTATTATGGACAATAGATTGTCCAGTTGGGCATGTACATTTGTGAACAACAATAATTTGTTGTTGAAGCACAGGAGCATACTGTTGTACTTTAAATAAAGGAAAATATTTCTGTTATATTTTTTACAGTTTGTATTAAACTTCAAATCTATTGCTTTATGTTGAGCATTTAAGGTATATTGTTATAAGTGAATGATCAGGCAGCAGGTAAGACAGCTATGTGCAGGCTGGGAACACACAGGACAGAGAGTGGGATGGGAGGGGTCTGTTGCTACAGCTGCAGAGTTCAGCCAGTCAGTGCTGAACTCTCCTGTGGGAGATTGAAGAGACACTCCCATTCTTCATTTCAGCCTAGCTTCTGACCTGTAAAGACCTCTCTGCAGCTCTAATTTAATGACAATTTTGGGAGGTTCTTTTTCAGGAGGTTTAACGTTTTCTTTCTGCATTATTACATGTTTTGAGGAAGGATGAGTAATATATCTGAATATGATGGTTATAAAAAATGTTTCTTTTAAATGTTTGAACAGCCGATTCAGCAGCACCATTTGAAGCTGCGTGATAAGGTTGGGATCAATTTGTGCCTGTTATCATTTTGCTTCAAAAAGTACTGGAATTCCCGAGATGTGAATTGAGGTCCATTTTTAGAAACCAGTTCCTTTGGCAGACCATTGGATGCAAACAAATTACACAGCAGAGCCGCTATTATTTTTTTTGCTTGTGCTCATTTTAATGGGTACCACCTCCAACCAATAGCTGTCTATAACCACAATAAATGTTTGCTGTTTTATTCAAGCACAGTTAATATGGATTCTTTCCCATGGCAATTTTAGCCCATGTCCCTGGGTAAAGGGGTGGTTGGCTGGTTTTGTGCAGAAGCACATGCGGCAAACTAACTTCTCTATGTCATGATCCAGCCCTGGCCACCATAGGTAACCACATGCTTGTGCTTTCATTCTGTTTACACCTCGATAGCCCTTGTGGAGTTCAAGCAAGGTATTTTTTGGGGTATAACAACCTGTATCCCCCACAGTAAGCAACCTTATTATATGAAAAGCTCATCTATCTTTTCAAAATATGGCTTAAGCATTTTGTCAGAGCTGTAGTTGAACCAACCTTTGAAAGTAAAATCCCACATTCTGAGCAGAAGAGGATCACAACTTGTTGCAGCTGCAATATCTTTGCAAGAAATAGGTAGTTCCTCTGCAAATTAAACTTGAAAATTGTCACCTTCATTATGGACATCTGTTGTGTATGGGCATAGAAGCTTTGATAAAGCATCTGTATTCCCATGATCCTGAGAATGTCTATGTACAATATCTTAGTTAAATGCCAATGGGAGTAGTGCTCCACATTGCATTTAAAGTATTTCCAATTCTGGCCCAAGAATGGCCAGTAGTGGTTTGTGATCAGTGACCAATGAAAATATCCTTCCATAATGATATTTATGAATTTGTTTTACTGTAAAATTTTACTTTGTGCCTTCCGCTCAACTTGAACATACTTGTGCTCTTTGAGTTAGGGTTCTAGACGCAAAAGCAATTGGATGTTATTCTCCATTAGGCAATATATGCAATATAACTGCTCCAACTACATAGGGTAAGGCATCACATGCTAATCTTATTGCCTCACTGGGGTCATAGTATGCTAGCCACTTGCTATTAATTAGTCTTTACTTTGCATCCGGTGAATTCAACCCCCCCAACTAATAAAAACCCCTGCCCTCCATAGTCCCCCCTCCCTACTCCCCCCGCACAGGTGTTGACACCTGAAAATACCCCTAAACCTGTAATTACCCCTCATTGCAAAGTCTGCGCAGCAGAGCTCACGGGTGCCATCTTCGGTAAGTAAGTGCCGTATCGGTGCATGCGCAGTTGGAGTAGTCTGACAAAAATTACTAGTGCCAAAAGAAGACCCAAAGATTAGTTGCACACCGTTTACTGTAAAACTAGATATTTGTGCGAGACGTAGCGACACTCACAGTAGTATAGACCCCGGTTACATATCCGGGTGAAAAGGAGAATTGCTGTGCCATTCAATACGCTACCTATTAGGACCTGTTCCTAGCAGTCTCTCTGGTACGCCACCTAGGCCTTCAATATAGAGAACTTAAAACATTTTTTTTCACAAAGGAGACTGACGTTTCGACCTCTTCAGAGGCCTTTCTCAAAGTACTGATAGGTATTACAGAAATGCTTTAAATACACAGAAAGGCGGGAAAAAGGTCAGACTGGAATAGACGCATCAGCATAATCATCAGTATAGGTCACAAAATTAGCATTCACATATTTAAAACTATGCACTCGTTCGGTGTATCACTTTTAGCCATTACGGTAGCATACTAACATTAAAAAAAAAAAATCCCCTCCAATCAACATTGTTACTAAAGTTAAAAACAAATACTAAGTAACATTCTGCTGCCCTCTATGGCCATTTTACTGCAGCTGTTTGTTTAAAAGTTTTAGGTTACAATTAGTATCTAAAAAAGAGAGAGAAGATTATAGGTCTATGTGATATAGTGAACTCCCTCAACCTACATTCATAAGGCCCTTACAAAATGCAGTAAAACTAATATAACCCTCAATTCGGGCCAGGAACCTGCAGATTGCCCCACCCTTTAGGTGAAAAACTTTCACTCCTCTCATGTAGTAATTGCTCCCACATATGTGTATTAACGCTTCGATCCAAAACCCGATGGTTGTTAAATACTCTTATTACTTGTGTTTGAACAACCTCCTCTGGGTATATAGAGGGCAGCAGAATGTTACTTAGTATTTGTTTTTAACTTTAGTGATAATGTTGATTTGAGGGGATGTTTTTTTTTTAAATGTTAGTATGCTACTGTAATGGCTAAAAGTGATATACCTGTAAGAAACTTACCCAGGGGACGGCAGGGACGCCTGCCGCCCCCTCGACGCGGACGCCCGTCTCGCACCGCCGATGCGGTTAGGCCCCAGGCGCCGGCTCCTATGGAGCGCGCGGCGCGCATGCGCGACAATTAAAGGCGCAGGCACGCTGACGCAATTGCGTTGGCGTGTTTGCACAGGCGCTGGCGCTGATTCGCCAGCGTCCAATGGCGCCAAATTCAAATGTTTAAAGGGCCATCAGTCCTTTTGTGCTTTGCCCAACGTAGGTTCTCTATATGGTTCCTGGGTGTGATTTATTCTGTGATTCTAGTTGTGACCTTGGCTATCCCTGATTCCTGTTTGATTTCCGCCTGCCCTGACCCTTTGGCTTGTTCCTGACTACTCTTTGGATTCCGTTCTGTACTTCGACCCTGTTAGTTGCTGACCCGGCTTGTGACCTCGATTACTCTGCTGCTTACCGATTTTGTACTGCATTCCCGATTGGTTTTGACTCGGCCCGTTCCTGGACTTTGATAAACTTTACGTTACGTTCCCTTGCTCGCCCAGAGTTCTTCCCTCAGTCTCCTCACTATTAAGTCCTGGCGGCATCCAAGTAGCGGAGGGCTCCTCCCGACGTGAAAGGCGGCGGTTATAGGCCGAAGCGTGAGCCGAGCCCGGGACATTGGGGTTTACTCTGGGTTGTGGGATACTGTACGTTACAATACCGAATGAGTGCATAGTTTTAAATTTGTTTTTGCTAATTTTGTGACGTATACTGATGATTATGCTGATACGTCTATTCCAATCTGACCAATCTAATTTTGGAAACTGCACCCAGGCATGTTTGAAACTTGTGACGTGAGTGCCGACTCCTCCTTGGACTATCCAAAATGTGCTGAAAAAGTCTACCTGGGCTTATACTCAAGTCAGCGGGCAGTAGCTGAGATTGCAGTCACTTTTAATCATTCCTATACCAACAGTTCGCTTGGGGGGAGACTGCAATATCACACAGCGCCCTCTGTTGGTTATATGAAAGAATAACAGTGTGCCCTCTGTTGGTTATATGAAAGGATAACAGTGACTGCAATATCACACAGCACCCTCTGTTGGTTATATGAAAGAATAACAGTGCGCCCTCTGTTGGTTATATGAAAGAATAACAGTGACTGCAATATCACACAGCGCCATCTGTTGGTTATATGAAAGAATAACAGTGCGCCCTATGTTGGTTATATGGAAGAATAACAGTGATTGCAATATCACACAGCACCCTCTGTTGGTTATATGAAAGAATAACAGTGCGCCCTCTGTTGGTTATATGAAAGATTAACAGTGACTGCAATATCACACAGCGCCATCTGTTGGTTATATGAAAGAATAACAGTGACTGCAATATCACACAGCGCCCTCTGTTGGTTATATGAAAGAATAACAGTGCGCCCTCTGTTGGTTATATGAAAGAATAACTGACTGCAATATCACACAGCACCCTCTGTTGGTTATATGAAAGAATAACAGTGTGCCCTCTGTTGGTTATATGAAAGAATAACAGTGACTGCAATATCACACAGCGCCCTCTGTTGGTTATATGAAAAAATAACAGTGACTGCAATATCACACAGCGCCCTCTGTTGGTTATATGAAGGATTAACAGTGATGGCAATATCACACAGCGCCCTCTGTTGGTTATACGAAAGATTAACAGTGATGGCAATATCACACAGCACCCTCTGCACATGGTAGTGGTACAGTGGGACAATGCACACAGTAATCCGGCAATTCTCTGTCACCATCAACTTTGCAAAGAAGTCCTGTTGATCGGTGGGGGGGGTAGCTTTGGCGGAATGTGCGCTGCTGGGAGACAGGGCTGTAGTTGTGTCTAGGCTTATACTCGAGTCAATAAGTTTTCCCAGTTTTCGTAGGTAAAATTAGGTACCTCGGCTTATACTCGGGTCGGCTTATACTCGAGTATATACAGTATATATATATATATATATATATATATATATATATATATATATATATATATATATATATATATATACACACACACACACACACACACACACACACACACACACACACACACACACACACACACACACACACACACACACACACACACACACACACACGTTTCGGCTAGCTCCCTAGCCACTGGGGGATTTAAATGGTTGCAATCATTTTGTTTAAGCACTTTGAGAAAGGCTAGGGAGCTAGCCAAAACGTTAGTTGTGTTTGCCAAAAAAAAATCCTGTGAGTGCGAGCCTTTGTCATGGCTGCATACACTTGTTTAAGCTTTTTGCACCCAGGCATCGTAGACCTCCACACAAGTTGTGCCAGCATCCTGCTACTTACATGTACTTTATCTTTGCCATGGCACCCAAGATTTTTTTAACCTTATTTACCAGCTACCTATGATCAATCAACATACCCTTGGTGATGGAAAGCTGCACTACCAAATTTACTGGGTCACACGGTAAAGACCAAAAGATTCATCAATACACACAGATTTACTACTAAGCGGTCTACAATTCTCAGACGTTGAAGCTTCTAGTATCCTGCGAACCGATACGGCTGATCACCCCCATTGCCGCAGTGAATGACACCTACCACCACTTACTGAGACTTAAGGAGCGTGAGATTGACCTCAAACTACACGGCATATACCTCTCAGATTTCTACAAACTGTAACATATTCCCTGTGGTTTCAGGGTAAGAAACATTCCTACAATAGGACGTAATAACAGAGAAGTTTGTAAAAGATGGTGCCAGATCTTAAATAAGTGTTCCTTTTGACCTCATGCTACTTGTCATAGAAGAAGTCATCAAAAATCTGACAGTAACTCGCACAGAAATAGCTTCAATTGAGTCAGCTAATCTAACTACATTGAAATCTTGGGACGGCAAGTGGCTAGAGAAACTTGAACAACAACTCATACATTATTCGACCGAACTACACAAGTTCAAAAAGAACAAGGTACAGAACGTCCCTTCTACCAAAACAGACGTGTATATAATTGGCTCACTGGATGAACAGACCAAACCAAGATTCAACAGACCATACAGACAACGCATTGGCTTTAGTGGTGTAGACTCTTCCCCGTATACTTCCTCCCCCTCTGATACTGACTCACGTCTAAGGGGCAGGGGCAGACCCAGGGATAGATCCTCTTCCCTCAAACCTGATTCCAGCATAAGTACTCCTGGTAGTACCAGCACACATTTTTTAGGATTAACCACCCGCTCAAAAACCAGGGACACCCACACATGAGACAGGGAGGTAGTCTTTAACTGCAGCACCTACCAGCTAAGTCCTGTTGAACACAAAATTCTATCCATGGAACTTTCATTTGTCCCTACTACCAAAATTAACCAACTAGACCTCATGATTGATATCCACAAATTTCAACGAACTATGAAACTCGAACGTTTCAGAGTAAAAACCAGTACAGACAGAACTCTGTTTTGGTCCGAGAGTACTTTCGACCCCCCCCCCCAACACCCCTAAATCCATCACTGCGTTTACGAGCTTGCTGATTGATGAATCCCTCAAGCCTAGGGATACAGACTTCAGACCCAATCTGACACGTATGGAAAGAGAAACTATTACAACACTAGCAAGCAATTCCACTATTGTCATTAGACCAGCTGATAAAGGGGGTGGGGTGGTGATGCTAAACTACTCAGACTACAGATCTGAGATCCTCAAACAACTTAATGACTCTACCGTTGGACTCAGACCCTACTTCCACTTACAAATAGAGGATTGACGGGATACTACAATCAGCCCTAACGCAGGGTATAATTTCTGAAACAACACATCTACCTAACAAAGACCCATCCGGTTTGCCCGATATTATACAGTCTGCCAAAGATCCACAAAAATCTTTAGAACCTTCCTGGCCGCCCGATAGTCAGTGCACGGGATTCCATTTTACAACCTTTCGCGATCTACATTGATTATTTCCTACAACCGCTATTACAGAACACCATTACTTATCTCAAAGATACTGGCGATCTACTCAACAAATTAAGACTGTCAACCAGTCCCCATGCATACACTTATTGGTACAGTGGATGTAACCTCTTTATACACGGTAATCCCTACACATCAAGGCATCAACATAGTTTGCCAAATCACAGGACGATTTACTAATACACGTTGTATGAAGGAGGCCACAAAGCATCCGCAGTACTGTGCTGCAAAAGGTTTATTCCAAAATACTTGTGTATTTTGAAATAAAAGTTTTGCAGCACAGTACTGCGGATGCTTTGTGGCCTCCTTCATACAACGTGTATTGATGAATCTTTTGGTCTTTACGGTGTGACCCAATTAAGAATGTGAGCCCACGTACCACAAGTTAAGGGAAGCACTGGGAAAATTGCATAGGATTGACGATTTACTAGTACTATGGACTGGCACAAAGGAACAGTTTGTTCGGCTGGTTGAAAGCTTACTATCCTTCCAACTACCATCAAATTCACAGCAAATGTTGACACTATCGAACTCCGATTTCTGGATATTCTGCTAATAAAACAGGGCACCCATCTTACTACTACCATTTACCGGAAAGAGACTGACAGGAACACTTTGTTGCACCACACCTCCTGCCATACACCACACCTTCTCAAAAGTATTCCATACTCCCAAATGATCCAGATTGTAAGGAACAACACAGACTTGGGGAAACTGCACCAACAATTAAATGAACTCGTGGATCGGTTCCAACAACGTAACTATCCCCAACACAAACTCCTTCATTGTCGCCAAAGAGCTACCCTCTTCACACATAATGAGCTTCTTACCTCATCACATACCATTACAATGACCAACATTGATGACCGCCTCACCTTCCTCACTACATATTCACCCAGTACCAAATCCTTCACCAGAGCTATTCACAATCACTGGTCGATTGTACAGAAGGACAAGACACTACCTCCTTTATTTAAGCTACCTCCATGTGTGGCCTACAAAAGAGGACGAAACCTCAGAGACCAACTGGTAATCACAGATCCTGTGCACTGCTACCAATCCCCCATGTCATCCACATGGCTACCCAATTCAAGGACTGGCTGCTACCGATGCACAAACTGTACAACGGACAGACAACTACTCACTGGTTCCACCTTTTCACATTCACACTAAGGCAAGCCTATTGCCATTAAACACAAAGTGACCTGCACCTCGAAGTACATTATTTACATTATCAAGTGCCCCTGTGGCCTGGTATATGTGGGCAAAACTATCATAAACTTCAGAGACAAGATGGCCAATCACAGGTCAGCCATTCGTGATGCACTCTGCAAAGGAAAGACACACCGGTCTCACAACACTTTGTCAAAATGAAGCACACACTAGCCTCTTTGTGGAGATGTCTTGAACTTTCACATAGTGTGCACATCCAATGGCATCCAAGTCTGTTAGAAACTGTGAAATACAAATATAAATTCTCTTAATTAAAACCACTATTATGTGTAAAATCCCTTGCTGCGCATACTTAATAATGTGCCTATGTTTAAATACATGGCTAAACCCATCAGTAATTAATTGTATTATATAAAAAAACGTGTTACCCCAAGGTGCAATCATGTTATACACTTATTCCCATCACTTATATGTGTTATCACAAAAATAAAGTAAAAATAGAAAAAATAAAAATTCTAAATACAAAAATAAAAAATATAT
Organism: Xenopus laevis; assembly: GCF_017654675.1. Taxonomy (NCBI): domain Eukaryota; kingdom Metazoa; phylum Chordata; class Amphibia; order Anura; family Pipidae; genus Xenopus; species Xenopus laevis. The sequence continues at coordinate 75,796,311 of NC_054372.1, read as the reverse complement.
ATAAAAAATATAAAAAAAATATACATAGTCCAAAAACCAAAAATTGTTCATAGTCCCTTTTATAGATGAAAGTCATTGTTCATTTGTTCAAATGTGTAGACACATTAAACATTGGGGTATCCACTTTAGTTTACCCCAACTCTGGGAGCCAATCTGTGAGGTAACAGGAGGTAATTCACTCCAATCCAGGTGTCTCAGGTGCTTAACACATGGGGCTTAATTGTGGATCCTGGAAGAATTCCCCCGGCCAGATCTCTGTAACCATTAGGTTGCTCGGCATGAGCACACATAGCAACATCGGGGTCCAGGTATAAGTTTCAACAAAACAAACTGTGCATGGCTTGATGTTAGCAGGGGCACTCGGCTTTCACAAGCTTTGCTCAATATGAGTATATGTAGCTTCATCAGAGTCTGGGAGAGGGTCACAGCAAGGCAATCTATACGCAGCAGGAAGGGATTAACAGGGGCGCTAGGTTTCCATGAGCGTAAACTCACCCGTCCAAACACAAAAGTCTTTTTCCTATCCCCGTAGCAAACATTGCTGGCTATGTGCATCTTAGAGTTGTGGTCATTTCATATCTCTCTCTCCATCTAGCTCACCTCACCTGCAGTGAATAGCTTCTAATGAGAGTATAGAGCTAGTCCCAGGGAAATCCTGTCTCCATTCCAAATTTCGGATATGTACTGTAGTCCCCACTCCAGACCATTGTTAGACCTTGGAAGATGTTTTGGATGCGTCAGCACCAAATTGTAGCAACCAAAGCCAATCCAAGCATAGGCATTTTATACATTACACTGAAAAAGTATGAAGATTCACGGGTGCCAGGCTCAAATTATCAAATCGAATCCATCAAAAAGCCGGCACTCACGATAAAATATTTCCATTGCCTGGGTGCAGTATCTTCAATTATAAATCTATAGAATACAAATAGGATCCGTACTCTCAGGTCTTATAAATATTATGAAAGTTTTATTAAAAAGAAGTCTGATGTTTCGGTCTCCTCTGAGACCTTTTTCAAAGTAATTAGTACATCATACAAATGCCTTAAATACTTCAATTGGCGGGAAAATGGCCAAGATGGAAATGACGTAACCACAACATCACCAGATAGCAACTAGCATTTACACATCACACTTTCAAATTCACATAAATTTATATCGACATAAAAACAAAATTAAGACAAAAATAAGGGTTAAAAACAAGATACTGTGCAACTTTGTAATCAATTCCGTCTGCATTAACGCGGCCATTTACAATGTTGCCTATGTTGCACAAAATATAAAAAATTTGAACTAAGTTGAAAGCTCTGTTCTAGGGCTCACCCTATTAAGGTTACAAGGTAAATCTTAGCTGTTGTCCACGTACAGTGATGTTCCCTTAGGCATGTTATAATATCGCTACGGTAGATGCAGGCTTTAATATGATTAATGGGCATAGAATGAGACAGATAAAAAAAGCGTGAGTGGGTGCAGTGTCCGTTGCAATATTATAACATTTATAATTTCCAATCTGTCGATGAGTGCCTTCTTTACATCAACACTTGTGTCTGTCCATTGTGTGGAGAAAATCAAATCTGACTGTTCCCCCCTTTGCCCAGTAGAGAGTCTTGGGTCTGTGATCATGCTCGTTCAAGTTGCTCCTTGATGATATCTGCTGGGTAACCCCTTAAAGGGGAAGGAAACCTAGTCAGCCGCAAACCCCCCACCCCCCCTCCCGTTTGTTGCCCACCCTCCCCCCTGGCCTACCTGTCCCGCTGGGCAAATGCCCCTAACTTGTTACTTACCCTTCTGCGCAGGTCCAATCCAGGGAGTTCACCGTGGAAGAAGATGTCGGTGAACTCCCTGGACTGGACCTGCACAGAAGGGTAAGTAACAAGTTAGGGGCATTTGCCCAGCGGGACGCGTAGGCCAGGGGGGAGGAGGGAGGGTGGGCAACAAACGGGAGGGGGGGTGGGGGGTTTGCGCTGACTAGGTTTCCTTCCCCATTAAGGAAAATGGTAGTTCAGTGGTCTGACATTGGCACACAGACAGGTCCCACACATCCTTTTTAGGGAGTACACCCCCAACCCCAACAATTGGGGGAGGGGGCATCAGGAGGGGAGGCAAAAAGAATAAACGAAAATCCATGTCGGAGGGGTAGGAGGAGACATACTTGTCCCAACACACTCTGACAATGGTCCAGATTGCTAAATAGAGGTTTGAAATTTGTACCAACACATCAGTCTGAACCATTTGTTGTTTTTTTTTTGTTTTTTTTCAAATTCAAGTTTATTGAAAGTATTTTGCAAATAACAAGTCAGAAATTACACAGATACATCGCGTAATAAAAGAAGGGAAAAGAAAGATCAAAGTGAGGAAAAGAGAGAAAGGAAAGGGAAAGAGTGAGAGGGTTTCAAGACAAAACAGTCCTCCGTACCTATGAGTAAAATAGAGCGAAATTTACTGTGGAGAGCGGAGGTCCAGCAATAGCACTTGCAATTCCTCCAGGTATTGAGAGGGAGAAAAGAAGAGTGGATAGTAAAACCAAGAAAAGAGAGGGTAAAGAAAAAGAAGCAAAGGTCCATCTAGTCAATAAATGTGCAAAAGGTACACGAGACATATCAAAAGCGGATCCGTAGGGGGGGTTATAGCCAGAGCGAGGTAAGTTTCGGCAATGGATACCTCCCGTGCTCCATGGTATCAAAAAAAAAAAACAGAAGAAAAAATAAGGAAGGTGGGGGGTGAAGCAGCCTCAACTGTCCAAAAAGGTGATTCTAGCAATCAAAGCTAGGTATTTGTGAAGTCTCCTCGTATGACCCAATACCTCAACCAGAAAGGTCTCAAACACCCTGTCGCCATTAGTTGCTTGTGGTATAAATTGAATGAATAAGGGGGAATCATATAGAGAAACTGAATCTGACTATGTGAGTAACAGCTCTTTATATTGATCCGTCTCTTGAAAACGAAGCCAATAAATCCATTTTTGCGAATATCGTTGTGTATCTTGTGTGGTTGATGTTTTATAACGTTCAAAGCGTTCAATTTCAGAAATTTTGTTAAGCCAGTCAGTGATTAAGGGAGCAGTAGTTAGTCTCCATTTCTGAGGTATTAACGCCTTCGCCATGTCCAACATAATAGGAATTAATGATTTTCGATATACATTTATAGGTTTAGGAGTAAAGTGTAAGAGTAAATGTAGGGGCATATTGGGTATCTCCACATCAGTGACCACTTTAATAATTTCCCTGACTTTATTCCAAAAACCAGAAAGTATCGGGCATCCCCAGAAGATGTGCGATAAGGTGCCCTGTGCTGTATTACATCTCCAGCAAGCAGGTGATACTGTGTTATAAATTTTTGCTAATCTCACTGGCGTCCTGTACCATTTGCTCAAAATTTTGTAGTTCAGTTCCTGTATTTTACAACAAATTGACGATGAATGTATAAGCTTAACCATTTTCTGCCATTCCTCACCTTCTATTGTAAGGCCCAATTCACCTTCCCAACTGAGTTTGAAAGTATTTGATGGAGTAAGTTTAGTATTCAGTATGCTTTTATAAATATAGGAAATCGGTCGAGCTGGCGGGTCTTTTGATGTCCACAACAATTCAATCTCGGTAGGAGGGGATTTCATGGTGTGTTGTAAGTGCTGTGAAGTGATAAAATGCTTAATCTGATTGAATCTAAAAGTATCCATAGGAGTGGGCTGCAAATGGGGAAAAGTGAGATTCCATGTAGTGACAGTAGAGCTCGACAGGAAAGGGTATATCCCTTGGTGTACCTGAAGTGGCCAGTGGTGGAAAGGTTGTGGATCTAGGCCAGGTGGGAATGAGGGGTTGCCGAAGATTGGAGTAAATCTTGAGGGAGTACCCACCCACTTTCCAGATTTAGTAAGGCTATCCCATGTATGTAAAGTATCATCAACTTCCTATCAGACTTATCTAGGAAAAGTCTGTCCCCAGACGGCAGCCACTGAAGTGCCCATAATGGTGTCTGCGAGGATTCCTGTTCAATGGAGACCCACAGTTTACGGGGTCCATAAAATGCCCAGTCAATGCAACGATTAATTTGTGCTGCTTTGAGATAAAGAGTCCCTGTCAGGGAGGCCGATGCCTGCGTTCGATTTTGTACCTATTAATTTTGATGTTGCTAGTCTGGGGTTTTTACGGGTCCAGATGTATTGTACAATCAGCCGCCTTAGATTTGGAATAATGTGTTTAGGTGGAGGGTATGGGATAGTTTGGAACAGATATAAAAATCTCGGCAAGACATTAATTTTGGTTATGTTTGCCCTACCAAACCACGAAAATGAAGGCTTTTCCCATTGTTTTAAGTCATGCCGCACTTTGTCGAATAGATCTTCGTAATTTTATTTCACTGTTTGTTGAACTGATCGGTGGATTTGCAGTCCGAGGTACGTGAAGTAGGATTTGGCTCGTTTGAAGGAAAAGTTACGCATTAAGTCGTCATATTCCCTATGGTGTAACGTCAAATTAAGCGCTTCGGATTTAGACCAGTTTATCTTAAAATTGCTAAGCCGGTTAAATTCTGGAGTAAATTCTGCCAGTAGGTTAGGTAATGAGATCTGCGGGCGACTAAGGAAAAACAAGAGATCGTCCGCGTATGCTGCTATCTTGTGTGAATGGCCTCCCACTTCTATTCCCGTGATATCTGGGTTGTGCCGGATCCGGTTGAGAAAACTCTCAATTGAGATAGCAAATATGAGGGGCGATAGAGGGCACCCCTGACGCGTACCGTTGCGGATCTGAAAAGGGTTCGACAGGGTACCATTCACCCTCAGCCTAGCCGAGGGTGCTGTGTATAATGTTGTGATCCATATAAGCATTCTGGGACCTATACCTATTTCTTTGAGTGACTCAGACAAAAAGTTCCAATCGACCCTGTCGAACGCCTTCTCAGCATCCGTGGATAAAAGCATCAGTGGTGTCCCCTGTTTATGAGAGTGGTGTATAAGAGCAAATAATCTATTAGTGTTATCTCGTGTTTCGCGACCTGGTATAAAACCCGCTTGTTCCGGATTAATACGGGCTGGGAGAAGGGCGTTTGTTGTTTTTAAAGGCATACACAGATTTAAGAGAAGTCTCAAATTGAGGGACTACTATAAGGACAAAACCCCAGCCAAGCAGGCAACATTTAAGGCCAAAAGTACATTTGACACCCAAAACACCCCTCATCGATTTCCACCTTCACACAGCTGTTGTGCAATGATTCCTCCAAGATTTATGTCAAAGGACCCGATACCCTTTACAAATTGTCCCTTATAGAAAGGCAAGCGATTAAATCACTGAAGGCAAAAAAAGGACATAATCATTTGCCAGGCAGACAAGGGGGGCGCCATTGTTCTGTTAGATAAGGCTTACTACATAGAGAAAATTGCCAGACAATTATCAGACATTAACTCCTATGTTAAATTAAAGGGGGATCCTACGAGGGAATACAAATTGCTACTGGACACTTTGATTGTTACTGCCACTTTGGCAGAGTGGATCGATGAAGATACTAGTCGATTCATGACCACAAAATTTCCTACGATTCCTTTTATATATACTTTACCCAAAATCCACTAGTCGATAACATTGCCTCCAGGGCACCCTATCATTTCAGCAGTGGACTCATTGTTCCAACCGGTGGCGAAATACATTGATTACTACTTGCAACCACCAGACACTTAACAACTTAGACTCTCTCATCAGATTGACTCTGATCCATGACAAACAATCCATACATTTTCTAGATGTGACGATTTATAAGACAGGGGAAAAGGTGGGTACTACCATTTATAAGAATCCTACAGATAAAAATAGCATTATACATGCCCATTCCCATCACCCTCCCCACATGTCCCGAGGGGTCCTATACTCCCAGTTTCAGAGAGTGATCAGAAATTACTCTGATCGTAAGACCGCTGAACTACAGCTCTCTGATCTAGCGAAACATTTTTCCTTAAGGGGTTACCCAGCAGACCCAGCAACTTGAACAGGCAAGATCACAGACCCAAGGCTCTCTACTGGGCAAAGGGGGGAACTGTCAGAGGAGTACACCAGATTTGATTTTCTCCACACAATGGACAGACACGTGTTGATGTAAAGAAGGCACTCATCAACAGATAGGAAATTATAAATGCAGACAACAGTCTTCCTTTTTCAGATAAAAAACCCCTTGTCGCATTTAGGAGAGGAAGGAACTTGAGTGAGCTATTGGTGGTAAAAGACTTGAAAAGGGACACTGGTAAGAAGGTTACTTGGTTGGACAAACCGCTATGCAAAGGATGCTACAAATGTGCTGTTGGGATGCAACAGGGCTCTGTCTTGAAACATCCCAGTACCGGATCTAAGTTCTTTATAGACCATACGGTCACCTGCACCTAGGACCATGTGGTGTATATGGTGTGGTGCCCTTGTGGTTTATTTTATGTGGGCAAGGCGGCGACCACCTATAAAGAGCGCATGAATAACCACAGGAGTGCCTTATCTTTAGGTAAAGCAGATCAACACCAAATGAGAATGCTTTGATTTTTTTTAATCTTTTGTATTTTTTCCTTTTTTTTGTTTTGTTGTTTTTTGTTCTATATATTTATAGTAACATAGTAAGTAAGGTTGAAAAAATGACTCACGTCCATCAAGTTCAACCTTTTTTTTTTTTTTTTTTTTTTAAATCTGCCTGCCAGTTGATCCAGAGTAAGGAAAAAAAAAAACATCTGAAGCCTCACCAATTTGCCTCAGAGGGGGGGGGGGGGAATTCCTTCCTGACTCCAAAATGGCAATCGGACAAGTCCCTGGATCAACTTGTACTATGAGCTATCTCCCATAACCTGTATTCCCTCACTTGCTAAAAAGCAATCCAACCCCTTCTTAAAGCTATCTAATGTATGAGCCTGTACAACTGATTCAGGGAGAGAATTCCACATCTTCACAGCTCTCACTGTAAAAAAAAAAACCTTTCTGAATATTTAGGCGGAACCTCTTTTCTTCTTTTCTTCGAAAGACCTACTGGTAAATAAAGCATTTGAGAGATTATTATATGATCCCCTTATATAGTTACATAGTTAAATTGGGTTGAAAAAAGACAAAGTCCATCAAGTTCAACCCCTCCAAATGAAAACCCAGCTCCATACACACACTCCTCTCTACTTTTAATTATATTCTATATACCCATACCTATACTAACTATAGAGCTTAGTATCACAATAGCCTTTGATATTATGTCTGTCCAAAAAACCATCCAAGCCATTCTTAAAGGCATTAACTGAATCAGTCATCACAACATCGCCCGGCAGTGCATTCCACAACCTCACTGTCCTGACTGTGAAGAACCCCCTACGTTGCTTCCAATGAAAGTTCTTTTCTTCTAGTCTAAAGGGGTGGCCTCTGGTATGGTGATCCACTTTATGGGTAAAAAGGTCCCCTGCTATTTGTCTATAATGTCCTCTAATGTACTTGTAAATTGTAATCATGTCCCCTCGCAAGCGCCTTTTTTCCAGAGAAAACAACCCCAACCTTGACAGTCTACCTTCATAATTTAAGGTTTCCACCCCTCTAACCAATTTAGTTGCACGTCTCTGCACTCTCCAGCTCATTTATATCCCTCTTAAGGACTGGAGTCCAAAACTGCACTGCATACTCCAGATGAGGCCTTACCAGGGACCTATAAAGAGGCATAATTATGTTTTCATCCCTTGAGTTAATGCCCTTTTTTATGGAAGACAGAACTTTATTTGCTTTAGTAGCCACAGAATGACACTGCCCAGAATTAGACAACTTGTTATCTACAAAGACCCCTAGATCCTTCTCATTTACGGAAACGCCCAACACACTGCCATTTAGTGTATAACTTGCATTTATATTATTTTTGCCAAAGTGCATAACCTTGCATTTATCAACATTGAACCTCATTTTCCAGTTTGCTGCCCAGTTTTCCAATTTAGACAAATCACTCTGCAAAGTGGCAGCATCCTGCATGGAACCTATAGTTCTACACAATTTAGTATCATCTGCAAAAATAGAAACAGTACTTTCAATGCCCACCTCCAGGTTGTTAATAAACAAGTTGAAAAGCAAGGGACCTAGTACAGAGCCCTGCGGTACTCCAAAACAACACTGGTCCAAGTAGAAAATGTTCCATTTACCACCACTCTTTGTAGTCTATCTTTTAGCCAGTTCTCTATCCAGGTACAAATACTATGTTCCAGGCCAACATAGTTATACATAGTTATCATATCACCCCTTAAGCGCCTCTTGGCCAGTCTTTCCTCATAGCTAAGATTTTCGATACCTTTCACCAGCTTAGTTGCCCTACTCTGTACCCTTTCTTATACAATAATCTCCTGTTTGAGAGATGGAGACCAAAACTGTACGGTATATTCTAGATGGGGCCTTATAAGTGCTCTATACAGTGGAAGAATGACCCCCTCCTCCCGTGACTCTATGCCCCTTTTAATACAGCTCAAGACCTTTTAATACAGCTCAAGACCTTATTTGCCCTTGATGCTGCTGACTGGCATTGCTTGCTACAGCCAAGTTTATCATCTACAAAGACTCCAAGGTCCTTTTCCATAATGGATTTGCAGTCCCATTATAAGGGTATAAGTGGCTTGGATATTTTTACATCCCAGGTGCATGACTTTACATTTATCAACATTGAATCTCATTTGCCACTTAGATGCCCAAATTGCCAGTTTGTCAAGATCATGTTGCAAGGATGCCACATCCTGGATGGAATTAATTGGGCTGGTAGTTTTGTGTCATCTGCAAACACTGAAACATTACTTACAACACCCTCCCCTACGTCATTAATGAACAAGTTAAATAAAAGTGGACCTAATACCGAGCCCTGGGGGACACAATTTTGACACATAACAATTTTGATGCGAGCGACAATTTTTATATGTGTGACTCTTTTGTCCAAATGCATTAAAGTCAATGGGCGTCTGAGTAATTTTGACACGCAAAATTTTTGTGTGTGGCAATTATGATGCGTGACAATTTTTTTTTGTTGCAGCTAATTTTTCCACAGCAAATTTTCGCAGCAGTTTGGCAAAAACATTTGCGGGCCCCGAAGTGCGGAAATTAGCCACGATCCATGCCTATCACTACTTGCTACTAACTGGCCTCCCAAACTCCCATTGTGTTCTCTTGTGTCTCTGTATGCTCCTGGCCAACTCAAAGACTACCTTTTGGAATGCATGTGTAAAATCAGACCCCATTCTGACACTTTACAGTGCAGTGTTAACTGTTACCTGCAGTACATACTATCCTCCTATTTTTTTTATAAGTTACCCATCTACTTAGATTGTAAGCTCTATGAGGCAGGAATAACCAACCTCTATTTTATTTATTTTATGGTTTTGCTGTACATAAGTAGCGCTATAAATAAAAATAATTATGCATAAAAAAAAGGGATTAACCTCTCAATAGATTAATGGTAAAGTCACACCTAGAGTATTCAGACCAAGGTAGTTTATTGCCAATAGATCAGCCACAACAGTGAAAGCTAGATTGCTATTTTTATTCTTTAGAATGCGTTTCCATTCCATACACATTCAACCAAACTGGTAAAAGGAATGTTTTCTCTGGACAAAAGTCACTTGCAAGGGGACACTGATTAATCTACCTGAAGACAAAAAACAGGCATAGAAAAGCTGAGGCTGCGCCTCATGTAACATTCGTCCTGCAAGTTTATTACAGGTCATTGAGGACATTGTAGACAGATTGCAGGGTATCTTTTCTTACATAGAAAAGATCAAAGAAAGGTCACACCTTAGACATAAAGAGATGCTGACACCAGAAATTAAACTCCTTTTTTACATCTATCGTAATATGACCTTTGAAAGCTTATAACTTTGCCATAAAGTATTTGCATAATGCTTTTACATTACCTGTCTGATACCCCATGATCCTGTATGAAGGGGCTGCCATATTTGTGCAGCAGGAGTCCGTTAGCAATGGAAACTTTAACCGACAGGCAGAGATGGGACAGTCAGGTTGGCAAAACAGTCAGGTTTAGGAACTTCAACTTAACAATTGCTTACAAAAACAAACCTGTGAGCAAATAACAATCAACATGACCTATGGCTGACTTTTAATATACTTTTATATTTTAAAAAGTAGTTTCATTTTAAAGAACTGAACTTTCATTTGAAGCTGTGAAAATGGGCCTCAATGCAGGGTGATGAAGTGATGGCACATTCTATTAATGCTTTTAGGAATGGCTTGGATGACTTCTTAGGCAAGCGTGATTGATGGTGTGTATGCATGTATGTGTGCCTAACATGAATTGCAAAGAAAAGAATTTGTAAAGCACAGGTCTTAATCCAATTTCACTGCAGAGATTTTTTCTGTTTCACAGAAAGTATACAAATCATTGGCATGAGTGCAACTTTAAACAATGTAGCAGAACTGCAAACCTTTCTGAAGGCGGAGTATTACACTAATAATTTCAGACCTGTAAGTATTTCATATTCTGTTCATATTGTATTTAAAACATGTGTAATTGTATGCTTAAACTTTGCAAATATTTGTTTTAACAATTCATATGAAATAAAAGGAGAAGGAAAGCCTAAAAAAAAATAGTAATTTCTTCATGCAGTTTTTCATTAACTGGAAAGTATATATATATAGTCAAACAAACTGTCTATTCAGGACACGCATGCGCGGTTAGTCTCAGAGGCGCCTTGCACAAGCACATAACATTCATCTTTCTTCCCGGTTAAGTGATGACGTTCGGGTCACGTGATCTACCTGAACATCATTGCTGACCTCTCTGCCCCGCCTGCATTATAGCTTTTGAATAGAATGTGCCCTGAGATGTAGGTACTAGTGATGTGGCAGAAATGCTTTCTTGTTTAAAGGGTCAGAAGGAAGCGCATCAATGAAGCACCGGGGGGGAGTAACACGGGCAGATAATTCTTAGATACAGTGAAATTTGCAAACATTTGTGCACGAAAACGGTAATGATATGCGACGTTCCAGAAAGGGGGGGGTAACTGTGAACAGTTAGAGCATGTTTACATTTTTCATTCTCCTTTACACTTAAATTTTTACATCATCTGTCATATTAAGTTCATGGAGAAACTCTCAAATTATCCTCTACATGTGTCCAGTGGCCTCTGTTAAATCTAGAATTGATTTCAGAAAGATTTTTCTAATAAAAAATGTAATCTTTGTTACTTGTACATCATTATCAGTTCTCTGTTCGCATTTGTTCCTACCTTAGAAAGTCTGACTGCCCACCCTCCCCTTGCTGATTGGTGCATGTGGAAGGAAAGGGATTCCCACCCTTAGCTCTGTCTTTGGATTTAGCCACAAGATTTCAGAGGTGTAATGGGGGAATTTTTTAGTTTTTATATAGTTTACATAGGCATCTGAGGATGACCCCCTAAAACTACCATCTCCCCATAACTGCCCTCATGAGCTTAAATGAGGGCAGTTAATTAATAATTAATATTATCCACTCTGTAGCATGGTTGGGAAAATCATAGATGGAAAGTATATCCCTCCCAGAATCCTCTATGAAGCAGTGCAGAGGGATGTGAAAATGAGGCTCTGAGTAGCAGGGAGATGATTAGCCTCACCTGGAGTAAAAAGGTGGGGGCTCAATTAAGGCTGTTCTCTGCCCTGGCTGAGAGAGAAAGGAGAGCTACTGGGGCTGTGTTACAAGTTTTTCAGTGTAACTGCATGTGACCTGTGTTGTTGAGCATAAGGACTATATTGCTGGACACAAGTTTTGATAAGGAGACAAGTTCTCTGGTAGCAAGGACTGGCTACCAGCTACTTCCCTAAAGTGCTTGGGAGTGAGTGGCTTCCAGGAGGAAAGCACAGGGAATCTCCAAAGGACTGTGAGTTAAGTTTATTTTGTTTGCTGGACTTTTATTGCCCAAGTGGGGCTATGGATCCTTTGGGAAAAGGACATTTTTCTTTACCAGCACAGCTGGAACTATTTTGTTTTCTGCCTCCTAAAAGATTATGAACTTTTATGTTTGTGTGTGGAATAAAAATCACATACAAAGATCAACTGGAAACCTGTGTACTGTCTACTATCTGTGTGAAAGGAGTTGCTGCTGCTGCTACTACCTAAAGAGTGATCCCCCACAATTGGTGCTCGGATGCGGGCAGCTCCTTAAAGAGCCATATTAAAGGATTGTTATATCCAGCACAGTAGTGTGACTTTCACAGAAAATTGGCAATATGGAGGAGATTCTAAAAGAACTTGTAAAGTCCAATGCTCAGCAACAGCAGCACACCAATGATCATCTGCTGCAAGCCAATGCTCATCAGCAGCAAACCAATGCTCATCAGCAGCGGACTAATCAAATACTTGCAGAGTCTGCTCAAACAGCTTTAAAGGAACAGCAGGCTATCAACAGTCAGCTTCTACAACGGATCGAGACTATGGAAAAGTCCCAAAGTGGATCAAGAGAGCCCATCTCTGTGTATAAAAGAGTGCAAACCTCTTTACAAAAGATGACATCAGAGGATGATGTGGAGGCTTATCTCGCAATATTTGAAAGAGTGGCAGAGCGGGGAAAACTTTCACCTGACCAGTGGGCGGGGGTGCTTGCTCCCTTTTTGTCCAGAGAGTCGCAAAAGGCTTATTTTGATTTGAATCCTGAGGATGCCCATCAGTACCAAAAGTTAAAAGCGGAAATAGTGGCCCGGTTGGGAGTAACCCTGGCTATGAGGGCCCAGCGGGTACATGCCTGGACATTTGATGTGGTCAAACCTGTAAGGTCTCAGATGTATGACCTAATACATCTTGTCCAAATGTGGCTACAACCAGAGGAATTAACTCCTGCTCTAATAGTGAAAAGAGTGGTCCTGGATCGTTTTCTCCATGCTTTACCCCTTCGGCTGCAACGTTTTGCAGGCCAAGCTGATGCAACTGATGCCAACCAGATGGTGGCCCTGGTGGAGCGGCTTCTTACCACAGAGGATTTTCTTCAAAGTTCAACAGCTAAAAGTGCTGGCCCTAAGAGTCAAAAGGCACTGGGTATAGGTAAAGACCTACCAACCCCTAAGGGGTGGAAAGAGGCCCAAAAAGGTGGAAATGATTCCATGACCAAGCCACTGAGAGGGCAAAGCCATAAACCAGATCTGCAAGTTAGGGATAGAGGACAAGTAATTTGTTGGCGCTGTCATGAGCCAGGGCATATGGCAGCCAGTTGCCCACTTAACCTGGAACCCATGGATTGTAGCACTGCACAACCACATTTGTCATTATTTGCTAAGCCTGTTTGTATTGCCCAACCTGGTGCAAAAGTGGAGCCACAAATGTGTATCGTCAAAGTAGACGGGCAGGAAGTTTCTGGCCTTCTAGACTCTGGAAGTCTGGTAACTTTGGTTCACGCCAGCCTGGTAGACAAGGCAGCAGAAGCTACAGTCATACCAGATGGGAGTTATTTGCATACATTTGCTTCCCTCTCCTTTGAAACGGCTGGTGGAATTTGCATTCATGAAGTGGGAGTGGTAACAAATTTAATGCATGTTATTTTGGGACGTGATTTTCCTGTGTTTTGGGACTTATGGGGTAAAGCAAAAGGGTGCAAGGAGGGAAGTGTGCCTCCAATGTCTATTTCCCCAATATGTCCTGAATCTTTAGAGTTTAATCTTCCCATATGCCCTGAGCCTTTAGAGTGTTTTTCCCCAGGTGAGGCTGTAGGAGTTGTCTTGGATAAAAATTGCAATTTTCCCTTAGAGGTCTTGGTAGGAGAGGATGCGGAGCCTGAACTTGATCTGCCTGATCTACCCATTTCCCGGGATAATTTCGGCACTCCCCAACTAAGGGACCCCACCTTAAGTAAAGCTCGGGAACAAATAAAGGTTGTAAATGGGGTGCCCCAGGAACCAGGTGCTGATAAAATATTTCCTCATTTTGCAATGGAAAATTATTTACTGTATAGAGTAAATGAAGTATGGGGTGAGAGGATAGAGCACTGATAGTTCCCCAAGCCCATAGACGTACAGTGCTGGATCTGGCACGAGCCCATGTGTTAGGGGGACATTTGCAGGGGCGCTCCGCCAATGAGGCGAGCTGAGCCGCTCGCCTCAGGCGGCAGCGCCAGACAGGATTCCAGGGGCGGCAAAAAGCCGCTCCTGCACCTTTAAGAGCCGAATTTCCGGTTTTTAAACCGGAAATTCGGCTGCGCTATTGCGAGAGAGCGCAATTGCGCTCTCCGCAATCGTGTTCCTGCCTTCCCTCGCTGACAGGTAAGTCGGTGCGGGGGCGGCAATGCAGGAGCCGCCTCAGGCTTTCCCCAGAAACGGCGCTGGACATTTGGGCTATGAGAAAACGAAAGACCGGGTGTTACAAAGGTTTTACTGGATTGGGGTACACCGAGAGGTAAAACAATATTGTGATTCCTGTCCCATTTGTCCGTTAACGGCCCCAATGCCACATTTCAAAAGTCCCTTTGTACCCTTGCCTATAATTGAGGTACCTTTTGACAGGATTGCCATGGATCTGGTAGGCCCTCTAGTCAGATCTGCTAGGGGACACCAATATATCCTTGTTGTACTTGATTATGCCACGCGGTATCCCGAGGCAATTCCACTAAGGAACGCCTCGGCAAAAAGCATTGCCAAAGAGTTGGTCCTGATGTTTACACATACTGGGATCCCAAAGGAGATCCTCACTGACCAGGGGACACCCTTTATGTCAAAGGTAACAAAAGAATTGTGTAAGTTACTGAAAATCACCCAACTGCGTGCCTCGGTGTACCACCCCCAAACAGATGGGCTGGTAGAGAGGTTTAACAAAACGCTAAAAGGCATGTTAAAGAGGGTGGTAGCTACGGATGGTAAGGACTGGGATGGCCTTTTACCTTAACTCATGTTTGCCATACGGAGGTGCCCCAAGTTTCCACTGGGTTCTCTCCTTTTGAATTGGTGTATGGTAGACACCCAAGGGGTCTCCTGGATATTACTAAGGAGACCTGGGAACAGGAAGCCACTCATTTTAAGAGTGTAATCGAACATGTCAGTCAAATGCAAGATAGAATCGAAAAAGTTATGCCTATTGTACGGGAGCATCTGCAACAGGCTCAGGAGGCCCAGTCCAGGGTGTATAATCGCTCGGCTAGGGTGAGAACCTTTAATCTGGGGGATAGAGTACTGGTTCTTGTTCCCACAGTAGAAAGTAAATTGTTAGCAAAGTGGCAAGGTCCTTATGAGATTGTAGAGAAGGTAGGAGAAGTTAATTACAAGGTTCATCAACCTGGGAAAAGGAAACCCTACCAAGTGTATCATGTAAATTTGATTAAGCCCTGGAAGGACCGCGAGACCCTTGCGGCTGTAACCTTCCCTAGGGAAACAGCAGGTAGTTCAGTTCCAGAGGTAAAAATATCTGAGACCCTGTCGCCAAGTCAAACACAAGAGGTAAAAGAGTTCTCACAAAGAAATAAGGATGTGTTTTCAGAGTTGCCAGGGCGAACCATGGTGATTAACCATGACATTATGACAGAACCTGGGGTAAAAGTAAACTTGAAACCCTATAGGGTGCCTGAAGCTCGTAGGCAGGCGATCTCAGATGAAGTTATAAAGATGTTAGAGCTTGGGGTAATAGAAGAATCATGCAGTGAGTGGTCTAACCCCATTGTCTTAATTCCTAAGCCAGATGGCAGTCTTCGTTTTTGTAATGATTTCAGAAAATTAAACGAAGTCTCTAAATTTGACGCATACCCCATGCCCAGAGTAGATGAACTGATTGAGAGGTTTGGCCCAGCAAGCTATATAACAACCCTTGACCTTACAAAGGGTTACTGGCAAGTTCCCTTAACTGACAGGGCCAAAGAGAAAACTGCTTTTTCTACCCCTGAAGGGTTATTCCAGTACAAAGTACTGCCTTTTGGTTTACATGGGGCCCCAGCTACATTTCAAAGGCTGATGAACCGTGTTCTTAAGCCCCATCAGAAATATGCCTCAGCCTATCTTGATGACGTGGTCATCTTCAGCACAGATTTGGCAAAGTCACTTACCCAGAGTCCAGGCTGTTCTGGATTCAATCAGAGTGGCTGGTTTAACAGCCAACCCAAAAAAAAATGTGCCCTTGGGTTAGAAGAGGCCCGTTACCTGGGATATGTAATTGGAAGGGGGGTAATTAAGCCCCAGATACACAAAATTGAGGCTATACAAAACTGGCCCCAGCCACTGTCAAAAAAACAAGTAAGAGCTTTTTTAGGAATGGTGGGCTACTACAGGAGATTTGTTCCCAAATTTGCCACTATCGCAGCCCAACTAACAGAGTTAACTAGAGGTAGTTACATGGAACTGCCTCTATGGAACCCAGAATCAGAGACAGCATTCCAAAATCTAAAAACTGTTCTTTGTAAGTGCCCAGTTTTGATTACTCCTGATTTCAACCGTGAATTCATAGTTCAAACAGATGCCTCAGAGGTGGGACTAGGCGCTGTTTTGTCCCAGGTGATCAGGGGTGAAGAACACCCAGTGGCCTACCTTAGCAGGAAGCTAACATCAGGGGAAAGAAATTATGCCATTGTGGAAAAGGAGTGACTGGCCATTAAGTGGGCTCTAGAAGCCCTAAGGTACTATCTCTTAGGGCGCCAATTCAGATTAGTGACTGATCACGCTCCTTTAACGTGGATGGCGCAAAACAAAGAGAAAAACGCCAGGGTAACCAGATGGTTTCTGGCACTACAAAATTTCAAGTTTGTAGTAGAACACAGACCAGGGAGTCAACAGGGAAATGCTGATGCTGTCTCTAGGGTACACTGTCTGGTGGCCAAGTGTGCTCAACCCAACAAGTTTGAGCAGAGGGGGAGGATATGTAGTATGGTTGGGAAAATCATAGATGGAAAGTATATCCCTCCCAGAATCCTCTATGAAGCAGTGCAGAGGGATGTGAAAATGAGGCTCTGAGTAGCAGGGAGATGATTAGCCTCACCTGGAGTAAAAAGGTGGGGGCTCAATTAAGGCTGTTCTCTGCCCTGACTGAGAGAGAGCTACTGGGGCTGTGTTACAAGTTTTTCAGTGTAACTGCATGTGACCTGTGGTGTTGCGCATAAGGACTGTATTGCTGGACACAAGTTTTGACAAGGAGACAAGTTCTCTGGTAGCAAGGACTGGCTACCAGCTACTTCCCTAAAGTGCTTGGGAGTGAGTGGCTTCCAGGAGGAAAGCACAGGGAATCTCCAAAGGACTGTGCGTTAACAGTTTATTTTGTTTGCTGGACTTTTATTACCCAAGTGGGGCTGTGGATCCTTTGGGAAAAGGACATTTTTCTTTACCAGCACAGCTGGAACTATTTTGTTTTCTGCCTCCTAAAAGATTATGAACTTTTATGTTTGTGTGTAAACTGGTGTGTGGAATAAAAATCACATACAAAGATCAACTGGAAACCTGTGTACAAAGATCAACTGGAAACCTGTGTACTGTCTACTATCTGTGTGAAAGGAGTTGCTGCTGCTAGTACCTAAAGAGTGATCCCCCACAACTCACTTGGGTTGTGATTATTTTGAGCATTATTTTGGCTCCCTCTTCTATATTCACACCAGTCTGTCCAGGTCTTGCTCTCTTCCCATACAAAGGCAAAGTCACATGCTACTGTACTCACTGGCTGCCCCGTATCCCACTACTGTCTAGTGTCCACATTGACACAGGTTTTTTAATAACTCCCCCAACTTGCCAGAAAAAAGATGACCAAAAAAGAACCCCAACCTTGCAAAAACTGTGTACAGGGTATCTTTTATATAGTAATAAGGTTGTTGCTGTAGCACACTAACATTTGAAATACCAGTTATAGGAGTCCCTGCAAAGAAAGGAACCAACATGCAACACTTGCATTTCTTTATTTTGGCTCTGACATCCAGGTTAGGGGAGCGTGGTCCATAATGAGCACAAACTGGCAGCCCAGAAGATAGTACTGCAAAGCTTACAGTGCCCGTTTAATTGCCAGGCACTACTGCACAACAATACTATAATTTTTCTCACAGGGGTCAACTTCCTGCTCAAGTATACCACTGGGTACTCTTCTCCCCAATTAACTGACAACACACCTAAACCAACACCAGAAGCATCAATTTGAACAACAAATTTATTTTTGAAATCTGGTGCAACCAACACTGCATCTTGACATAAAACCGCTTTCAACTCTTGAAATGCCTTCTCTGCCTCAGGACCCCACTTAAACACTGTGGACCCTTTCCCTGCGATAATAGCCCACCATACCAAGTACAAGTACAGACTTGCTTTTTAAGAGGTTGGGGCCAGTCTTTAATGGCCTCCACCTTGTAAACTTAAGGGTTTATAACTCCTCTCCCTATAGTGTAACCAAGATAACTGGCTTCTTCCAGACCTCTGGCATATTTCTTGGGATTCACCATCAGGCCTACCTGTCTAATGGAATAAAGGACAGCCTGTACTCTGGGGAAGTGACTTTGCCAATCCTTGCTAAAAATTACCACACCATCGAAATAAGCATAGGCAAAATGATGATGAGGCCTAAAAATGTGGCTTGGGCTCCCTGGAGCCCAGATGGCATACAAACATACTGGAAGAGACCTTGTGGAGTAGAAAAAGCTGTTTCTGACATTGGTACCTGCCAATACCCCCTAGTCAGTTCAAGAGTTATATATGTTAAGCCTCAAACTTTGAGACTTCATTTATCTTCCTGAAGTCATTTAAAAAATTTAGGAATAAGCACGATGGGACTATTCCACTTGTTTATGGACTCAAATCCCCAAAACCAGCATCCTTTGCACATCCTCTTCCACTGTCTGTCTACGGGCTTCCTGGATCCGTTAGGGCTTAAGCCAGACCCGAATCTGAGGATCAGTATTGACATCATACTTTATCACATTTCTACAACCTACCTGTCAGAAAACCCTCAGTATATCTTTGAAGAAACTCCCTGACTTCCTGCTTTTGCGGTTCTAACAAAGTTTTGGCTATTTTTACCTTTTGCATACCCTCCTGGGTAGGAGGCAGGGGTTGAACTATAGCTGTGAGGACTTCTCTGTCCTTCCATGGCTTTATTAAATGTACATAGTAAAGTTGTTCTTTCTTCCTTTTATCTTGCAAATCTCCCTTCATCTGACTTGTAGAAGAACTTGTTTCCTCTCGAATATATGCTTTAAAAAACTCCAAATAATTAAGTCAGCGCTAATCAGAGCTCAGGAGAACCAGTATGCAGCAATTCCAGCAATATGTGGACGGAGACTTTGTCAACCCGATAAAGTAAATCTTGACTGACCAAAAAATGAGGGCATTATCAAAATACATTATTAGCACTGGGTTCCTAAGGTTCACCATTAATTACCTTAAAGGGATACTGGCATGGGAAAAAAAAAAATTTTCAAAATGAATCAGTTAATAGTGCTGCTCCAGCAGAATTCTGCGCTGAAATCCATTTCTCAAAAGCGCAAACAGATTTTTTTATATTCAATTTTGAAATCTGACATGGGGCTAGACATATTGTCGATTTCCCAGCTGCCCCAAGTCATGTGACTTGTGCTGTGATAAACTTCAATCACTCTTTACTGCTGTACTGCAAGTTGGAGTGATATCACCCCCCTCCCTTTTCCCCCCAAGCAGCCAAAAAAAAGAACAATGGGAAGGTAACCAGATAGCAGCTCCCTAACACAAGATAACAGCTTCCTGGTAGCAAGAACAATACTCAATAGTAAAAACCCATGTCTCACTGAGACACATTGTTACATTGAGAAGGAAAAACAGCAGCCTGCCTGAAAGCATTTGTCTACAATAGTGCAGGCACAAGTCACATGACCAGGGGCAGCTGGGAAATTGACAAAATGTCTAGCCCCATGTCAGATTTCAAAATTGAATATAAAAAAAATCTGTTTGCTCTTTTGAGAAATGGATTTCAGTGTAGAATTCTGCTGCAGTAGCAATATTAACTGATGCGTTTTGAAAAAAACAAGTTTTCCGATGACAGGATCCCTTTAACATTTTCCTAGGCCCTGGACAGTGTATGGTCCCTCATTTGGGACATTCTAAAGTTAACCCAAGAGACTTTCAAATCTGGCATATCAGATGCTTTGGAGGGCACAAAGGACAACCCTGTTTCACCTGCTAGTACATCTAGGGGAAAATGATCTGCTTCAAGCATGGTCACCCCTTTAGTAACTACCTCTGAGATAGGTTCACAAACCCCGGGTGCATCCTTAGGAAGCCCTTTCTGAGACCCCTGTGGAGAACCTTCCTTTCCCCAGAGCTTCCAAAAGAGGGGGAAGTCTTGTCCCAAGATCACACTATGCAACAAAAGAGGGAAAACACTCACTTCATGGAAGACAATACCAGTAATCATTGCAAATGTAACTATGGTAGTGGGATAACGAGTCTCCATGAATACACAGTTCTTACAGATGAGACAGGAGGCTTAGGTCTGCAACAAAATGAACAGGCTCCAGACAAACTTAAACAGGGACAAGTTCCGTGCTATAACAGTCCGCAATAAGAGAATCTCCCCCCCCCCCCCCGGTATGCAGTTTTAACCCTTTAAGTGCCAGTATATTTTTGCACTCCGTGCTAGACGTTTTTAAAAAATGACCTTGGAGTCCTGTAGATGATAAGCTTGGCTGTAGCAAGCAATGCCAGTCAGCAGCATCAAGGGCAAATACGGTCTTGAGCTTTATTAAAAGGGGCATTGATTCACGGCAGGAAGGGGTCTTTCTTCCACTGTATAGAGCACTGGTAAGGCCCCATCTAGAATTTGCCGTACAGTTTTGGTCTCCAGTGCTCAAAGAGGACATTATTAAAGAGGGTACAGAGAAGGGCAACTAAGCTGGTAAAAGGTATGGAAAATCTTAGCTATGAGGAAAGATGAATTTTCACGTATGACACTCTGACTGCTACAATACGAGCACCCAGTATGTGTATTATGCACCATAAAACCCCCGAACAGTACAGAGACCCGAGAAAACCATATATTTACAGAAAGCTGACGAAGCTAAAACTGGTAAGTATCTTTTTTTACTGCAAACTACCAAACTGCAAAGCTATACTAAAACGTTTCTGCTGCAAACTACCAAACTGACTACCAAACTGCAATAATTTCCTAATAAAGGCATTTTTATTCAAGAAAAGAATTGTGGTGCTGTACTTCAACCAATTGACGCAAGAGGCGTGGAAGGTGGCCATTCAGGGTACGTGCACCAGGACCCACTGGTTTGAAGTTTTGTGATCTGATTCTACCAACCAAGCAAATATGTTTTACGGACAGAAACAAGCGAACAACATCTATGCAGAGCTGAAAATGCAATAAAATCGCTAAAAATGCAACAAAATCGCTAAAAATTCACCAAAATTGCATTATAATCACTGAAATAACATACAAAAGGTATTGCACAATACGGTTAGTGTATACGCTATTCGCAATGGCAATAAAGCTTAATAAAAAATTTGACAATCCATCTGGGGTTGCATGAGGGGGTCCCATGAAGAGGAGGCAGAAGGCTTTGGTAAAAATCATGTGAGTGTGCGTGGCGCTGTGATAGCAGGAAGTGCAGGCTTCAGTAGGTCACGTAGAATTCACGAGCCTGCTGCTACCTTGGGGCACCTGACTGATCATGATCCAGGGGCCACCCGATGCCCCGCTCTGCTCATTGCCTAGGAGCGGGGGGACGAGCAGGGACGGAGGGAGCGACTTGAAAAGCCGACCCTCCCCTCCCGAACCCGGAAGTGCAGCAGAATGTAGAATCGCTTCGGTACTTTTATCCATATAATGTAGATTCTATGTTCTGTGGCATTTAAAGGGTTAAAGAATATAGAAAAATACCTTACTGCTGTCACAAGGCATTCCCTCTTTGGAGTCACAGTAGCATACAAAGTTTGTTCACAGATATCGCAGCCTCTCTCTTTTCCAGTTCACCCACACAAACCTCTGCATAGAAAACCTCCCTTAAACCTCCCCACCTGCGGACTAATTGACAGCATATTGGTTTAGCTCTGCTCCAGGGTCCTAGCCTGTCTTACCCTAGAAATTTAAAGGAACCAATACCTCAGGCTCCATGCTATACATACACCTACCATAATATACAGTAACCCTACTTGGACAGAGCTCTTTGTCACAATATATATATGCTTTGCAAGATAAAAGGAAGAAAGAACAACTTTACTATGTACATTTAATAAAGCCATGGAAGGACAGAGAAGTCCTCACAGCATATATATATTGTATATATGTATAGTTTCTTACAAAACCAATTTTCTTGCATCAGCAGAAGCTGATTAAAAATAGTAAAATAAAAAATGTTACCATAGCAAGACACAAACAAAAAATAAAAACTCTAAATTGTCTTTTCACTCATTTTTCAAAAATGTGCTTTTCATTCTTCTATAAGCTAATGCAGCAACCATTTTAACACTTTATAGTGCAGGTAATTCTAACTACTAAAAACCAAAATATTTTGGAATTTGTTTAACCTGACTCTGTTATACCAATTTAGAGGCTATTCCTTACAGACAAAAGCAAAACCAAATAGGCAAGGACCTCTATAACTTTTTTATTTACTGGATGGGGAAAAGGATATTATGTGGAATTTCTTCTTCTGGTGGATTTAAAAAATGGTTTATACTGTAAAGCACAAACAGAGATGAAATAAAGACAGGATTAAAGATTGATGATTTCCTTCCAGTAAACCTGTGTTTTGACTGACTCTCAATCCTTTCATCTTTGAAACCTCAGATTTGAGAAATTCTAGTTCATTTTTAAATTTTCACCAAGAATTTCTAACATTGTCATTTTTTTTACTCAGCCTCTCTTTCTGAGTTTTAAGTACACGGCATGTAATCCATGTATCCTCAGGGGCGATCCTGGCCCCTCCGCCGCCTGAGGCCTACCCCCCCCCCCGGAAATTTTCTCTTAAAGGGGTTGTTCACCTTCAATGTGCAAATCTTATGAAACCACTAACAATGCTCTCAATGTGTTAGAAAAAACATTTTCCATAACAAAAAGTAAAAATGCCATTGTAAAAGCTAATTTCTAGACCTATTAACTCAGTCCTTCTCCTGTCTCTCTGACCAGTTTTCTGAAGTGATGGGAGTGGCCTATTTTGAACCTGACACACCAAGAACTTCCTATATGATGACATCATCATGCCCAGGCTTTGCCCTTACTTGTTCCCTATTGGATGTTGATACTGCCCTCCTCCTAGTAATTTATTGGGTGCTTGTGAACTGTAACCAGTCACATAATTTGAATGGTCATTGGTTGATTACTCAATTCTAATGGCAGAGGTTAACAGACGCAGCATATAAACAAACCTGCCTTGCAACAAACAATCACACAGCCATGCAGACAAATACTGCAGAAAAGGAAGGAGCAACATTGTTTGGCAACCTTTGGCATTAAGCATAATGTCAGTTATTTACAAAATTGCAACAAAACCAGCACTGACTTGCTTAGAAACGTATGTAACTTACACATCTAGCAGGGACAGTAGGGTTGCCACCTCACCCTTTTAAAACCAAACACATATGAAATCCACAGGCTGCATGGCTAATTATCAACTCATTTAGATGCTGCAGACTGAACTGATTTCTGTGCAGCCATGTATCATGCATCTAAATGAATTGCTAATAAGCCCTGCAGTGTTTGGTTTTAAAAGGGTGAGGTGGCAGCCCTAAGTGACAGGCAGAGCAGTGATGAGGGCAGGTATGTTTTTTGAACATTTTGTGCGCTCTCCTGGGGGGGGGGGGTAATTTACCTAGGAAAACGATACCTTTTTTAAGTGTTCCACTTCTGGAACAAGATTTAGAGCTCTAAATACCAAAAAATGAAAAAGTTATATTTTTCATGATATAGGGATCTATACCAGAAAAATATTTTACCTTTTTTATGAGGTAAATACACAAAATAATACATGGACCCCCCCCTCCCCAAAAAATAATAATATATTTCTGGAAAGTACAAGTGTCATCTCCCATAGTAGCCATTATAATCCAATAATTCAAATTTTTAAAAATGATTTCTTTTTCCTGTGTAATAATAAAACAGTAGCTTGTACTTGATCCCAACTAAGATATAATTAATCCTTATTGGAAGCAAAACCAGCCTATTGGGTTTATTTAGTGTTTACATGATTTTCTAGTAGACTTAAGTAGGAAGATCCAAATTATGGAAAGATCCATTATCCGGATAACTCCAGGTCCCAAGCACCTCGATCCCCCCCATCTGCACAGTTGAAGTCTCTGCAGCACACAGCCCACACTCCTCCTCCCTCTCACAAACTTGTAACAGTTTCTCTTCAGTACCTGAATGCTGCTCAAATTCCCCAGCACAGCCCAGCACAGGAAGCAGTGGCAGATTGACAGCAGACATAGCCAATAGGAGTTAAGTTAGCTGCCAGTACAATGTGTGATGTCATATAAGGAAGAGGAAGTGAACACTGTAGTGTTTTTGGGGGTCAGTGACCCCCTCCCAGCACAGGGTCTGTGTGGAACTGAAGGATTAGTACAGGGACACTTCTGAGGTGAATATCTCTTGAACTGTACTTTTTCTGTTAACTATTTCTATGGAAAAGTTTGTTCTATTCATGTGAACTGTTAGATTTGTCAATTTGTTACAAAGGTGAACAACCCCTTTAAAGTACCAGGAGCAGCATTTTTGCTGCCCCTGGAACCTAGTGGGGCGCTGCCGCCTGAGGCGACAGCCTCAACTCGCCTCATTGGCGAAGCACCCCTGTGTATTCTAACTCTTACTTTCATTTTTAAATTCCCACTTAGAGGAATTCTGATTTTCTTTCTGTTTGTACTAATTATTGTTACTTTAATAATTATTTTGTGTGGTAGAATTCCTTGCTATGTGCCGAACTCTGGAATGCACATAGAACCTAAACACTTAATTTTCTGTACATTTTTTAACTGTACTGTACACAGTTTGTTTCTCAGGATAGGAAGCCTGTATGGCAAACAAGCCCATGGATCTGGAGATCCTTTCATACACTTCCATTCTAAGCATGTACATTTGGTAATTATTTTTTACTAAGATATCTATTGTTTTTGTAACAAAACAATTATTAAAACTAGACAAAACAATTGATCAACTTTTTACTTATAAATATGAATTAGATTCCATGGTATGCCCTACTGCCTGGTTAACCATACTGTATATAAGATTTACAGAAAAAAGCCACACGTCCATCAAGTTCAACCTTAAGTCTGTATATGACCTGCCTAACTGCTAGTTGATCCGGAGGAAGGCCAAAAAAAACATTTGAAGCCTCTCCAATTCGCCTCAGAGGGGTAAAAATATCCTCCCAGACTCCAAAATGGATCAACTTGTAATATAAACTATTTTCAGTAACCCTGTATTCCCTCACTTGCTAAAAAGACATCCAACCCTTTTTTTTAAAGGTATCTAATGTATCAGCCAGTACGAATGATTCAGGGTGAGAATTCCATATCTTTTCAGCTCTCACTGTAAAAAACACCTTCCCAATATTTAGGCGGAACCTCCTTTCTTCTAATCAGAATGGGTGCCCTCTTGTGAGCTGGAAGGTAAATAAAGCATCTGTGAAGGCCTTGGTGCCTTGTTCACATTAATTTTTAGTAAAGCATTATGAATCATAATGGAGTTATTCTTAGCCCCTGCCACAATGCATTCCTCATTTCCAATCTTTGCTTACCGGGTTGCTGTTTTACAACATTTATTATAGTGTTTATATATGTTAAATACAGCTTCTGTCCCACGCATGGTTTGACGCGCTAAACAAAGAGCCTGTGAGGAAAGCCGCGCCTCCTCTCACCAACCAAGTCATCTGTTTATCCACGGCCGACGTGAGGCGAACCTTAACCAAGGTCAATCCACGATAAGGCTGCCAGACCAGACAAAATTCCTGGTTGTGTGCTCAGAGACTGTGCTGATCAGCTGGCTGACGTCTTCACTGACATTTTCAACACTTCGCTAAGCTAGATGATCATCCCCACATGCTTCAAGTCCACCACCATCATTCCAGTGCCAAAGAAATCTTCAGTAACCTGCCTGAATGACCGCCCTGTTGCACTAACCCCTGTCATCATGAAATGCTTTTAGAGACTTGTGATGGCACACATCAAGAGCACCCTCCCCCGCTCACTGGACCCACTACAATTTGCATATCGGCCAAACAGGTCAATTGAGGATGCCATATCTTCTGTACTCCACCTCTCACCAACTCATCTGGACAAGAAAGACAGTTATGGGAGTGCTGTTTATAGACTTTAGCTCAGCATTCAATACCATCATCCCTCAAAAGCTGAGTGGGAAACTAAGCGAGCTGGGATTGAGTACCTCTTGTGCAATTGGATCTTGGACTTTCTGTCAGAGAGGCCTGAGTCTGTTCGTATCGGCGACAACATTTCCAGCACCATCAGATTGAGCACAGGAGCTCCTCAAGGATGTGTACTCAGCCCGTTGTTGTACACATTGCTGACACATGACTGCATAGCTAGACACAGCTCAAACCACATCATCAAGTTCGCAGATGACACAACTGTGGTGGGGCTCATCAGCCACGACGACGATTCAGCGTACAAAGATGAGGTTCAGCAGCTGGCGGTCTGGTGCAGTGAGAACAACCTGTCACTCAATGTGGATAAAACAAAAGAGAAGACAGTCGACTTCAGGAGAACTCGCCCTGCTCACACACCACTCAACATCAACGGCTCCACAGTAGAGACAGTAAAGAACACCAGATTCCTGGGAGTCCACATCTCTGATGACCTCACCTGGACCACCAACACCGCCCCCATCACCAAAAAGGCTCAGCAGCATCTTCACTTCCTAAGACGACTGAAACGGGCCAGCCTTCCGCTTCCCACCCTCACAGTGTTCTACAGCGGCACCATAGAGTGCGTCCTGACGAGCTGCATCTCCATCTGGTGCATTAGTGCGCGCTCTGCTGACTGGAAAAGTCTACAGCAGACTGTCAGAGCAGCTGGCAACATCGTTGGAGCAGCTCTTCCATCACTGCAGGACATCTTCCACAAGCGCTGTGCAAGAAAGGCCTCCTACATTGCACTGGACTCCACACATACCTCACACGGAGTGTTCACGCTGCTTCCATCCGGCAGACGATTTCGCAGCATTAAAGCCCAAACCAGGCTGAGCGAAAGCTTTTTTCCACAAGCTTTTTGTGATATGTGCTAGGTGGAGTCATGTCGTCTCACTGTGTATTCGTATACGTTTGAGATGACAATAAAGTTTACTTTGACGGGAATAAATTGAGAACAGTAACAATTCAATATCAGCCCCAATCTATGCTCTGCAGGGCAGCCCTTGAGCTAAAAAAAAAAAATTTTTTCTGAAAATCAGGGTTTTTGTTGTCCCAGTGTATATTTGTTTTTTGCACCAGACATTAAATCACTTGTTCAACGGTTCAATAACTTGCACATTTACTGTACATTCTGGGTCATGTGAATAGTTAATTGATTATATATATTACATAGTTAGGTTGAAAAAAGACACACGTCCATCAAGTTCAACACTGGAACTCTATTTTAACCTGCCTAACTGCTAGTTGATCCAGAGGAAGGCAAAAAAAACCCCATCTGAAGCCTCTCCAATTTGCCTCAGAGGGGGAAAAATTCCTTCCTGACTCCAAAATATCAATCGGACTAGTCCCTGGATCAACTTGTACTATGAGTTATTCTCCATAACCCTGTTATTTTCCATAACCTCACTTGCAAAAAAGCCATCCAACCCCTTTTTAAAGCTGTCTAATGTATCAGCATGTACAACTGATTCAAGGAGAGAATTCCACATCACAGCCCACTGTAAAAAACCCCTTCTGAATATTTAGTCGGAAACCTCTTCTAATCGGAATGGGCGACCTCATGTCAGCTGGAAAGACCTACTGGTAAATAAAGCATTAGAGAGATTATTATATGATCCTGTTATATGTTTATACATGCTTATCATATCAGACCTTAAGCGCCCCTTCTCCAGCGTGAACACACCCAATTTGGCCAGTCTTTCTTCATAGCTAAGATTTTCCATACCTTTTACCAGCTTAGTTGCCCTTCTCTGGACCCTCTCTAATATAATAATGTTCTACTGAAGACCAAAACACTGTCAGCCTTACCGGTGCTCTATAAAGTGGAAGAATGACCGACCCCCTCCTCCCTTGAACCTATGCCCCTTTTAATACAGCTCAAGACCTTATTTGCCCAAGATGCTGCTGACTGGCATTGCTTGCTACAGCCAAGTTTATTATCTACAAGGACTTCAAGGTCCTTCTCCATAATGGATTTGCCTAGTGCAGTCCCATTAAAGGAAAACTATACCCCCAAAATGAACACTTAAGCAACAGTTCATATCATATTAAGTGGCATATTAAAGAATCTTACCAAACTGGAATATATATATAAGTAAATATTGCCCTTTTACATCTCTTGCCTTGAGTCACCATTTCATGATGGTCTGTGTGCTGTCTCAGAGATCACCTGACCAGAAATACTACAACTCTAACTGTAACAGGAAGAAGTGAGGAAGCAAAAGACACAACTCTGTCTGTTAATTGGCTCATGTGACCTAACATGTATGGTTTGTTGGTATGTTTGTGAGTACAGTGAATCCTACGATCCCAGGGGGCGGCCCTTGTTTTTTAAAATGGCAATTTTCTATTTATGATTACCCAATGGCACATACTACTAGAAAAGTATATTATTATGAAAATGGTTTATTAACATGAAGCAGGGTTTTACATATGAGCTGTTTTATGCAATATCTTTTTATAGAGACCTACATTGTTTGGGGGGTATAGTTTTCCTTTAAGGGTATAAGTGGCTTGTATATTTTTACATCCCAGATGCATGACTTTACATTTATCAACATTGAATCTCATTTGCCACCCTACTGCCCAGATTGCCAGTGTGTCAATATCTTGTTGCAAGGATGCCGAATCCAGGATGTAATTAATTAGGCTGGATAGTTTTGTGTCATCTGCAAACACTGATACATTACTTACAATACCCTCCCCTAAGTCATTAATGAGCAAGTTAAATAAAAGTGGACCCAATACTGAGCCCTGAGGGACCCTCACTAAGAACCTTACTCCAAACAGAGAATGTACCTATCCTGTAGCCAGTTTCCTATCCTCTCTGGAATAAGAGAAAATGTCTTCTAAATGTTATGCTAAAATCTCTACTTCTTGTTTATACCAGTCTGATGGAAGTCAATCCAAACTAATAAAAGGGTTTTATACACCACACAAATTTGTTTACTATAATAAATCAATTTAGTTTTACTTTAATAAATCCATTATAATAAATTTAATTAAAAATAAATGGATTTATTATTATAGTAAACAAATTTGTGTGGTGTATAAAACCCTTTTATTAGTTTGTCTTAGTGTTCCAACATAATTTTAACAATGTGACAATGTAAATTTATGATAGAAATCTATTTAAAGAGTGCATCTCAAATAATACTGATTAAACCGAAATAACTTATACGTGTGTTATATTCATGATTTTCGACTCTTCAATCTAGTAATGAACTTCTGGCATTCCATTCATCGCTTATTAATTATAGTTATGATATAAATTAAGTTTATCAAATGAATTGTTTATCAAATGTGCTCGAATTAATTTCAAGGGTTAAACTGTTTGATTTGCTATTGTCAGGGTTAATTAAGTGTTTTTTCAATTAAATAATTAATGATGTATTGTCCGTTTCTTAGATTTAAGAGTTATTTGCCTATGACTACGTATTGTGGATACGAATGTGTCAGGTGTTTTGTTTTTAACCTGTTGAAATAAATTCTTGATTTTAAACCTCCTGTGTGGACTTGGAGTGCTCGCCGACTTTGTACCATGGCTGTTGCCCACTGCGAGAGCTTGTTGTGGACTTGGGTATTATAAGTCAGCCTGTCTAGGTTGAGTGCATTAAAGTCACCCATAAGGCACAGTGGGGCAGCTGGGAATCCTGATATTACTCTCATTATCTGTTCTAGGGATGCACCGAATCCACTATTTTGGATTCGGCCGTATTCTTCGCCAAAAGATTTGGTTGAATACAGAACTGAATCCTAATTTGCATATGCAAATTAAGGATGGCAAGGGGAAAACATTTTTTACTTCCTTGTCTTGTGACAAAAAGTAACGTGATTTCCCTTCCTGCCCCTTATTTGCATATGCAAATTCAGATTCGGGTTGGCCGGGCAGAAGGATTCGGCCGAATTTAAATCCTGCTGAAAAAGGCAGAATCCTGGCCAAATCCCGAGCCGAATCCTGGATTTGGTGCATCCCTAATCTGTTCTAGTGGAGGGGTTTGGAAGGGTGGTGGTATATATACTGTACACTTGCTAAGGTTAGTGGCTGGTACAGGAGATAACTACAAATCTGCCTTGCGGGTCTGAGCGTAGGTCAAGTAGGTTAAACAGGAGTTCTTTCCTTACAAGGATGGAGGTACCTCTGGCATATGTGGAAAATGTAGCATGGTAGGCGGGAGCTACCCTGGGATTCTTAAGCGTTGGCCCTCCAAGTGAGTTTCCTGCAATAGGAGAACATGAGGCTTGATTTTTTTAACATAGTCTAAGACTAAGCGTTTGACTTTAGAGTTTAGACCCCTCACATTTCACGAGACAAGCACCAGAGGTTTGTTCTCAAAATCATCTAGCATTTACAGATGCGGCCGCGATCCAATGGAATTTTAAGTCCCGTCCGATCGACATCTGGCCAACTTTCGGCCAGACATCGATTGGGGAAGCCCGAAGGGGAAAACAGTTAATTAACCCTCGATATTCGACTGCCGAATGTAAATCTTTCGACTTTGAATATCGAAGATGAGGATTTACCGCAAATAGTTATATCGATGAAAAACGGTTAGATCGAACGATTTTTCTTCGACCAAAAAATATTTAGAAAGCCTATGGGGACCTATGGTGGTTTTAGGTGGCGAAGTAGGGGATCAAAGTTTTTTTTTAAAGAGACAGTACTTTGACTATTGAATGGTCGAATAGTCAAACGATTTTTAGTACGAATCGTTCAATTCGGAGGTCGAAGTAGCCAAAAAATCATTAGAAATTCAAAGTTTTTTTTATTCTATTCCTTCACTCGAGCTTAGTAAATGGGCCCCTTAGCCATAGTAAACATTAATCAGGGAAAGAATGCAATAACACATAGTGGGTACGGTTTAAATGGGTAAATACATTGTTCAGTTATCAACAGTTCATTGTTATGGTATTGTCTCGGGTGAGGCTTACTGATTGTTCGTGCGCACAGATCAAGTGTGGAAGTATCCTCTGAGGGCCCTCCGGGGTTTACAGTCCACAGGTGAACAGAATGGTATGTTAAGGAGAGTTCTTGAGGGGGAATAATCATTCCTGTGGACAGGGAGCAATCATGTAGTGTGGTGCTTGGCAAGTGACTACAGTTACTTCAGGGTTTCTCCAGAGGGTTTTGCGTGCAGTGGTCCCGGAGTCACTCACCCCCTATTGCGTACCGCAGAGATCCTTTCTGTGGCCTCTGCAATCAAAGGGGTGTGAAGGAACCACGCTTACAGTCAGCCAGCCAGCTGCTGGGGAGTGTGCTCACGTGAGTCCCCGGCTTAACCAGTGCTAATGGGCCACACCTGTCTCCCTGACTGACATGGTGCTGCAGATGTTGTTGTTGCTTGGTACAAGGAGCGGATGTCTCCCTGTGTTGCCTGGATGGAGGTAATCAGCTTTGGGCAGTGTATGAGGGGAGGGTGAAGGGAGATTTTGAAAACACCCTTAGGAGCACTGTGAGATGCGTTTCAGTTATGTCCCCTCATGGCTGATTTTTAGTTCCTGAACAGACAAAGTGGTAACTGCAGAAACACTTTATATCAACTGAAGCCCTTTAAGCTGGAGGTAAAACACACCACACCTTCCCTTTTCAGCCTATAAAAATAAGAAAGATGAAAAAAAGAAATATTGTAACATTAACAACGTAACATGCATAAAAAATTTTCAAAGTGTGACTGAAAGTCTAAGAGAGTGTAAAAAGAAAGTTAGGGGATTGGTTGGGGATTGAACAACACTTGGCGTTCTACGGTAACCCATCAATACCAAACTGGTGTCTTCCTTCCATTCCCATGCTTTTTTGGGTATATTTCTAGTATGCATACTCCTGCTTCTTCCAAGCCATCTCCCTCTGGATGCTCTGCATCCGAGGTCTGGTGTATGAGTTGATATATGGATGTAAAATCACTGAATATTCTGCAGGCGAATTGAGGGTCATTAAAGGACCAGTAACATCAAAAAAATCTTTTAAAAAAATCGTTAGTACACATCAAAAAAAACACCAACACAAATTATAATTTAAAATCACAAAGCCTTTATTTTTTTAACAGTGTTTATTTTGTTTTCAAGTTAGGGGGGGGTACAGAAGAGAAAAAAAGGGGAAAAAAAAAAAAAAAAAAGGGGGTATCAGGTACATTCCACACAGTCCACAAAATACAGTATAATAGCAGAGATAAAAGACCTCATCTCAGTACACAATGCATAGCATATACAAGAAGCATAGAGTAATAAATGCAGAGAGACATCGTGAAATCAGGTGCACCTAAATTTATCTCCCGACACGAGCCAGTATACCACTATAGAAGCCCTATTATCTAGGAGTTGGCCTCCGTCCATTCCTCCCAGGTTTTCTCAAATTTGGCGGTGCACCCCCTAGCTAGATATGTCATCTGAATCAGCGGAAGATTTTTATTAATAAGGTCTAACCAAAACTGTAAGGAAGGTACTTTTGGGTCCATCCATTTCATAAGGAGCGCTTTCCTAGCATAAAACAGTAGGCTACGCCAGAGGTCTCTCTTCGCTCTAAAGGGGGTCACCTCGTCTACCACTCCAAGAACACATACTTGTGGTGACATTATTTTGGGGAAAGTCGTTTTGTCCTGTATATGGGTCATCACTCTGTTCCAGAATCTATGCTTTTGGACAGTCACCGTATCGCATCCAGCTAAACGCAATGCAGGCAGATACAAACACTATCGAAACAATCACTCATGTGCAATTCTCTGGCTCGCTGCCAGCCCAGTGCAGAGAACAGAGCAGGAGCGACCGGGGCAGGGAGCGGTGGAGGAGGAGGGGGCCTGGCCAGTCACTGATGATGAGAAGAGGCTGCCGCTGCCAACATTGATTTACAGCTCCCTCCACCGCCTCCACTACCACCGCTTCCTCCAGTGTCCAGGTGAGCGCTTCTTATCTATTGTGCAGGAGGAGGAGGGGGCCCGAGCAGTCACTGCATCGCATCGCAGGCATGAGGCATCCATCTTGCTCCTTCACACGCTGTCTGTAGAGTAGCCAGGGAGGAGAAATGGAGCCCAGCAGCATCGATGGTCGCCCTTTCGCCTTTTCTGTACAGGACAGGAAGTGCAGTTTCTGTAAGTTATTTCTTAATAAAGGCTTTGTGATTTTAAATTATAATTTGTGTTGGTGTTTTTTTTTGATTTGTACTAACGATTTTTTTAAAAACATTTTTTGATGTTACTGGTCCTTTAAGGTAAAGCAAAAAATAGAACAAATGCAAGGCCAGAAAAAATATAGTAAAAACAATATTTTTTGTGAACTTTAAAACTTAAAGGAGAAACAAACCCTTTACCACCCTTTTTTTTGGTAAACGGTTTGTTTCTCTTTTAACACATTTCAATAAGCCTATTGTGGGCCATTATCCGTTACAATCACTCTTGGTATGCCAAGTCTAGCTAGAATTGACTTAGGGGCAGATTTATCAACGGTAGAGGTGAATTTTCGAATTGAAATAATTCGAATTCCGAGCTATTTTTTGTGTACTTCGACCAGGGAATAGTCCTAATTCGATTTGAATTTGAAAATTTGAATATCGAAATTTATCATGTGCTGTCTCTTTAAAAATTCTGACCCTTGATAAATATGCCCCTTAGTATGCATGACTACCTTTTCAGCTTGCAAATCTTGTAGCTTTGCCAGTTCAGGATAGTTTGAGAAGTAGTCCATAACTGCTAGATATTGTTGTCCCCTAAAAGTGAAAATATCCATACCAATTTTCTCCAAAGGAGAGACTGGATATTCTTTATCAAGGTAAGGTTCCTTTGTTTGACACTTATCAGTATTTTATCTTGTTGTGTAGCCTTGGCAATTAGAGACCATAGGGCATGACTAACTGGAACTTGTCTAAATTCACATGTGCAAAAATGTAATTAGTGAAGGTAGTTTCTGAGGCATTCCCAGTCAAATATGCACATGATAGCGTGTCTTCTAGCATCAAGTTCTTTCCTGACTTAGGGTAGGACTACATGGACGATGGGCAAAAACGCAGACTTCACGTTGGATGTGACAGAAATAAGGTAAATAATGGAAATGTCGGGTGGAGTTGCAGCATTGATCTTACACGACACGACTGTTGGATGCAGACGCTGCACGCTGTCTATTAAGCTTTAATTGGTTCTGACTAGCTCTTTCAAGTACTTAGTCCAGTCTAGCATCATGATCTGTATGGCTTTAACTCACACAAGCATATCATCCATTCCTTGCATCATTTGGCGAATAGCGCAATGAAATACTTCTGGTACTGAACTAAGTCCAAAAGGCAACCTCTGAAAACAGTATAGGTTAAAAGGTATTTACATAACTTCTGGCTCTCTTCATCCAATGGTATCTGCCAAAATCCTTTAGATGCATCCAATGTGGAGATGGTGGAATTTAGCTCCAGAAGTGTCTCCCAGAATTTCTGTTCTAGTAGACAAGGGAAAATGCTCTCGTTTAATGCACTTATTCAGGCCTTTGGGATCTAAACATTTTTCTTTTGACCCATTCAATTTCTCATATTTTTTAAGGAACAGTTCAGTGTAGAAATAAAAACTGGGTAAAGAGATGTGCAGTATAAAAAATGTTTCTAATATAGTTAGTTAGCAAGAAATGTAATGTATAAGGGCTGGATTGACTGGATATCTAACATACAGAACAGAACACAACTTCCTGCTTTTCAGCTGTCTAAATCTGAGTCAGTCAGTCAGCGATTTGAAGGGGGGGGGGCACATGGGATATAACTGTTAAGTGAGTTTGCAATTGATCCTTAGCATACAGCTCAGATTCAAAAGCAACAGTTATGGCTTATGTGCCCCCCCCCCCTCAAGTCACTGATTGGTTACTGCCTGGTAACCTATCCGTGGAAACCAAGAGAGCTAAAAAGCAGGAATTAGTGTTCTGTCTATTACGTTAGACACCCAGTCACTCCAGCCTTTATACATTGAATTTTTGGCTAACAAACTATATTATAAACATCTTTGAATAATTCCTTTAAGCCTGTGAGGAATGTTGGAGATCTGGAACAACCACCTTGGTTACGGAATACAGGTGATCTTTAAAGGTGAAGGAAAGCAGGATTACAAAACAGTCCCAAAATGTTCCCAATTACCCCCTGTCCTGAAACACTGGGTTAGATATTCTCTCTTTGCCTTTTAGAAGCGCTGCTCATGCTCCAAACTTGCCTACATTTCACTAGCTTAGCCGGCGCCATGTTCTACATCACTTACCCATAAAACCTAGTTCCCCACTGACTTGCAAAATCATTGTTTAAACACATGAATAAATGCGTTAATGATTATAGACCTCAGACAAAACACAGAGCCTTTCTTCCCCTTATAGCAACATTATCTTCTAAGTGGAGCGGGGAGTTTAGAACAGCATTGTGTCACTATGGTGACAGAAGCTCTCTTGCTCAGCTTACAAGATAGTTTTGTGAACAGGGAGGAAAGGCTGTGTGTTTTGTCTGACTGAAGTCTGTGATCGGTTTATGCATTTATTTGTGTTTAACCAATTATATTACAGACACGAAGTTTGAATAGACTGTTCGGGTTTCATGTGGCACAAATGTCTTTGCTGCAAAGGGAAAACATTAGATTTAATTGCGCGTTACGGTACCCAGGACTTGGGGGAATAGTTGTACACATGTACAAGCCCTCAGATGGGGATTTTTATTGAGACAAAAGCTATATACCTTAAATAATTTGGAATTCAATTTCAGATTAATTTCACAAGGAAACAGTGGGAGAAAAGCTTCTAGTAAGCGAAACATACTGGCCAATACTTTTAGCTGCATTTGTATTTTAAAGTTGGTTCTCCTTTAAATTAAATGCAAATATTGCACTGTCCCAGATTTGGGATGAGTATGCCACCATAAACCCTTAAACACAGTTTGGTTTCTTGCAGAAATTACTTAGGTTGGCCTATATTATATGAATGTATGTATGCCCATAACTAATTTATCTTTAATCAAAGATTCAGTTAGTGCACCAAAATCACAGGACTGACTTTTTATTATTTACTATTTACTATTTTTATAACTTCAGGTCTGTCACATATTCATGAGATGTTTCATGCAATTTAGAAATGAACACGTCTCTCAAATGTGATATTTTTCTTGGAACACCATAGTTCTCACATTTTTAAGCAATGCAATTATATTATCCTACTCTGCCTCTGCAAACTGAAAATTATTGTATACTTCATTAGCTTCCTGCCCAGCTACTGTAAGGAACAGTGCAATTTTTTTTACATCCTCTTCCTCATGTGCCTTAATTGCTCTCTGATATAGCAGAAATCTGGCCCAGTTCTGCTGTTACCTTACATGCTCAGTTCAGGAAGCTGCTCTCCATGCTGTCACTGTAATTACTGGAGCTGGAGCTTGTTCACAAGTGCACTTTTGACACCATGTGTTATTCTGTAAAACTGACAGTGATCAGAATGTTAGACTTTTATTCAGAGAGCTTGTAGTACAGAGCAGTTGAGCCTCATGGCAGAATTTTTTGTTCCTGAACAGACAAAGTGGCTAACCGTAAAAACTGCAGAAATACTTAAAGGAATATGTGTCGGTTTTATTTGTAAATTACATTATTTACACTGCAAATAATTAACTGATGTGTTTTGAAAAAAACATGGTTTTCTGGTGACAGAATCCCTTTAATATCAACTGAAGCACTCTAGTGGCTGGAGGTAAAACACACCAAACCAGGAAGTTCTTGACAATCAGGTGCTGACAGGACACCAGGTAAAAATCTGGTGGGCCCCGCCAACCCAGAAATGCTTCCTGCCCTGAGCGCTGCACCCTTACCGCTTGGGGGGTTGTGGCTGGGGCAAGAGGCAAAAGGGCAGAAGGGGTTGCAGCTGGGGTGTGTGGCCCCGGATGAGCCCCTGAGGAGGCAGCCTGGTGGACCCCAGACCACCAGTCTGGCATTGTATAGATGTCAATCATCTGCAAGAAAATATTTGTTGTATACTTTTAAGCAGAAAGCTTTTTAAATGCCCTCTTCATTGAACACATGTTGAACATGGGGATATAGTGCCCATTTAACAACTAACATCCATTTTACCTTCTTTTCCAAAATAGGTTGAATTAAAAGAATTTGTAAAAGTCTGTGACAGGATATATGAAGTTGACAGCAATGCAGAAAATAACTTAACATTTTCACGTCTTCTCAACTGTAAGGTAATAAAAGGCTTACTTTCACATAAGTTAAATTAATTTGCAAAAAAGTTTGTCATTTCTCAATTATGTCCCCCTGTTGGGTCTGCTATATGGTGGTTGTACCACAGTATGCAGATATCTTTAAAGGAATTGTTCAGTATAAAAATAAAAACTGGGTAAAACACTCGCATATTTGGCTAAGACTTCCACGCCCACTACCATGATCCCTCGAATTAAGAAACTGAATGGAGATGTTACTTCCTCCCCTAAAGAAATCGTTTCAACGTTTCAGGAGTATTATACCTCTTTATACCAATCTCATATAACTAAATCCCCAGCGTCCATTAGTCTTTACTTGAGTCAATTCCCTATCCCCAGTTTGGATTTCCCTCAGGTCGCATTCCTAGAAGCGGATATAACTGTCCAAGAAATTTCGGAGGCTATACATTCCCTTCCGAATAATAAAACACCAGGAGTTGACGGTCTCCCAGCTGAGTGGTATAAAACTGTAGCTAAAGACCTAATTCCCAATTTACTCCTTATGTACAATGCTTCCTTGGCTGACCACCGTCTCCCTCCCTCTTTATATTCGGCCTTGATAATTTTGATACATAAATCGGGCAAGCACCCTGAATCCTGTGATTCCTATCGCCCTATATCACTTATTAACACGGATGCCAAGATATTGGCGAAAATTTTGGCCACCCGGTTGATTAAGGTTATCACTTCTATCATTCACCCGGACCAATCCGGTTTTATGCCCGCTAGATCCACCTCTGTTAATCTTAGACGTCTCTATACCAATCTGCAAATGCTTCATGACAACTCCGGCTCCCGAATCATAGTATCTCTTGACTCTGCTAAGGCGTTTGATACGGTAGAATGGTCCTTTCTGTGGGAGACGCTCAGGTTATTTGGCTTTGGTCCTAAATTTATAGCTTGGGTCCAGTTACTTTATGCACATCCAGAGGCTCAGATTAGGGTTAATAACTCCAATTTTCTACCTTTCTCATTGTATCGTGGCACCCGCCAGGGCTGCCCACTGTCTCCTTTATTGTTTGCATTGGCAATTGAACCTCTGGCCATAATGATTAGACAGGCTACCAATATAACTGGACTCCGTTACAAAACCTGTGAAGAGCGCATTGCTTTGTATGCGGATGATATTTTGCTATTTCTTGCGGACCCAGGCCCTTCCCTTCATAATGCCCTTTCCCTTATCCAAGAATATGGGACGTATTCGGGCTTGAAGGTCAATTGGGATAAATCCTCCATTTTACCGGTGGATCCTGTCCCTGTTGTCCTTCGACCCCCATCTCTTCAATTACAGTGGTCTGACCAAATTAAATATCTGGGAATTATTGTAACTGCCAAAGATTCCTCCTTCCTTGATGATAATTTGCTGCCGTTGCTTAGTACCTTCCTCAAAACGGCAACCTCCTGGAAGGGTCTCCCTTTGACTTTATGGTGGAAAATTAATCTGTTTAAAATGATTTTCCTACCGAAATTTCTGTATTATTTTCGAAATGCTCCCGCGAAGATACCTAAATCATTCTTTAGCAGAGTCAATAGTGCTTTGATCTCATATGTATGGGCGGATAAACGCCCTAGGATCTCCTGGAATTCTCTTACAGCTACTGTCCCGAATGGGGGCCTGGGACTCCCGCATCTTTGGTTTTACTATGTAGCAGCACAACTGTCACATGTGCATGAATGGCTGGTCCCTAATCCAGAAGACCCCAATATGTTATTTCACTCCCTTATCCTAGGTTCGATCGAATCCCTCTGCCACTGCCCTAAAAGGAAGTTAAAGGACTCTGCTATTCTGCCTCCTGTATTGAGGGCCCCCTATGATGCCTGGCAGACTGCAAGGAGGTTGCAGCGCCTGTCGAATCCCTTGCTTACTCCATACACCCCTCTGTGGGGCAATTCCCATCTTCCCCACCTTCGGCATCTGCCTGATTTTATATATTGGCCCATTCGTAACATTAAAACTTTTGGAGACCTGTTACAACATGGGTCATTTCCAACATTTCAGCAGCTACAAGATTCTGTGGCTCCTATGAGTTTGAATGTGTTCCGATTTCTGCAATTGCAACATGCTTGTAGAGCCCAGTTTGGTCCGGGTCCAATTACTTATCATACTTTTCTGTTTGAAGATATTCTTAGAGTGGAGAGTACGAGACAGCTAGTTACTCACTTATACAAAGCTTTGCAAGACCTAGGACCTTCTCCATTTGACTCTGCCCGTCGTAAATGGCAATCAATACTACCAGTGATTAATGATGATATTTGGGAGGAAGCCACCGCTTCTAGCTATGGTTTCCTTATTTCTACTAGGGATAGGTTAATTAATTTTAAAGTTCTCCACCTCTATTACTTTTCACCCCTCAGATTGCATAATATATTCCCCGACAAATCTCCAGCATGTCCCAGATGCCAAGACCCATCCGCAGATTTTTTACATATTTTGTGGTCCTGCCCCAAGATTGCTCGATTTTGGCGTGCGGTGGTTAAATGTATGAGTGATGACTTGGAGCTGCCTCAAGTCCTCTCTCCTGAAGCCTGTCTTTTGGGTGTAGTGGGAGATATGGTTCCACAGAATCACGTTAAAATTTTATACCGTACTTTGCTGTTTTATGCTAAAAAGGCCATCATACTTCATTGGCTTCAGCCTGCACCTCCCTCAGTCCAATATTGGATTGCCTTGGTTAACCGCACCTTACCACTTATTAAACTCACTTATGAAGCGCGTGGCTCCTCAACTAAATTTGAGAAGATCTGGGAGAGATGGCTTGAGGTATATCCTAACCCTAATGTTCAGTGATTGCTTTGTTTTAAACCTGTCCTTGATGACCATACTGTCTTATTGTAATGCCTGCTGACTTCTATTGTGTGGATTGTATATTTTTGATCACACGTGTCTGTTTGATATGTATTGATATGTCACTTTGCCTTTTGCTGAATAAAAGAAAACTTTAAAAAAAAAATAAAATAAATAAAAACTGGGTAAATAGGCGTTGCAAAATAAAAAATGTTTTTAATATAGTAATGTATAAAGGCTGGAGTGACTGGATGTCTAACAGAACAGAACATTACTTCCTGCCTTGCAGCTGTCTTAGTTTCCACTGATCAGTGACTTGAAGAGGTTCATATGGGTCACTAAGTTTTGCTTTTGTATATAACCAGCATGCTGAGAATCAATTGCAAACTCACTGAACAGTTATGTCTCATGTGGGCCCCCCTTCAAGTCGCTGACTCACTCAAAGTTACAGAGTTGAAAAGCAGGAAGAAGTGTTCCGTTATGTTAGACATCTGCTAACTCCAGCCTTTATAGATTACATTTTTGGCTAACTAACTATATTAGAAACATTTTGCACAGCCTATCTATTTTTCCAGTTTTTATTTTTATAATGAACTTTTCCTTTAACCCTTTCCCTACCAGCTGATTTGTCCTAAATGTGAACATCTACTGCAAAGCAGTTTTTAGACATTTTACACTCCTTACATGAATAAGGATTTTTGACAAGAAATAAGGCAAATTATATATAGTTTTTAAGTAATGTATTGGGCTTGAACACTGAAACAAAATGTTGTACTTTTTCTGAAAGCATTTGAGTGAAATATGTAAAAAAAAGCGAAATAAGGTATTTTTACTGACAAAAATGTTACTGTTTGTAAAAACCCCGATTCTGCTGAATCCAACAATACCAGATATGAATTGCTACCCAGTTTTCTTGTCCAGAAGACACCCCAATAAACAGCATTTTGTACAATTTTACATTGAAACTCAACAGACAGGGGTATCTCAAGTTTAACAT
This sequence comes from Xenopus laevis, assembly GCF_017654675.1. Classification (NCBI taxonomy): domain Eukaryota; kingdom Metazoa; phylum Chordata; class Amphibia; order Anura; family Pipidae; genus Xenopus; species Xenopus laevis. The sequence continues at coordinate 75,755,126 of NC_054372.1, read as the reverse complement.
GGCATATCTAATGCCATAAGTGAAATACCCCCATAAGTTAGGTATTTTTATTAATCGCATACAGTCACAAAGTCAGTAATGAATTTGAGAAATATACTCGAAACATTTTTTTCCAATGAAGCCATATATGAAAGAACAAGTTCTCCTGAACAAAATGATACCCTGAATGTACGTGGTCTCCAAACACCCCAAAGCCGGGGCAATACATAAGGGCAATTTTACCTGGAAAGTTTGGGGCTGCTCTCTAAGTGCACACCTTGCAGTTCTTCAGTCTCAACACCCCCTTACTTGTGAAATACCCCACACAAACTATATGTTTCTTGAAAGTGCACTCCTGCAGCTATTTCGAGGCACCATCCTTGCTTTCCCACATGCAGAATTGGGGACACAGTTCACCACAGAAGTTTCTCCATAGAAGTTTGAGGTTTAGCCTGAAATAATAAAAAAAAGACCCAAGGTTAGATTTTTCCATAGAATTGCCATGACAACTAAAAAAACCCTGCTAAATATCAATCAGTAACTTCTCCCGAACAAAAAATACCCCACATGGAAGGGTGCAACTGAAGACACGGCAACCAAACACCCTAAAACAGGTGCAATAGCTAAATTTGGGGTTGCTCTCTAAGTACACACCTTACAGTTTTTTCAGTCTAAACACCCCCTTACCTGTAAAATACCCCAATAAACTATATATTCCTTGAAAGTGCACACCTGCAGCTATTCAGCTGCACCACCCTTACTTTACTTAATTGTAGATGCAGTTCTTTGTAAAAGTTTACGGTTTGGCCGGAATTTAAAAAAAAAACTCCAAAGACAAGTAACAAAAAAAACCTTCTGAATAGCTACTGAATATTCTACATAGTAACATAGTAAGTTAGGCTGAGAAAAGACAAACATCCATCAAGTTCAACCTTTGAACTATATTTTAACCTGCCTAACTGCTAGTTGATCCAGAGAAAGGTAAAAAAAAAACATCTGAAGCCTCTCCAATTTGCCTCAGAGGGGGAGGACTCCAAAATGGCTAGTCCCTGGATCAACTTGTACTATGAGCTATCTTCCATAACCCTGTATTCCCTCACTTGCTAAAAAGCCATCAACCCCTTCTTAAAGCTATCTAATGTATCAGCCAGTACAACTGATACAGGGAGAGAATTCCACATCTTCACAGCTCTCACTGTAAAAAAAACCCTTCCGAATATTTAGGCGGAACCTCTTTTCTTCTAAACGGAATAGATGACCTGCTGGCAAATAAAGAATTAGATTATTATACGATCCCCTTATATATTTATACATAGTTATCAAATAACCCCTTAAACGCCTCTTCTCCAGCGTGAACATCCCCAATTTGGCCAGTCTTTCTTCATAGCTAAGATTTTCGATACCTTTTACCAGCTTAGTTGCTCATCTCTGTACCTTCTCTAATACAATAATGTCCTGTTTGAGTGATAAAGTGTACGGCATATTTTAGATGGGGCCTTACCAGTGCTCTATAATGTGGAAGAATGACCGCTTCCTGCGTGAATCAATGCACCTTTTAATACAGTTCAAGACCTCATTTGCCCTTGATGCTGCTGACTGGCATTGCTTGCTACAGCCAAGTTTATCATCTACAAGGACTCCAAGGACCTTTTCCATAATGGATTTGCCTAGTGCAGTCCCATTAAGGGTATAAGTGGCTTGGCTATTTTTACATCCCAGGTGCATGACTTATCAACATTGAATCTCATTTGCCATTTAGCTGCCCAGATTGCCAGTTTGTCAAGATCCTGTTGCAAGGATGCCACATCCTGGATGGAATTAATTGGGCTGGATAGTTTTGTGTCGTCTGCAAACACTGATACATTACTTATAATACCCTCCCCTAAGTCATTAATAAACAAGTTAAATAAAAGTGGACCCAATACCGAGCCCTGAGGGACCCCATTAAGAACCTTACTCCAAGTAGAGAATATACCATTAACAACCACCATGTGCAAACAACTTCATTAAGTCCAACAGACCTTAGTTTAGAAAGCAGTCATTTGTGGGGCACGGTATCAAATGCTTTGGCAAAATCCAAATAGATCATATAAACTGCCCACCACTGTCCAGCATCTTACTTACCTCATCATAAAAAGCAATCAAGTTTGTCTGACATGACCTATCCTTCATAAAGCCATGCTGATTGCTGCTCATAATGCCATTTACTAGGACAAAATTTTGAATGTGATCCCTTAACAAGCCTTTAAATAATTTGCCCACCACAGATGCCAAATTTACTGGCCTATAATTGCCAGGCTGAGATAGTAATCCCTTTATTAATATTGGAATGACATCAGCTTTCCTCTAATCCAAAGGTACTATACCAGATGAAAGTGAATCTGCGAAAATCAGAAATAGGAACTGGTCTAAAACTGAACTAAGCTTTCTTAGAACCTGGGGGTGTATGCCATCAGGCCCTGGAGCCTTGTTTACATTAGTTTTTATTAAAGCTTTATGAATCATATCCTGTATCTCCAGTGCATCCCCAGTGTTTTTGAACCAATGTGGGTGTGGTTGGGCAGCATGTTGCCCCCTAAAATCCTGCCGCCTTAGGCCCGGGCCTAGGTGGCCTTTCCACAAATCCAAGAGAACTGATTTAACACATTTGCTTTTTGTGTATCGGTTACAACCATACTGGTACCATTATTCAATGGAGCAACACTCTCAACCTGCATCTTTTTACTTAATATATATAAAAAACGTTTTGGGGTTAGTCTTAGCCTCCACCACAATGTACTCTTCATTTCCTTTCTTTGCCTTCCAGATTGCTGATTTACAACATTTATTATAGTGTTTATATTCATTAAATGCAGCTTCTGTCCCAATAGACATGTAGTTTTTGGATGCCTTTCTCTTCTTTCCTATTAACTTCTTTACTTCTATATTAAGCCACATACTGTAGGGTGATTCTTAGAGCTTCTACATTTACTCCTTAAGGGAATAAATTGAGAACAGTAATGATTTAATATAATTTTAAATGACAACCATTTCTGTCCGTGTGTTTAGCTGAAAACTTAATGCCCCAATCAATGCTCTGAAGAGCAGCCCTCAAGGCACTAAAATGAGTTTTTCTGAAATTCATGTTTTTTGTTGCCACAGTGTATATTTGTTTTTTTGCACCAGACATTAAATGATATAACATTTTGATCACTATTACCCAGGGGTTCAATGACCTGCACATTTGCTATAAGTTCTGAGTCATTTGAGATCACTAGAACCAGAATTATATGTTTAGTGGTGTTAGTGAAGCATCTTCAGATCATTTTGTTTCATCTATACTTTTCGGTCTCCTTGGGTAATGCTGCTTTTTTTTAACATTTAGAACAACAAATAGAAAATCTGCAAAATTTTGAAAAAAACATTTGCAACCATATATTCATACTATCAGAAATACAGGTGCCTTCTGTAACTGCACTGAAAGGTGAGCATTTGAGATGCCAACAATAAACTTTTATCATTAGCTAAAGAGGTGAAATCCACTTATGTCAAAAGTCTAATCACTCTCCTTGTCACCTAGCACCTAAATAGGCTATACAACCACATCATGCCAATATGCGGCATGCCAATCACAATTCTGCACAAAAAAAGCTGAATGCCTACAAAAGTACAAATGATATATTACCCAGAAATAAAGAATCTGCACTGAAAGCTGAGCTATTGAGTTTTCAGTTGTTTCAAGTGCTCTGTTTCTCTCCAACCATCTCAGCTATGCATTCATTATAGTATTAACTACTATCCAAAATAAAGACAGACAATTAGTCTAAACTTTTGAAATAAAAACTGTTCTCATTTACCAGCAAACCATAACTTTCTTTTCCCAACTGCAAACAAAAACCCTGAACATGCAAAGATCAGTAAAGTAAAATCTGAAATGTTGCCCAGAAATACCGATATACTCAGCAGTTGCACTCAGAGAGAAGAAATGATCAGCAGATAAAATGAAATAATCTCATAGAGTCATCACACACCACAATTTTTTAGGCGTCTTTGTTATTCACCTAACACCTCACTTGGCTGCACCCCCTAGTGCTAGCTATAACCTTATGAACACTTTAGGTAAAAGAAAATAGCAAATTAACCATGACATAAAAAGCTAGGAGTGCCCTGAATATAAATTTTGCACAAAGCGGGATGGTGATTCTTATAATAAAGCCAATCAGTACACAACTTGCAGCACTGAGGGCAGCGGCAAACGTGAGGAAGGAAAGGAGGCTCGCAGAGCAACCACTGGCAGGGGCTAGTGGAGTGGGGGGAGCTAGAAGGGGCAGTGGAGGCTAAGGGTGGCATGTTTGTTACAGTTACGAGGGGAAGTAGGGGACAGAAGGGTATGGGGACTGGTCCACAGCTTGTCCAAAACAACAGATTCGCCATTATGGCTGAAGATGCTGGGGAATAAAGCTCTGAACTGGCGTGTATGGAGCAGGCTGACTCTCCGAGCACCCTGGGAGACAGTGGCTCTAATACGGGTGGTGGGGGGAGTGCAAGAAAGGAAAAGGCAGGTTTTAGTTATAGGGGATTCAATTATTAGAAAGGTGGATAGGGCAATCTGTCGTAAGGACCCTTCATGCCGAACAGTCTGCTGCTTGCCTGGTGCTAGGGTTCGGCATGTGGTGGAACGAGTGGACAGATTATTGGGAGGCGCTGGGGAAGACCCAGCAGTCTGGGTACACATAGGTACCAATGACAAAGTTAGAGGAGGTGGTGAAGTCCTCAAGAACAATTTTAAAAAACTAGGAGTAAAGTTGAGGGTGAGGACTTCCAAGGTAATTTTCTCAGAGATATCACCTGTGCCATGAGCACAGCTAAGAAGACAACGGTAGCTTAGGGAGATTAATGTGTGGCTGAGAGATTGGTGTAGGGAAGATGGCTAGACAGTTGGAGGAGATTTTAAATTAGGTGTGGGGGGGAGGGTTCAGTAAAAGATTCAGTGGAAGACCGGTTAGATGAGATAGTGGGCAAATGAAGGGAAAATGGAGTGGAGATTTGGTTGGGAGTACTGTTAAGGATAGGGAGGACCACATGTCATATGTTCAATGTGGTACCAGTATTAAATGTATGTTTACAAATGTAAGGAGAGCTGGAGGTGCTGGTGCTGGAGGGAAAATATGATGTGATTGGTGTGGCCAAAACATGGGCAGTTAATATCAGCAGCTATACTTTGTTTCAGAGGGACAGAGGCAATAGAAAAGGAGGAGGGGTATGTCTGTTTGTTAGGCAGGATTTAAAAGCTTATATTGTGGAGGAGGTTATGTTAGAAAATAAGGGTCTTATGGGTGGAGTTTTTCACCAATTGTAAAGAGTGCAGCAAATTAATTGTAGGGTTATGCTAAAGATCCCCTAATGTAAGTGAGGAGGAGGAGGAGGCTAATCTCCTGATGCAAATAGAAAAGGCTGCTAGTTTGGGTAAAGTAATAATAATGGGGAATTTTAATTACCCAGATATTGACTCGAACAACCGTACTGCCAGATCAGTTAATGGGAACACGTTTATAAACTTGTATGCAGGACAATTTTATTGCACAGCTTGTTGAGAAGCGAACCAGAAAAAAATTTATTCTGGATCTAGTAATCTCAAATGACCCAGAACTTATAGCAAATGTGCAAGTCATTGAACCCCTTGGTAATAATGACCATAATGTTATATCATTCATATACCATGTGCTATCTGGTTACCTTCCCATTGTTCTTTTGTTTGGCTTCTGGGGGGAAAAGCGAGGGGGGCGATATCACTCCAACTTGCAGTACAGCAGTAAAGAGTGATTGAAGTTTATCAGAGCACAAGTCACATGACCAGGGGCAGCTGGGAAATTGACAAAATGTCTAGCCCCATGTCAGATTTCAAAATTGAATATAAAAAAATCTGTTTGCTCTTTTGAGAAATGGATTTCAGTGCAGAATTCTGCTGGAGTAGCACTATTAACTGGTGCGTTTTTAACATGTTTTCCGATGACAGGATCCCTTTAAGTATATTAATAGTATAAAGATGCAGGTTGCAGGTGTTGCTCCTTTAAATAATGGTAACAGTATGGTTGTAACAGATACAGAAAAGGCAAATGTGCTAAATCAGTTTTTTTCTTCAGTCTATACAATAGAGTCTGAGTTCCCAGGCTCACTTCATAGCTGCAATGATGGCTCAGCTCTATCTAGTCAGTGGCTGACTCAGGATATGATTCATAAAGCTTTAATAAGTATTCATGTAAACAAGACTACTGATGGCATACACTCCCAGGTTCTAAGAGAACTTAGTTAATTTTAGACCAACCCCTTTTTCTGATTTTCTCAGATTCACTTTCATTTGGTATGGTACCTATGGATTAGAGAAAAGCTGATGTAATTCCAATATTTAAAAAGGTATTATGATCTCAGCCTGGCAATTATAGGCCTGTAAGATTGACATCTGTGGTGGGCAAATTATTTGAAGGCTTATTAAGGGATCACATTCAAAGGTTTGTCCTAGTGAATGGCATTATGAGCAGCAATCAGCATGGCTTTATGAAGGATAGGTCATGTCAGACAAATCTGATTGCTTTTTCTGATAAGGTAAGTAAGGTGTTGGACATTGGGGGGCAGTAGATGTGATCTATTTTGATTTTGCTAAAGCGTTTGATACCGTGCCCCACAAATGACTGCTTTCTAAACTAAAGTCTGTCCTGCTTAATGACGTTGTTTCCACATGGATAGGAAACTGGTTACAGGATAGGGCGTAGAGGGTGGTTGTTAATTGTACATTCTCTGCTTGGAGTAAGGTTCTTAGTGGGGTCCCTTAGGGCTCGGTATTGGGTCTACTTTTATTTAACTTGTTCATTAATGACTATGGGGAGGGTATTTTAAGTAGTGTTTCTCGGTCGTCCCTAGGCAGCACAGGGCACTAGTGGGTTAATACACCGTTCCCTTTAGGAGGCAGGATGGAACAAAACTTTTGATCCCTCTGAGGGATCCTCCTCTTCCTTGTATTAACCCCGCCTACTTTACTTTAGTTTTTTTCCATCCTGCAAGGAGGTAGGATGTGTGGGAGCTAAGCTCCCATTCATTATCAATTTTTATTTTATTTTACTTTATTTTTGTTTTTTTCAGGGGGTAAGCTTCAGCGCTGCCCTGGTAGCATTGTCATTTTATGACATAGAGGCAAGCTTCAGCGCTGCCCTGGTGGGGTTTCACCGTATGTCTCACCCATTGTTCAGGCAAGCTTCAGCGCTGCCGAGTTCGGATTGGGCGAAAGGCATGCCTTAACGCTGCCGGAACGCCGTCCCTCATTGAGACGCCGCATCAACCGGCATTACACTGCGCTCAAATCTCGCGCCAAACGTCGCGCACTTCCGGGCGCCATCTTGGATGCGCACACGGCGAAGAGTATTATACTTAGCCGCACGGCCATTTCCCGCTCCACACTCTGCAGGAGTGACGCGTCGGAAAGTCAGGGGATCCTATTAAAGATCCGGTTCCTACTGGTACAGCTTATTTTTTTTTTTCTCCTTTTCTCTGTACTATTTCTCTCTTTCATTACTAACAGTCTGCATAGCCTAACATGGCGTCTGACCCCAATAAAGCAAATGTCTCTGCACAAGATAAGACAGACACTCAGTCAGGTTCAGATTCAACCTCAATATCTGTGAAAAAGAGACATAAGGAGAAGGAAGTTCAGCAATACCAGAAAAAGCGCAGACCCACAGAGGTGAAAGCTGATTCAGCAGCATCTTCTGCTTCACAGATTCCAGATTGGTTTCAGCCATTTCAGGCATCATTACTGACTATGTCATCTGCTATTGAAAAAATAGCAGCTAACCAAATATCTCATGCTCCACAGTTAGTGACTCAAAACCCCTCTCAAGCAGAGGTAGATTTACATTCCTCAGACGAGGAAGGGATAATTCCTGAGGACGATTCAGACTGGGAAGATGAGGAACACTCTAATCCACATCTAGAAAGCTCCCACAAATCCCAATCGGAAGCTATTCATTCGCTGTTAGCAGACATGTTCCATACGCTAGGCATTCAAGAGGAACACAAAGAATCCAACAAGCTGGATAAACTATTTAGCCCCACTATAAGGAAACAAAGATTTTTTCCTGTACATGAGACTGTGCAAGAGGTCATTAACAAGGAATGGAAAGCCCCAGACCGCAGAGCAGTCAAAGATAAGAGAATGGATATTTTATATCCTTTCAGCCAAGCTCATAAAGATAAATGGGAAACCATACCCAAGGTTGACGCCCCGATAGCTAGATTAGCTAAACGTACGACTATACCTTTAGAGGACGGAACAGCGTTCCGTGATCCCATGGACAGGAAGGCTGAAAATCTTTTAAAGAGCTCTTTTGCCTCATCTACAGCGGCATTTAAACCGTCCATCGCAGCAGCATGTGTTGCGCGAACTATGACCCTATGGTTAGAAGAAGCGTTATCAGGTTGTTCCGAGGATTCTTTCGACATGCATGGTCATCTCTCAAAGGTGCTTAATGCAGCACACTTTCTATGCGATGCCTCTATGGACACACTTCAATTACAAGCCAGGGCCTCCGCATTTTCAGTAGGTGCTAGAAGAGCACTTTGGCTCAAATCTTGGAGTGCGGACCCAGCTTCCAAGAAGAATTTAGTTACTCTGCCATTTTCAGGGTCTTCACTCTTTGGGCCAGAACTAGATACTTTGATAAATAAGATCACTGGAGGAAAAAGCAACTTTTTACCTCAAGACAAAAAATCTAAACCTCCAAACACACTGTCAAGAAGACCATTTAGGTCACCGAATTTTGGGAGAACTTCTCTGCAGCACTCCAGACAACCAACCTACTCTAACCAACCCAAGGGTAATTTTCGTCCCCCCAAGAAACCCTCCTGGAACTTTCAGAGACGCACTCCCACTGGAGCAACTGATAAGACACGAGACGCATGAAGGGGCAGCCTCCCCCGATCTTACGGAGGCGATAGGGGGGCGCCTCTTGAAGTTCAGGGACACCTGGCTAGCCACAACTTCAGACACCTGGGTCCACAACATAGTTTCAATGGGCTACAGACTACAGTTTCACAGGTCACCCCCCCAACGATTCATTCAGTCAACCCTGCCTTCCCTACCAAACAAACAGAAAGCTCTGAAGCTAGCAATACAAACTATGCTCAAAGCCAAGTCAATAATCACAGTTCCCACAGATCAATGGGGGCTCGGTTTTTATTCCAATCTGTTTCTGATACCCAAGAAAGATGGTTCACAACGTCCTGTCCTGAATCTAAAATTTCTAAACAAATTTCTCTATGTACCTTCCTTCAAAATGGAATCTCTGAGATCCGTGATTGCAAACGTGGAACAAGGAGATTTTTTCACGACTATAGATCTAAAGGACGCTTATCTACACGTCCCAATCCATGTGGAATCTCAACAATTCCTTCGTTTTGCAGTTCAAGGTATCCACTACCAGTTTCAAGCTCTTCCTTTCGGCCTCGCTACGGCTCCCAGAGTATTCACGAAACTTATGGCAGCTCTAGTAGCTCACTTACGACAACTAGATATCGTGGTGCTACCGTACCTAGACGATCTACTGATTCGGGCGCCTACATACTCATCGGCCTTGGCCCACACAAACCTCTGCAAAGAAGTTTTAGAATCTCACGGCTGGAAAATCCACTTTGCAAAAAGTACTTTAATTCCAACTCAGTCCATCATCTTTCTGGGAGTCCAGTTCGACTCTCTGCAACACAAGGTTTTTCTAACGATTCAAAAGCAACTCAAGCTTCAGGCTGCGGCAGATCAGGCAATATCCCAAAGGTCAATCTCGGCCAGGGACTGCATGCGACTACTAGGACTTATGACCTCAGCCATAGAGGTCGTACCTTTTGCTCAAGCCCACATGAGAAACCTCCAGCTGGATTTTCTCAAAAAATGGCGCGGAGATTACAACAAGCTGGACTATCCAATTTTTCTATCAGCGACAACCAAAATTTCTCTTCGTTGGTGGAGTCAAATAGACAACATCAAGAAAGGAAAACTGTGTTCCATTGCAGATTGGGCAATTCTCACCACAGACGCCAGTCTCACAGGCTGGGGCGGCGTTTTCAACCACAGGTCTGTACAAGGTCGGTGGTCACAGGCGGAAGCCTCGCTTCACATCAACGTTCTGGAACTGAGGGCGGTTTTCCTGGCGCTAAGTCACTGGTCGGATCTTCTGAGGGGATGCCCAGTAAAAGTCCGGTCAGACAACGCTACGACGGTGGCTTATATAAACCACCAGGGAGGCACTCACAGCAGTGCAGCATGGAAAGAGGTGTCCCGCATTCTGCAATGGGCGGAAAACAATTCGTGCAGGCTAGCGGCCGTGTACATCCCAGGTCAATTGAATTGGGAAGCAGACTTCTTAAGCCGAACCACTCTCGATCCGGGAGAATGGGCACTGCACCCGGAAGTGTTTCAACAACTTGCGAACATGTGGGGGACACCACAGATGGATCTGATGGCCAGCAAGTTCAATCACCAAATTCCGGAGTATTGTTCCAGATATCAAGACCCAAATGCTTGGTCAGTGGATGCAATGACGTCAGCTTGGGACTTTCAACTTGTCTACATTTTCCCGCCCATACCAATGATCCACCCGGTTCTCCGTCGCCTGTGTCTATTCCGAACGACAGCAATAGTGATAGCACCTTTTTGGCCCCGGAGGGCTTGGTTTTCAGATCTAAAGAGACTGTCAATTGCTCCCCCGTGGCCGCTTCCTCAACGGCCGGACTTGCTTCAACAGGGCCCCTGTTGGCACCCATCTTTGGAAAGGTTATCCCTGACGGCTTGGCTCTTGAGAGCTCCATCTGGAAGGGCAAGGGTTTCTCGGACAAAGTCACCACCACTCTGTTGAGAGCACGCAAACCAACAACAAGATCTACCTATCACCGCATATGGTCCTGCTACATCGACTGGTGTAACCAGAGGCGCTCGAATTATACACAGTGCACAATTCCTCTTCTCCTGGAATTCCTTCAGCAGGGCATGAATAGAGGATTGGGAGTCAATTCGCTGAAAGTCCAGATCTCCGCATTATCAGTGTTCTTTCAACGGCAGCTAGCGTCCTTTCCGGATGTCAGGACTTTTATCCAAGCCGCCACACAGATCAGACCTCCATATAAAGATCCTTTACCACCATGGAACTTAAATTTCATTCTTCAAGTACTGCAGGGTCGCCCTTTCGAACCACTAGCGTCCATAGATATGAAGTTTCTCACTTGGAAGGTGGCGTTTTTAGTGGCTATTTCGTCAGCGAGACGAGTTTCGGAAATTGGTGCTCTTAGCTGTAAACCACCATTTTGCATCTTCCACGAGGACAAAGTAGTACTAAGAACTGTTCCATCCTTTCGTCCCAAGGTGTCTTCTGAATTCCACCTCAACCAGGAAATTGTCCTCCCATCCTTCTGTCCGAAACCGTCCTCTGACCTCGAGAGACGCTTACACACACTGGATGTGGTTCGGGCGCTCAAATTCTATTTACATAGAACGGAAAGCATCAGGAAGACGGACGCTCTTTTCGTGCTGTATGGCCCCCACAGTCAAGGGAAGACAGCTTCCAAGATGTCCATTGCTAGATGGATTAAAGACTTAATTCTGTACATTTACAAGCTCAAGGGTCTACCCACGCCCTTAAAGGTTGGAGCCCATTCAACGAGGGGCATGAGTGCTTCCTGGGCACTTTATAATCAAGCTTCCATGGATCAAATTTGTAAAGCGGCTACCTGGTCGTCTTTGCACACATTCACAAAGTTCTATAAGTTCAACGTTTATGCTTCTGCGGATGCCAGTTTTGGCAGAAAAGTTCTACAAACAGTTGTTCACAAGTAAGGGTCTTTCGCGCATGTTAGTGCCTTCCGCCTTACCTTGGTTCAGTCTCCTCTTTCTCGTTCTCTTTCCCACCCTTTCTATTGCTTTGGGACTCACCCACTAGTGCCCTGTGCTGCCTAGGGACGACCGAGAAAAGAGTATTTGTTATCATACTTACCGATAAATCTCTTTCTCGGAGTCCCGTATAGGCAGCACAGGGAGTTACCCTCCCTAATTCTTCACTGTTCTATCCTACTTATAAGCTGTGCTAGTCGAAACTAAAGTAGGCGGGGTTAATACAAGGAAGAGGAGGATCCCTCAGAGGGATCAAAAGTTTTGTTCCATCCTGCCTCCTAAAGGGAACGGTGTATTAACCCACTAGTGCCCTGTGCTGCCTATATGGGACTCCGAGAAAGAGATTTATCGGTAAGTATGATAACAAATACTCTTATGTGTCTGCAGATGACACAAAACTATCCAGCCCAATTAATTCCATCCAGAATGCGGCATCCTTGCAACAGGATGTTGACAAACTGGCAATCTGGGCAGTTAAGTGGCAAATGAGATTCAATGTTGATAAATGTAAAGTCATGCACCTGGGATGTAAAAATATCCAAGCCACTATAGCCTTAATGGGACTGCACTAGGCAAATCCATAATGGAAACAGACCTTGGAGTCCTTGTAGATAATAAACTTGACTGTAGCAAACAATGCTAGTCAGCAGAATCAACGGCAAATAAGGTCTTTAGCTGTATTAAAATGGGACATAAGGGGTCGTTCTTCCACTTTTTGGAGCACTGGTAAGGCACAGTCTAGAATATGCCGTGCAGTTTTGGTCTACAGTTCTCAAACAGGACATTATTGAATTAGAGAGGGTCCAGAGAAGGGCAACTAAGCTGGTAAAAGGTATGGAAAATCTTAGTTATTAGGAAAGACTGGCCAAATTGGGGATGTTCACAAGTATATAAAGGGATCATTTAATAATCTCTCTTATGCTTTATTTACCAGTAGGTCTTTCCAGCTGACACAAGGTCACTTATTCCGATTAGAATGAAAGAGGTTCCGCCTAAATATTCGGAATGGGTTTTTTACAGTGAGAGATGTGAAGATGTGGAATTCTCTCCATGAGGCTGATACATTAGCTCCCATCTGATCCCATCTGATACCCCTTTTGTGGCACACCTATAATAAATTGTTCCTGTGTGCAATCTTGTGTATTCTGATCTGTTTTTGACCCTGCCTGACCCTGACCAAATCTGCCTGTCCCGACTTTATCTGCCATTTTGTGTACCGACCTAGCCTGTGACCTCTGCCTTTGATTCTGTACTGCACTTCCTGTATCAACCCGGCCTGTCTTTTACTACGCTTCTATTCTCTGTTCCTGTTTGCACATATGTTCCCTTGCTTGCTCAGAACTCTGTCCCTTGTTCTCCCGCATTAAGACCTTTGGGCATCTGAGTAGCGGAGGGCTCCACCCGAAGCCAAAGGTAGCTGCTACAGGCAGAAGAGCATGTTTAGACCGGAACCTTGGAGTTAGTTCAGGGTTTGGGATTCCATACAATACAGTATGTTGGGCCAGATGGACGCTGCTGGAGCCACTGCATCTCCTGCCACGACTGAGGCAATCCTGGCAAGTTTTCTTCAGTGCCTTGGAGAACAAGAGGCGAAACAGGATCAGCTCATACAATGTCTTCAGGGGCTGTCTGCGAGGCTGGATCAAGTTCAGCAACACTCATTGCCTATGTGTCTACTCCAGTTCAGGCAAGCAGACCGCTACGGGTACTCCCTTTGTAGAGCGAAGATTCCTTTCCCAGAGAAGTTTTCCATGAACTGCAGCAGATTTTTTTGCCCTTCAGAAGGCCTGTAAGATTAATTTTGGCTTTTTACCTCACTCTTTCCCTACGGAAGAATCAAGAGGTAACTTTATCACTCTGCTGCAGGGGGATCCGCAACTTTGGGTGTTTAGTTTGTCTCCCAGAGATCCAGTCTGTCTCTTATTAGATGCCTTCTTCAAGCTAATGGCCAACATATATGATGATCCCAACTACGCCGCTTCTGCTGATGCAGCCTTACGTAATCTTAGGCAAGGCAAACGCGGGTCGAGGATTATTGTACTGAGTTTCGCTGGTGGGCAATAAAGACGGGTTGGAATGACACTGCTTTAAGGAGTCAATTCAGGGTGGGTTTGGCCGCAGCTATCAAGGATAGTCTGGTTAACTTCTGGGGCAGCTGGGAATTTTCTTGATGCAAGTTCTGTACATGGGCTTGGAATAACCACTTAAACCTTTGTCTCACCAATCAAGCTACTTGCCATTGATGGTACCCCCTTGGAGAATGGGTTGGTGTCCTCTCAGTCTGATAAACTTGTCATGTCTGTAGAGAATCATTATGAGGAGATTCTCCTTTATATTATTCACAACCCTCACATTCCTGTGATTCTAGGTTTGCTCTGGTAACAGGTACACATCCTTCAAATCGACTGAGTTTCTGTGAGTTTGCTTTGTTGGGGTTCAGCCTGTGAGGCTTCATGTATAAAAGTTCCCCCGTACATTGGTCGCTACCTCCCTGGAATGGCTACCTTTAGGATATTCCTCGTTTTTTCGAAAAAAATTCTCTGCCTAATCTCTGCCTATGCACAGACCCTTTGACTGTGCTATAAATTTAGTCTCAGGTTCCTTTCCTCCTAAGGGAAGAACATATCCTCTTTCTATCCCTGAGTCCCAAGCTATTGAGGAATACATCAAGGAAAACTTGAGAGAGGATTTATTAGACCCTCCTCCTCTTGAGCATGGGAAGGTTCTTTTTTTGTAGAATAAAAGGATGGGGGTCTCAGACCATCTATTGATTATAGGGGTCTTAATAAAATCACGGTGAAGAATTGTTATCCCCTTCCCTTGATCTCTGAATTGTTCGATAGAGTTAAGGACGCTACTATCTTTTCAAAACTTGATTTTAGGGGCGCATATAATTAATTCAATCAGGGGGGGATGAGTGGAAGACGGTTTTTAATACCCGGGATGGGCATTATGAGTATTTAGTAATGTCCTTTGGTTTATGCAATGCCACTGCCGTCTTCCAAGAATTTGTTAATGATGTCTTCTGAGACTTCTTGGGTCCAGATTTCGTGGTATACTTAGATGATATTTTAATTTATTCTTCTAGTCTAATGGAGCATCATGTCCATGTTTTACAAAGGCTAAAGCAAAATCAGCTATATGCCAAACTTGAAAAGTGTGTCTTTGAAGTCCTGTCTGTGCATTTTCTTGGGTATATTATTTTCCAAAGGGCCTTAGACATGGAACCAGCTATGGTTCAGGCCATCCTAGATTGGGTCCAATCTCTATCTCTTTGTGCTTTTCAAAGGTTCTTGGGGTTTGCAAATAACTATATGCAGTTCATTAAGAATTTTTCTACTCTAGCCTTTATTTCAGCCCCAGTACTCCAGCATTCTGATTCTACCCTTCCTTTCCTGGTGGAAGTGGATGCTTCAGAGATTGGTGCAGGGGCGCTCTTGTCTCAACGACATCCTGTTCACCCTTGTGCCTTTTTTTCTAAAAAAAAAATATTTCCTGTGGAGATGAACTAAATCCCAGACAGGCTCGGTGGGCCTGTCAATTTCATAATAACATACAAGCTCTACAAGAGTAAAGATGGAACCTGTCCTGTCTCAATCCAGTGGACCGATCGATTAAAAAAGAGAAAATAAATAAACCAAAAGTAACTTTG
This sequence comes from Xenopus laevis, assembly GCF_017654675.1. Lineage (NCBI taxonomy): Eukaryota > Metazoa > Chordata > Amphibia > Anura > Pipidae > Xenopus > Xenopus laevis. The sequence goes on along the minus strand of NC_054372.1, from coordinate 75,739,590 downwards.
ACGGCATATTATGTAACATTTGTATTGAGCGCTGCATGCTCTAGAGTGGTTTCCGCAAGGTCCCTTTAATATAATAATAGAAGATACTTCTGTGGGCTTACAGTTGAAGGAATTACCTGAAATACAAGTATTAGTTATTCCACATCTGGGAAAGTATAAAGTGTAACATACGGAACACCAACATATATTGCTATCATATAGTGATTACGAAAAGTTCATAGGAGTTCCTGTAGTTGGGAATGAATATCCATACCACGGTTCCAATATCTCCTTAAGTTTCTCATTTTTATCTATAAGTATACTGGTTAGTCTTTCATTAACCATTATCCAATTTAGTTTATCCTTGAAGTGGGAAATCTGAAACCAGGTGTGATTTCCAATGTTTAGCTATTGTAATGTTTGCTGCCAAAAATATAAAGTTTATCAAAATTCTTGTATTAGTATTGACATTAGATATCCTTTTGTTTAACAGAGCATTTAAAGGTTCTTTCCTAAGATTAACTTGTGTTACCGAATATATGATAGTATAGACCCGAGTCCAGAACCTTTGTACATTTGGACAGTCCCACCAGATATGCATAACAGTACCTGCTGAACCACAGTGTCTAAAGCATTCTTGGCTAAGTTGGGGGTTTATCTTATGTAACCGGAAGGGACCATATACCAGTGTGTGAGAACTTTATATGCAGTTTCCAGTAATGAAATATTCCTAGAACAGTGGGCAGTGGTTTCCCATATCTTGTCCCATGTTTCTTTATCTATGTTACTGTTAAGGTCTTTATTCCATTCTGTAACATACTGTAAGACAAGGGGGTTTGGGAATGCATATCAATAAGTAATCGATATAGATATGAAATTAAGCCTCTTGTATACGGGTAATTAATGCAAGCATTTTCAAAATAGATGGCGGTTAAAGGTGTTTTGTCCTTGTTAAAGGTGTGTATGAAGTGGCTTATCTGTTGATATTGAAATATCTCAGACAGAGGGAAATTATGAATAAAATTATGAGCTGTGTATTTGTTTTTATCCCAAATGTTTAGGGAGTGGGTTAAAAAGGGGTCTATAATGTCTGGACGTTGTACTGGAGAGCCCCATAACAGTGCCTGTGGGGTAACTGGATGTAGTTGGTGTTTCAACATCGTTACCCATTTAGGTGGCATGGAAGCATGCATATGTATAAGGGGCACTAATTGTGCTGCTATATAATAGTAAGTTAAGTGTGGAACACTTAGGGCCCGCTGGCATTTAGGCCTGTACATGGTTTGTTAGTGATCCTGGGGTGTTTATTGGCCCAAATAAATGTAAATACCTTTCTCTGCATGGCTTGAAGATCATGGTCTGGAATGGCTATTGGTAGTGCCCTAAAATAGTATAGTAGTTTAGGTTGGAGAGACATCTTAAAGGCATTTATCCTCCCAAACCAGGAGAGATCCATCTTTGACCATTGACGTAAAGTTGGGGGTAATTATGTTGATATATCTTAGTGATTTTACATGTATGTTGGCTGCGCACACTACTATTTTTGAATTTTGAAGTTTACTAAGCCTTAAGCTGCTGTGCGTAAGATAAATACAATTGAATACAAAATGAAAATTTAAAGATCTTATTTTCTTCATATAGGAAGGTATTCAGGCCACTTCAAACTGTAATTCATGAAGAGCTGAGCCTTCCTGTAGCAAACGCGCTAAAGTTCCAGACAATTAATAGCGCAACCGGCTCATGTAAATTACAGATGATATCAAGTTGCCTGTCATTCAGCCACAAGTCAAATATACTTTACCACCATATCGGTGTAGTTTCCGTGGCGGTTACATCGTTAGCGGAACCATTCTGGCTGGCACTTCCAGAGCCAATTGTAGAAGCAAAGGATCTCGGATCTCGTTCCTCGTGTATGTTATCCAATATTTGGAATGCACATTTATGATAGCGTTCTTTTCCTCCACATGGAAATAGTATTTAGTATTTACATGAGCCGGTTGCGCTATTAACTTTAGCGCTTTTGCTACAGGAAGGCTCAGCTCTTCGTGACTTACAGTTTGAAGGGGCTGAATACCTTCCTACACTTTGCTGCATTGCACTGTATTAGTAGCAATTAAGTGGATACGAGCTGCATACATTGTTACAGATTTATCTTTGGGCAATAAACAAGCGCTGTACTGTGACTCTGACAAAACATCGCTCAGTAATTTGGACACAAATCAATTGAATAATAAGGAATGCCGAATTGGTGCCAACATGAAATGGACTATAGGTGAATTAATTATGTATTTATGAATGAATTTTGTATAGTATTTATCACTTTTTTGTATGATACAATTAAAAAAACTCAATTAATTAATTCAATTCATGGTATTCCAAGGATTAATTAACTATTTAATTAATTGATTATATGAAGTAATCTACTGAGTGCGGAAAATAAGATCTTTAAATTTTCATTTTGTATAACTTAGTGATTTCCCTGGGAATATCAATTCCCAAATAATGAATAGTTGTGTCCTGCCATTTGAAGTCAAAAAGTAGCTGTAGTAGTTTAACTGTAGGTTGGGGTAATGATATATTAAGGGCTTCTAATTTATTGTGATTTATTGTCAATCCTGATATTTTCCCAAATTTATCTAAGAGATGGATTAGGTTGGGTAATGAAGTGAGGGGTTTGGTTATAGTCATCAAAATGTCGTCAGCATATAACCCTTGTTTATGGATGTGGTGGTCTAGCTGAGTTCCTGAAATATTACTATCTTGTCTGATAAGTTTTGCTTGGGGTTCTATGGCTAGGACAAATAATATGGGAGATAGGGGGCATCCTTGTCTCGTGCCCCTTTCAATGTTGATGGGATCTGCTGTATATGATCCCCATTTAGATATCGCCTTAGGGGAGCGATAAAGCGTTTTCAAAATCGTAATAATGTGGGCACCAATGCCCCATTTTTCTAATTTGAAATATAAGTAGTTCCATGATATGGAGTCAAAGGCTTTATGAATATCGATTGACAATAACATCCCTCGTTGTTTTGTTTTATGTAGTATATCTATCAGCTGTAGGTTTTTTTTAATGTTATCTAGGTGTAAAGCCTGTTTGGTCCAGCTCGTTCAGATCAGGGAGGAATTTTAGCGGTCTGCTAAAATTTTAGTGAGTAGTTTGATATCTATATTCATGTCAGATATTGGCCTGTAGTTTGAACACCCGAGATGATCTTTTCGTGGTTTTGGAATGAATGTCAGTTGGGTCTTCAACGATTCTTCATTACATAACTTACCCAATCTGATTGAATTGAACATTTTAGTTAAATGTGGGTTTAATATGGTAGTAATTTTTTTTGTAGTATAAACCTGTAAAGCCGTCCGGGTCTGGGGATTTAGCAGTTTTTAAAATTTTGATTGCTTTAGATACCTCTTAATTTGTAATAGGTGCATCTATGCTTTCTGTTTGTAATGTTGTTAGTTTAGGGAATTGTAGTTTAGGGGATTGTAGAGAGGATATTATTTTATTAGCTAACATAAATGGGAAGGTATCTGGTTTTGCATAAATACTAGAATAATATGTAGAGAATTCTTGCAAGATTTTTTGGGGGTTGCTAGTTAAGACGCCAGTTTTAATGCGTATTGTGGTGGGTGGAGGTTTATGGTTAGTCGGTTGGTTTCATTTCCTGGCTAACATTGTCTGATCTTGTTGCTATGGGCATAGAATTTTTGTCTAGTACACTGTAATTGTTTTTCTGTGTCATGGGACAAAAGGATATCCAGATCTGTTTGTGTTTGACGTATGGAGGTTTTGAGAGTGAGAGATGGGGAGGATTGGTCTTGTTGGACCAAATTGTGCAATTTTTGTTCTAAGTCTTTAATTTTCTGTTGGGTCTGTTTTTTCTTTGTGGAAGATAATTTAACTATTTCCCCCCTGATGAATTTTATGGGCTTCCCATACAGTTATTGGAAACTGAGCCTAAATTTTCTTTAAAGTACTTCCCTACAGCTTGTTTGGTGTAAACATGGAATTAATTTTTAGCAGGGAGTCATTTAGCCTCCAATTAAACTTGATTGGTCTCTGCCACAGACTTTGTCAGTGTAAGGGTGAGTGGTCTGACCAGGAAGTGGTCAAGATTTGTGCCTAATGTATATTAGGAAGTAGTGTTTGAGGGATGAATATATGATCTATCCTGGAGTATGTACCATGTGGGTTGGAGAAAAAGGTGAAGTCTTTAGTATGTGGGTGAAGTTCCCTCCAGGAATCAAAAGATTAAGGTGATTAAACTTTGATTTTATTAGGGAAGAAATGTGGGGAGATGAAAGGTTAGTTTTAGGATGTGATTTATCCCAATATTGGTCAAGTGGGTTATTTGTATCACCTGCCATGATAATAGGTCCTGAATAGTGGTTTGTTACTTTGGAAAGGAGTTGATCAATAAAGGTTTCTCTGTGGATATTAGGTGTATAGTAGATTACCAAAGTGATGGGACTGTCAAATAATTCTCCAACCAAAATAAGGTATCTACTTTGGTCATCTTTTTGTCGAGTAACCACTGATAGTAAATTTTTCCAGAATGCTATAAGAACTCCCTTAGTTTTATCTGGGTCAGAGCTATGATGGAATATTGGGAAGTGGTGTGAAAGATATTTATGTGCGGAGGAATGAGAAAAATGTGTTTCTTGAATACAGACTATGTCCGTGTGTAGATTTATAAAATGTAAAGGCTTTTGATCTCTTATGGAGCGAATTAAGGCCTTGTGCATTGCTAATTGGGAAGTGGTGTGAAAGATATTTATGGGCGGAGGAATGAGAAAAATGTGTTTCTTGAATACAGACTATGTCCGTGTGTAGATTTATAAAATGTAAAGGCTTTTGATCTCTTATGGAGCGAATTAAGGCCTTGTGCATCGATAGATCGATAGGACAATCGTATGGTCGATGTGGAGGAAGGAATTCTGACAAAATGAGACATTTTGCTAAACCGGTCAACTACCACCCAAATAACCTTGTTACCTTTAGAGGGAGGTAACGCCACAATGAAATCCATGTAGATGTGTGTCCATGGTTTCTTGGGAATAGAAAGTGATTGTAGCAACCCCTGAGGTAAGGATCTAGAAGGTTTAGAGCGTTGATAGACTGGACACAAATCAATATAATTACCAACATCCTGTCTCAATTTCGGCCACCACAGGAATCTCCTTCTAATGTGCCTCCAGGCAAAAATCTTTGAATATCAGAAAATCTTTGTGAGGCAGTCCTCTTTGAGTCTCATGACTCAAGTAGCTGGGCATCCCGGCCGCAATAAGACCTGTTCTCTCCCGCACCCTGTGGTGGCCGAAATTGAGACAGGATGTTGGTAATTATATTGATTTGTGTCCAGTCTATCAACGCTCTAAACCTTCTAGATCCTTACCTCAGGGGTTGCTACAATCACTTTCTATTCCCAAGAAACCATGGACACACATCTACATGGATTTCATTGTGGCGTTACCTCCCTCTAAAGGTAACAAGGTTATTTGGGTGGTAGTTGACCGGTTTAGCAAAATGTCTCATTTTGTTCCCCTTCCCACCCTCCCTTGTGCTAAGGTCTTAGCCAAGCTTTTTCTATCTAATATATACAAGTTTCACAGAGCCCCATTAAATATTGTTTCCGACAGGGGGGTTCAATTTGTGTCAAGGTTTTGGTCCCCTATGGGTACTGAGTCTTTTTCTTCAGCATATCATCCACAAATGGTCAAACTGAAAGAACATATCAGTCTCTTGAACAATATCTTTGTTTCTAGTAATCAGTCTCTCTGGGCAGACTTCCTTCTGTGGGTTGAATTTGCATTTAATAATGCTACTCGTTCGTCCACCGGGGAATCTCAATTTTTCACAGTTTTTGAGTATAATACGAGAGCCTTCTCATTTTCAAGCCAGTCTTCAGATGTACCTGCTATAAATTTCTTGGTAGATCATTTTTGTAAGATTTGGCAAAGGGTTCAAAATGTATTGTCCTCTGCAGTTCAAAAAAGAACCTCTGATAGACACTGGAAGGCTCCATCTGACTATCAGGTTGGTGATAGAGTTTGGTTGCCTTCCAAGAACATAAATTCAAAAGTCCCCTCTGCCTAATTGGGACCCAAATTCATAGGGTCCTATTCATGTGTCAGAGGTCATTAATCCCACTACTGTTAGGCTAGTGCTGCCTCCTGAACTTAAGGTAATAATACTTTTCATGTTTCTTTGTTAAAGCCTGCTAGAGTATTGCGACAGTCTTCTCCTCCTCCATTATCTGTGGAAGGTCAGTCTGAATATGAGGCTCAAAGACTGATGGATTCTCGCCTTTACAGGGGTAAAGTACAGTATCTTGTACATTGGAAAGGCTATGGTCCTGAAGAGAGGTCTTGGGTCCCTGCTTCTGATATTCGGGCTGATTGGCTTGGTCGGCAATTTCATGCCAGATTTCCAAGTAAGCCTAGGGGTCCAGTGGCCCCCTCTAGATGGGGGGTAATGTTATAAATACACCTGTCCCTGGTGGTTTAGTGCGGCGGCGGGGACAAACGCCAATCTCAGGGACGCCTGGCTTTGGCGCTCTAATGCCCGCTGTTCTTTGTGCGCACGCTTCCTGGTTTGACATGTGTTGGCATCATGACGTCATCGCTCTATTGGCGCAAAATTTTAAAATTTAAAGGTCTCTTGGTGTTGAAATTGCCCAACATAAAGGTGTATTTTTATAGTTCCTGGGTGCGATTTTTGTGTATTCTGATCTGTTTTTGCCTGACCCTGACCAACTCTTGTCTGCTGCCTGTCCTGACTCCTGCCTGTATCTCGACCATTCTGTCGACTCCCACTTTATCTGCCATTTCATGTATCAACCTAGCCTGTGACTTTGACTACGATCTCTGCCTTTGATTCTGTACTGCGCTTCCTGTATTTTGTATCAACCTGGGCTGTCCTTTACTACTCTTCTATTCTCCATTCCTGTTTGCATGTACGGTTCCCTTGCTCGCCAAGACCTGGTGGCATCTGAGTAGCGGAGGACTCCACCCTGTCACGAACGCCGCCCGAAGCAGTTCCAGGAACTCCAGGCGGCGCATCCGTTCCTTCCGGCGTCGCTCCCAAAATGGCGGCACCCATGGCCGCCACGTGGGTAGCGGCACCGGCGCAAACATGCCAGCGCATCGAGGCCAGCGTCAGGACGCCAATGACGTCACTATGGCGCCAAATTCAAACTTAAAAGCGCAATCAAGACGCCAGAATGGCGCCCAAGTATAAGATTCATTTCCTGCATTTATCCTGGGTTCCCTGTGAGCTGTTATTACAGAATCTTGTTCCTGATTGTTATCCTGACCTTTGGATCTTGCTTCTTTCTGCCTGAACTCTTGCCTGAACTTTGATTATCCGTTTGATTAACCCCTTGGACACTGCGACCTTGATCCCTCAAGAGGGCTTCCTCCTCGATCCTGACTACCTCCCTGGTGGGAGCTCCTGGCTCCCTGACATTATACTTGGGCCATGGATCCTACTGAGGAAGCTGCGCCTGATGCCGGACGAGCGCTCCGCGGACTGGCATCCCGCATGGAGGATTATGAAGCCCAGCAGTACCGCATAGGGCAGGCACTCGATACCCTTCTCTCTCGTATGCCTCCAGCGCCCCCTGCTTCCCAAGCTGCTGTAAATCCTCCCATGGCAGCCGTCTTGTCTACCGCAGGTTCCTCGTCTGGTGAGCCTCGCATTCCGCCTCCTCCTCGCTTCAGTGGGGACCCACAAGCCTGCAGAGGTTTCGCTACACAGTGCCAGATCCAGTTCGAGTTTCAACCCTCGCACTTCCCCAATGAACGTTCCAAGGTGGGGTATGTGATGTCTCGTTTGGTGGGCAAACCGCTTGAGTGGGCAACATCTCTTTGGGAGAAGAATTCTCCACCGACTTTTGATGCCAAGGCTTTTCCTCAAGCTGAGATTTCCTGGAATGATGTCTATAAGGCCGTATTCTATCAAGGTCTGTCTATTCGAATTAAAGATGATCTTGTCTCCAGGGAGTTCCCTGACCTGCTGGAAGATCTGATTGCACTATCCATTAAAGTGGACGCTCGTCTCAGAGAGCATCAAGTAGAGAAGGAGCGCAGTAAAAGATTTCAACCCTTGTTGGCACCCCGCTTCCAAAGACCTCTCTTGCATACTCCAGCTACTCAAGCTTCTACTCCTCCTCCGGAGGAACCTATGCAAGTTGGAAGAGCTCGTCTCTCCGAGCAAGAAAGGCTCCGTAGACGGGTGGCTGGCCTATGTCTGTATTGTGGCGGACAATCTCATTTTGCGAACTCTTGTCCGGTGAAGCCCAAGCGTTCTGTTCCCCGAGGTATATCTAGGGTAACTCATGTAGGGGGCACTACTCCGAGTTCTCAAGAGAACACTCACAGGTTTCTCCTTCCTTTACAGATTCCATTTTCTCCTTCCTTTACAGATAAGACCATTGTCGGCTCAGCTTTCATTGATTCTGGAGCTGCTGGGAACTTCACGGACGCTCTCTTTGCCAAATATATGGAAGTTCCCTTATTCCCATTGTCTTATTCCATGACGACTGGAGAATTGCCTGTGCAGGTTGGGACTTTGCATAAAGAAAGATTATCGTTCCTAATTATTTCCTGCCCATCCGTTCCAGGTGTTTTGGGTCTTCCTTGGCTGCGCCTGCATAATCCCACCATTGATTGGTCCGCAGGGCAGATTTCCCATTGGAGCCCATTTTGCCAGCAGCACTGTCTTCCTGCTGAACTCCTCCAGAGGGTGAATATCTCTACGTCTGATCTGAAGACTCGACCCTCCTTCTGCAAGGAATTCTCCGATGTATTCTGTAAGAAGTATGCAGAATTCCTTCCTCCACATCGACCATACGATTGTCCTATCGATCTTCTGCCTGGAACCATGCCCCCTAGAGGCCGCACCTATCCTCTTTCTCCAGCTGAGACTTCCGCTATGAAAGACTAAATTCAGGAGAATCTCCAGCAGGGGTTTATCCGCCCTTTTACTTCTCCTGCCGGGCCAGGTTTCTTCTTCGTGGAGAAGAAGGATGGAGGCCTACGTCCTTGCATTGACTACCGGGGTCTTAATAAAATCACAGTTAAAAACCGGTACCCCTTGCCTCTGATTGCTGAACTCTTTGACCAATTAAAAGGGGCTAAAATTTTCACTAAATTGGATCTCCGTGGGGCGTACAACCTCATCCGCATCCATGAAGGGGACGAATGGAAGACGGCATTCAACACTCGAGATGGGCACTATGAATATCTCGTGATGCCCTTTGGCCTTTGTAATGCCCCCGCTGTCTTCCAAGAGCTCGTGAATGACATCTTCTGGGATCTTTTGGGAAAGTCTGTGGTCGTGTACCTTGATGACATCCTGATCTTCCCTAAAGACCTTGTATCTCATCGCTCCCAGGTGAAAGAAGTACTCTCTCGTTTGAGGAAGAACTCTCTCTTTGCCAAGTTGGAGAAATGTGTCTTTGAGGTGTCTAAGATTCCTTTCCTGGGTTACATCATCTCCCCAGAAGGCTTTGAGATGGATCCCGTTAAAGTGTCTGCAATCCAAGAGTGGCCCCTTCCCTTGAGCACCAAGGCAATTCAAAGGTTCATCGGGTTTGCCAACTACTACCGGCAATTCATCAAGGGTTTCTCATCCCGTATTGCACCTATCCTTACTCTCATCCGGAAAGGGGGTAAACCCAGTTCTTGGCCTCCAGTTGCTGTAGAAGCTTTTCAGTCCCTGAAAGATGCGTTTTCTTCTTCCCCAATCCTCCGTCATCAGGATCCAAAGCTACCCTTTTGCATTGAAGTGGATGCATCTGAAGTGGGTGCTGGGGCTATCCTATCCCAAAGACATTCTGCTGATGGGAAGTTGCACCCTTGTGCCTTTTTCTCCAGAAAGTTTTCTCCTGCAGAACAAAATTACGATGTAGGAAATCGAGAACTTCTGGCAGTCAAGCTTGCTCTTGAAGAGTGGCGTCACCTCCTTGAGGGTTCTTCAATTCCGGTCACAATTTATACTGATCATAAGAACTTGGAGTTCATACACTCTCTCAAGAGACTGAATCCTCGTCAGGCCAGGTGGGCTCTATTCGTCTCCCGTTTTAACTTTGTTCTGACCTATCGTCCTGGCTCCAAGAACCGGAAAGCCGATGCGCTTTCCCGAAGTTTCACTCCAGGTGATCGTCTTCCAGAAAGGCTTGAACCAATTATTCCTCCCGCCAAGATTATTGCATCCCTGTTTCCCCAATTTGCTGAACAAATCTTGGCTGGACAGTCTTCTGCTCCTCCGGATACCCCCATTGGGGATGGCTTTTGTTCCCTCTGAGCTACGTCTCCCTATTCTTCAACAAACCCACTGTTCCAAGCAAGCAGGACATCCTGGTCCTGAAAAGACTCTTGAACTCCTTCGACGTTTAGTCTGGTGGCCGACTATTCGAAAAGATGTCAAAGACTTTGTTGCTGCTTGTACCGTTTGTGCCACATCCAAGCCTAGCCATTCTCGCCCCAGTGAGTTATTACAACCATTGCCTATTCCCTCTCGTCCATGGACTCATTCAACAAACCCACTGTTCCAAGCAAGCAGGACATCCTGGTCCTGAAAAGACTCTTGAACTCCTTCGACGTTTAGTCTGGTGGCCGACTATTCGAAAAGATGTCAAAGACTTTGTTGCTGCTTGTACCGTTTGTGCCACATCCAAGCCTAGCCATTCTCGCCCCAGTGGGTTATTAGAACCATTGCCTATTCCCTCTCGTCCATGGACTCATTTAGCAATGGACTTCATTGTTGAACTTCCCCCCTCTAGTGGAAACACTGTGATCTTGGGTTGTGATTGACCGCTTTAGCAAGATGGCCCATTTCATTCCCCTGTGGAAGCTGCCCTCTGCTGTGGAGTTGTCTCAGCTCTTCATTCAGTATATTTTCCGTCTGCATGGTTTTCCTGTGGAAATTGTCTCCGACAGAGGTTCCCAGTTTACAGCTAAGTTTTGGCGTTCCCTGTGCAAAGATCTGGGTATTACTCTCCAGTTCTCCTCTGCTTATCATCCCCAGTCAAATGTAGCAGCTGAACATGTGAACCAAGCTTTGGAACAGTTCTTGAGAAACTACGTGTCGCCTTTGTCAAGATGACTGATCTGACCTCCTCCCGTGGGCGGAATTCACTCATAACAATGCCTGCCACACTTCCACTGGAAGGTCTCCATTTATGTCGGTGTATGGTCAGCATCCTCAAGCCTTCCCACAGGACTTTGTGTTATCTGACGTCCCGGCTGCAGATGACCATGCAGCCCACGTGTCTGCTATCTGGGCTACAACCAAGTCGAACTTGGAGAAGAGCGCTCTGGTTCACAAGACGTTTGCAGATCGAAGACGTAAACCCTCTCCTCCCTACAAGGTTGGTGATAAAGTCTGGTTGTCTTCCAGGAACATTCGGTTGAAGGTGCCATCTCCCAAGTTGGGTCCAAAGTTTGTGGGTTCATTCTCCATCTCAGAGGTTATCAATCCTGTGGCTGTCAGACTTCGGCTTCCCCATGAGATGTGAATCCCCAACGTGTTCCATGTCTCCTCTGTGAAACTCGCTACCTCCAATCGCTTTTCTGTTGTCCAACCTCCCCCTCCTGCTACCTCTGTGGATGGTCAACAAGAATATGAGGTGGAGAAGATCCTTGACTCCAGAATCTCCAGGGGTTCTCTTCAGTACCTCATCAAGTGGAAGGGCTTTGGTTCTGAAGAATGCTCCTGGGAAGGACACTCTGGTGTTCATGCTACTCGTCTGGTGAGGGATTTCCACTCTGTTTCCCCAGAAGCCTAGTCTTAGTGGTCCAGTGGCCCCCGGGGGGGTGGTACAGTCACGAACGCCGCCCGGAGCAGTTCCAGGAGCTCCAGGCGGCGCATCAGTTCCTTCCGGCGTTGCTCCCAAAATGGCGGCGACTGGCGGCGACTGACTCATCAGTAGAGGAGTCACTTTCTGATTCAGGGGGCACAAACTCAGAATCTGAGTCACTAAACTATGCTGGTGGCCATGCATAGTGCCGCAGCCTCTTCAACATGTTTGCCATGTTTGCAACAAAATATATCCCCTAGCCCAAAGAACAATCAGTGACAAACATAAGATCAAATCTCTCAGTGATTTTACAGCCAGAAAATGTTAACAGCCGGATCACACAAAACTTGTAAGTACTGCGACACAAGCAAGGCAGAAACTTGACAAAAAACTAAAGATAAAATAAACAAATCAGACCAAGAAAATATAAAAAATTACAACTATAAGTCCATCCCCCTGAACTTTCAAACTCCCTGAAACAAAAACCCTGTCTCACAATCCAATAGACTTAAAATCAATACCAAGTGAAATCAACAACTAATAGTGACCAAAATATCTGTTCACTAGTGACCCAACAAAAAGAGCAGGTATTGAACAACTAAATGAATTGCAACAACTGAAAATTCAATGAAATGAAGTGACATATCCCTAATCACACAGTAATCAACAAAACACAAACACAGTAATCAACAAAACACAAAACTGATCAGCAACTAAAAATGACAGTACAAGCAAAAACAAGGTGGGACCAGTAATCAACAGCAAAGTAGAAATGGCAATGCAATAAAATTACTGAAAATTAAGAAATTGTAATCCGCAGCTACATAAAACTGGAAAATGCAAAGTACCAGCATGAACCAGCTAGATCAACAAAAAAGCAATACTGAAATGCAATAAAATCACTGAAAATCAATAAAGAACAATAATCAGCAGCAACGCAACATTGGCAACATTGAAAATACAAAGTACCAGTAAAAACAAACTAGAACAATAAATCAACAGCAATGCAACACTGAAAAACAATAAAATCACTGAAAATCAATAAAGAACAGTAATTGGCAGCAAAACAAAAGAGAAAAAAGCAAAATAAATCACTGAAAATGCAATATAAGCCAATAAAATAATAAGCATGAATGTGTCACGCTTGTAAAAGGTTTGCGTGTACAGGTGTAAGTGTGTGTGTCTGTGTAAAGGTAAGTGAAAGTAAGTGGGAAAAAAAAGTGAAAACTGTATTGCTGTAAAGACATTCAGCTACCCATAAATCATGACTAGCTGTCTGAACAGCAGTCCCTTTTGAGATTGCCCTAAAGTCCCTTCTACAGATGGAGCATGAAGGATCAGAAGGAGCTTGCCCCATAATGAGAAACATCACTATACTTCTACGGAGAGCTTTGGAAGAGAGAAGCGTACAGTGAGAAGGGAATCGAAGTAAGGACAAACAGTGAGTGCTTAGAACACTGTTTGAAAATCATGTTAAAATAAAAGAGACTTAATCTTAACCTTTCCTTGTCCTTAAATAAGTGTGTAGGTTATAGGGTAGAACTTTTTGAAAAATAACAAAAGTGGTATAAAGGTGATATCTTTATTGGCTAACTAAGATGATAATCGCAGCAAACTTTCAGAACATTGCAGTTCCTTCTTCAAAGCTGAAGCAGCGCTCGTCTGCAAAAAAACGTAAAAGGTACGTAAGGCGGTTAGAGCACTGACCCGCCAGCACGTGGGTAAAAGGATTAAAACATGTGTAACACAGTTATCTATGCCCAGAAGTGACATTCCCTTCCCTTGCTTTATCCTTACACCACCATATATAGTAATCCATAATTTGTGTGATGAAAACATTTTTTCAAGTCTCTAACGCTTTTTTGGGCTATCCTGCCAATAAGGAGTTAAAGAGTCCAGCTAGTGGAGTGAGCATGGGTTACTTGTGATCTACACAACAGGGCAGGGCCTTCGCCAGATGGAAGCTTCCCCTTTAAGATGTAGTAGAACTGCACAACACAGGCTATTAAGTGCAAAAGTAGATAGAATGGACGCCAGGAGGTTCTTGATGAAATAATAGGAAGGATTTATTATGCCAAGCAAATGTCCCCAGGTTTTACTCACATGACATAGGAGGTAACAGCAGATGGAATCACAGTGGACAGAGTGCCAAAATACAGTCAGATAGTTGTAACTCCTTAAAGTCTCAGCAGGCAGGTGTACATCAATTCATAAAAGACAGATGTTACCAATGTGGGGATCGGGATCAATCAATGTAGAGATCAGGCAGTCATCTGCTAACCTAGGTCCCTATCACTGAGTTACCTGCACTAAAGGCAACAACAAGGGAAGCCTTGTAGGAAGCTACTTCCTTCTACCAATCCTCGTGGAGCGACAACTGCTCTTTCTGCTAAAAACTCTCTGACTCACTCTCCTAGAGAGTCTATTACAATTGACTGTCTAAGCTAGCTATTCCTCGTTCACGGGGTTTGCCTGGTCCCCGAATTAAGCACCAAAGGTGTCAGGTCCCTTTGGGGTAAATGGCTTTACTGGGGCCTTGGTGATCCCAGGCTCAATGGGAATCACCTAGCAACACAGACACCAGGAGCCAAAGAGGAAGAGGCCACTCCTTACACAACACTATATAGCAGTGTTACAGGAAGTGGTATTACACCCTTTGGCCTATAACTGTAGCTGTTATAAAATAACTGTTGCAAGGGCTTAATCCAATAACAAAGGATATGAGAAAAAGTGTAGGGTATAGGGATAACAGATCCTATAGGTCCCTACAACTCTTTATAATATTGTATTGTTTATTCCAGCTTAAGGTATGTTTCTATGTTTTTGTGGAGTCTCATCAGATTTATATTGTATTTAAAGGGATACTGTCATGGGGAAAAAAAATGTTTCAAAATGAATCAGTTAATAGTGCTGTTCCAGCAGAATTCTGCACTGAAATCCATTTCTCAAAAGAGCAAACAGATTTTTTTATATTCAATTTTGAAATCTGACATGGGGCTAGACATAGTGTCAATTTCCCAGCTGCCCGAAGTCATGTGACTTGTGCACTGATAAAGTTCAATCACTCTTTACTGCTGTACTGCAAGTTGGAGTGATATCACCCCCCTCCCTTCCCCCCCCAGCAGCCAAACAAAAGAACAATGGGAAGGTAACCAGATAGCAGCTCCCTAGCACAAGATAACAGCTGCCTGGTAGATCTAAGAACAACACTCTAAAGTAAAAACCAATGTCTCACTCAGACACATTCAGTTACATTGAGAAGGAAAAACAGCAGCCTGCCAGAAAGCATTTCTCTCCTAAAGTGCAAGCACAAGTCACATGACCAGGGGCAGCTGGGAAATTGACAAAATGTCTAGCCCCATGTAAGATTTCAAAATTGAATATAAAAAAATCTTTTTGCTCTTTTGAGAAATGTATTTCAGTAGCACTATTAACTGATTCATTTTGAATTTTTTATTTTTTTTTACCATGACAGTATCCCTTTAACATCTGTTGGTTGGAAGCAACAGTTCTTTAGCCATCGCTGTGACAAAACAAACTTTAGTTGCTCCTAACTGTTTCAACAAATGGTATGTGTATGATAACCTTTGCTCCTTTCCCTATGTTGTTTTTGATGTTGTATAGCCAGACCTGCATTCTTTTGTAAGTGACCCCTACCATGAGGGCAAACAAACCAAAACCATCTGTAACACAATATACATAATTGGCCCCAAGAGCCTATGCAAGAGCTGTGTACTGTCTGGATACTACATTTAGACTAAACTAGGCATGCTCCCCAAATGGCACCCCATTGGCCCAGCAGTATTAGTTGTGATTGGCAGCATTACAACTCATGGCCAGATTGGTCCTTATAATGGCCCATCTGGCCTATCATGTGATTGGCCCTTCTGGAAGCTGCCTTCGTGGTTGGCAGAGGGAATCAAACCTTGTTCTGCATTTCTGACAGGGGCTGTTCCCTTCCTGGCTTACAAAGGTGGCTGTTAAGAATTCCAATGGTTTAGTCTTTTTATACAAATGGAAGATCACAGAAACTGCCCAGCTGTAAACCATCACAGCTGTACTCATATGTTCTAGTGACCAGAAGTGGCAGTGCCCAACCCTGGCATCATTCGCAGGCAGAACTAAAAAGGGCCAGCTGGCTACCATCTAGAATATGAGGAAAACCTGTTATGTGAAGTTGCCATGCTATAATAAGGAGCTCATTCCCTAAAAGGAGTTGTGTTTGTGAGTCCTACCCTATGCCCACGTCCTCTCACGGCTTTGTGCTGTAACAATCGCCATGGCAAATTATAGAGACTGAAGGTATAGTTCATCTTAAAAGGGAACTTTTAGTACATTGTAGACAATATGCAGGTTGCTAGGACTTAATTACGTAAGCAATTAGGTAGCCATTTTGAAAGCAGAATGAAAGATGAATAGAAGAGGTGACCCTGGCCACCAGATAGCATTTTCAGTTCCAGGCCGGAAAGAGACAGCATAGGAGGGCTAAACTATAAGCAATAGAAACAGAAAAGTTGCATAGAACAAATACACCTATAATGTAATAAGGGGGTTATTTATCAAAGTCCGAATTTATCTCAATATTTTCTGCTACAAACTTTTTCATCTGATTTTCATCCCTGAAAATTTCGGGGTATTGCCTGAAACCGAGCACACATCAAAAAATCATTGGGACTTCTCCCATTGACTTATATGCAACCTCAATAGGTCTGAGATGCCGGATTTTCAGATAAAGACTTTTCCATCCTCAGGGTTTAATAGATTCCGAAAAATTTGTGATTTTTTAAAAGTCTAATTTTATATAAAAAGAATCACTAATTTTTTCGTGATTTTTGCATTCGGAGTTTAGTAAATAACCCACTAAAAGTTAAAGTGATATATTGCACCTACTATAGGTTTTTACTTTTTTTCTCGAAATAAAATAATACGTTTTTCTTTTTACTACTTTCAGTACTCAAGCAATATGATGAAGATAGATCCTGATCATGTTATTGCCTTGGCGACAGAGGTGATTCCAGCCAATTCTTGCCTTGTATTCTGTCCCACAAAAAAGAACTGTGAAAATGTTGCAGAAATGATTTGCAAATGCTTAAAAAAGTAAGTTAAACCTTTACTGCCGGTTTACAGGTAAAGCATCTGTCTTTATAGACTCTTAAAGTCTTGTGACTGGTTCAAGCAAGCCTGGAAAACACCATACCTCCCAACATTTTGGAAGTAAAAAGAGGGACAAAAAAATTTTTTCCGCATGTAGCGCAGCAATTTTTTGATCACACCCCTTTCTGTGGCCACACCCCCTAATTATCATGTTTGTTTTACAAAATTTGGCAGGTTATGAAAGTTTGAAAATATTTCTCCTTATCTAAACTGTGTTTTTGTGTCTCAAAATTGTTACAAAGTATCTTATTTGCACCTGTTAGCTGTTCTGGGCTCTCTGCTAAAAGCCAATTAAGTGAGAAACTTTGTTTCTTTTTCTGGCTGTTCAGTGCAGAGAAAAGAGGGACAAATCCAGTACAAATGAGGGACTGCGGGTTGAGCTGTCAAAAGGGACAGTTGGGAGGTATGAAACACACATAAGCTACAGTCTTACTTCATGGGACTTATTTGCATTCATGTGGATGCTCACTTGTCAGCTTGGTTATACATAAAACCATGCTGGCACAAACTCATTGTATTGAGATTTTTAATGAAATCAAGTATGCTATCCCTTAATACCCCTAGAAAGACTTTCCTACCACTGATGTCAGACTAACTGGGCTACAGTTTTGAGGCAGAGAATGTGATCCCTTTTTTAATAGCGGCACCACATTTTTTGCCAGTCTTTTGGCACCATGCCACACCTCAATGTATCCTGAAAAATTAAGCAAAGAGGTTTGGCAGTCACAGAGCTAAGCTAAAACACAGAACAGAATGGTTGACATTTTAAAATGATATTAAATCGTTACTGTGAATCATCCTAGGTTGCTATATTGGAAGTAAAGATTTCTGCTCCAAGACCACACTTTCGTAGTCCCTTAATCCCATTACCAATTATTGAAATACCCTTTGAGCGAATAGCCATTGATCTGGTTGACCCTTTGTTAAAATCTGCCTGGGGTCACCAATATATCTAAGTGATCATGGACTATGCCACTCTCTACCCGGAAGCTATTCCTTTGCACAACACTTCTGCTAAAACAATTGCCAAAGAATTACTTCATGGGTTCAGTAGGGTTGGGATCATCACCGATCAGGGTACCCCTTTTATGTCCAGAGTAACTAAGGAACTTTGTAAATTGTTTAAAATTTCACAATTGAGAACCTGTGTATACCACCCTCAGACAGATGGTCTTGTGGAACGGTTCAACAAGACCCTTTGGCCTACAAAATGCCCCTGCCACATTAAAAAGAGCTATGGATAGAATATTAAGACCTCACCAACAGTATGCAGCTGCATATTTAGATGATGTGGTTATACACAGTACAGATTGGGAGTCTCACCTGCACAGAGTTCAAGCTGTGTTGGATTCCCTCCGTAAAGCAGGCCTTACTGCCATCTCCAAGAAATGTGCCATTGGTTTGGAGGAGGCCAAGTATTTAGGTTACACCCAGGGCCGGAACTAGGGGTAGGCAGAAGAGGCACATGCCTAGGGTGCAAAAGTAGAGGGGCGCCAGGCAATGTACCTCTTCTGTGCCTTGCCCCTATTCGGCCACTTCTTTCCCCACCTGTAGCAGCAAACACGATCTTCCTAGGCGCGCACAGATACACACTCTTCCTAGACACGCACTCATCTGCGCATGTGCATGCTCACAATCGGCTTGTGTGCTTGATCGCCTGTGTGCGCGCGCTTAGGTTCCTAACAGAGTGGTTCCAGGACTGCTAATCCAGCCCGGGGTTTTTGTGTTATCCTGAGGCGTTTTAGGTGAATAATTAAAAAGGCAGCTCAAGCCAGAGTGGGGGAGCTGCAGTATGAGAAAGAAAGAAACAGGGAAGCTGTCTGTGTGAGCACAGAGAGATTTTTGGAATCCCTACAAGGTGGGAACTTTTTTTGTACTCCCTTTTCATTTTGGTTTGAGGAGATAGACAGTAGGCCTACTCCTGGTTAGTTAGGAGAACTTACATGTATTAGTTAGAAGCCCATTAAGTGGCAAGGATTTTATTTTGAATTGTTTGTTGTTTTGCTGCAAGTGAAAATAAACTGCCAAAATAAATAACCCTCTTAGGAATTGTGATTGTGCCGTGGGCTACTTTACCCCCAGAAAGCTGATCCTAGCTATCTAGTTAAGTCTTTACAATACATACATACATACTATAGTAAATGTTGTAAAATCAGGAAGGCAAAGAATGTACTGCTTTGCCCCTTTTTTTTTTTTTTTTTTTTTTTTGGGCATGCCGTAGGCTACCTCCAGGACACTCTTCGATTTTCCCGCTTATCACCTACCTTAGCCTTTTCAGGGGTCGGCACGGATGGAGTTACTCGAATGACCCCCACAAGTCAGTCACCTCGACTTCCCCCCATCGGGGCGGAAGCTAAATGGACACTGACTATTGCCTCAAGTTCAGTTACTAGTTTTTTCAGTTTTTCTCTCTGTATTATTTTTATTTTTGTGACAGCTCTGATATGCCTTGTTTTTGGTGTTTTATGTATCCTCATTTCCCATTGTGTGTTCTGTGTACTACTCTACTCCCTTTATGCCTGGGGTATGGGTTCATTATCTGTTCTGCCTACTCTCCATAATGAGCCTTAAAATAATTTCGCATAATGCACAGGGTTTAAATTGAAAAGGAAAAAGGCCTTCTCCTATTATACTTCTGTCCATGCGGACATAGTTTACCTTCAAGAAACCCACTTCTCTAAAAGTTCCTTTCCCAAATTTTTACATAAGAAATTCCCTACTGTGTATATGGCTAACAGTGAAAATAAGACGAAAGGGGTAGCAATCTGTATTAGGGCTGGTTTGCCTTTTCAGCTTCTTGACAAATTTGAGGATGCAGAGGGACGGTTCCTAGCCCTGAAAGTTGTACTCAATGATGTGACGTTGACCCTGATTTCATATTATGCTCCCAACACGGCCCAATGTCAGTTTTTTGAGAAGTTATCTGCGTTTGTGTCAAATTGGGCTGTGGGCAGCGTCATTATGGGGGGGGATTCCAACGTTACCCTTGACAAATATTGGGATAGGCAGTTAATTGCTCCACTACCTCAAACGGAGCAGCCCCTACTTCCATCTGTGGGCAATAAGATTGGCAAGCTCTGCACTGCTGTAGTTTAGTCGAGATATGGAGTGAATTGCATCCTGGTGTTAAACAGTTCACCCACTACTCAGCCCCCCACAAACTGTATACCAGAATTGACCATGTTTGGGTTTCCCAGTCCCTAACTGCCTCGCCTCAAACATCCAAGGTACTGACAGTCCCCTGGTCTGACCATTCCCCTCTCTCCTACTCCATTTCATTCCACCACGCTCCCAAAAACTTCTCTAGGTGGCGGCTCAACGATGTCTTATTGAAGACCCCCAAACACTTTTCCCATATTGAAAGCTCGCTTAAAGACTACTTTGCTAACAATTTGGGTTCGATAACTTCTTACTCTATGCTATGGGAAGCGCATAAATCGGTCTTGAGAGGCCTTCTGATACAACTGGGGGCCCAGAGGAAGAAATTACACCTCCAGGAACAGCTTAGACTGTCTAAACAATTGGAGGATCTACTTTTAGCCCAAGCAGCTGATCCACAAACTAGCCTTTCCACCCAAATACACAGAACAAAAACTGAGTTAGATCTATTGCTAACCTCCAATGCACAAAGTGCCTTACAATGGACCCAACAGCGCTATTATGCTCACTCAAACAAACCTAGCCGCCTCTTTGCACGGAAGCTGAGGCGCAGACTCGATTATACCCCTATCTCTACTCTCAAGACCTCCTCTGGCCACTCAACTAATGCTCTCCCTAAAATACTGCTAGAGTTTCACAACTTCTACAAACAACTTTACGCTTCCCCTTCAGAAGTCCCCCATTCTAAGCTGACCCAGTTTTTCCAGACTATCGAGCTTCCCACGATTTCTGATTCCCAAATAGCCTCTATGGAAAAAGATATCACTGAAGAGGAAGTTAAACTAGCGATTCAACATTTCCAACTCTCCAAATCCCCCGGCCCAGATGGGTTCTCTACTCTGTACTATAAAAAATTCTCGCATATCTTGACCCCCCACTTAACTAAAATGTTTAACCAAATTCTATCAGGTGACTCTTTCCCCCCGCAGACTCTTACCGCCAACATTACCCCAATCCCAAAGCCGGACTCGGACCTTACGGAATGTAAGAATTATCGCCCCATCTCGATCCTTAACATTGATATTAAAATCTTGGCCAAAGTCCTAGCCGAACGCCTTAATTTGATCCTCCCTGTAGTGATTCACAGAGACCAGGTGGGATTTGTTAGAGGAAGGCAAGCGGCCGACATAATCCGCAGATTATCCATACTATCCACCCAAGCCCAGAAGTCCCCGCTTCCTTCCATGCTCCTGAAATTGGACATACGCAAGGCCTTCGACTCGGTTGAATGGCCCTATCTCTACCACCTTACGCAAATGGGGCTTTGGCCAGAATTTTATTACATGGATCAGAGCTTTATATCATAAACCCATGGCGAGAGTTACTATTGGGTCTCACTCGTCCACCACCTTTCCCATAGAAAGGGGCACTCGCCAGGGTTGCCCCTTATCCCCTTTGTTATTTGACCTGATCCTGGAACCTTTAGCCATTGCAATTAGAAGCCATGCTGACATACAGGGTATCCGAGTTGGAACCCAGGAGCACTCTTTGTGCCTGTTTGCAGACGATGTTACTCTGCTTATCACGCGCCCCTTATCCTCTCTACCTCACTTATTCCAGACCCTACAAATGTTTGGCTCTATCTCTGGGCTGGTGACTAATTCTGAGAAAACAGAAGCTCTCAGCATTAACCTACCCCCCGAGATGATCAAACTTCTATCCATAAACTTTGATATTCACTGGTGTAAATCATGTATTTCAATCCTGGGAGTTAGGTTTACTGTGTCATATCATCAACTGTATAGGGCTAATTACCCCTACATTTATAAGAAACTTCTCAAAATGTTGGAAGAGTGGGGCAAATACCACATATCATGGATAGGCCGCATAACTGCCGTGAAAATGTCTCTCCTCCCGAAACTGTTATACTTATTCCGGGTACTTCCTGTAGATGTCTCTAGGAAAGACCTTAGCTTATTTGAGAAACACATCACCTCGTTTATTTGGAACGCTAAACCCCCGAGAGTGAACAGGAAAACACTTGAAAGACGGCCACAGGATGGTGGATTAGGCCTCCCTAATCTAAGGAAATATTACTTAGCCTCCCAGCTCGCTCAAATCCCTGTACTTCACCTACAACACTCGCCTCCCCTTTGGGTAGACTTAGAGAACGCCCTAGTATTCCCTTACTCAGCCGAAGCACTGCTCTGGACGCCCCCGTCCAAGCGACCGCAGGTATTAAGCCCTAGCCTACAGCATACCCTAGGGTTATGGGACCAGAATGCTACATTATACAAACTGGTCTCTCCCCATACCCCGGTTGCTCCAATAGTTCGCAACCCATCTTTCCTTCCTGGGTTACAGGCCCGCTCGTTTAGCTGGTGGTCCGCGAATCAGTTGCTTAGAGTTTATAACATTCTCACAGTCAGAGGCCCCCTTTTAATGTCTTATTTAAAAGAGAACTATGATATCCCCGACTCTGAGATCTTTAGGGCTACCCAACTTCTACACTGGGCACAGCAATGTTGGTCTCTAAGGGATCCCGAAGCACCCACTCAGACCTACTTTGAGAGGTGGTGCACCAATCCTTCTTTCACCCCTAAGGCTGTCTCTCTACTGTACCGTAATATGATCTCTCCAGCTAATCTCACAGATCTGAAATATATCAAAGTTTGGCACAAAGAATTGGAGATTACCTTAGCAGAAGGAGATTGGGTGAAGGCATGGGACAACCTCAAACATAGTTCTAGGAATACCACACTCTCTGAAGCGGGGTATAAAGTCCTTTTTAGATGGTACTTGACGCCTGTGAGATTGGCTAGGATACATCATTCTCCTCTAGATCACTGCTTCCGTGGTTGCTCATCCTCAGGTACCATGACTCACATTTGGTGGTCGTGCCCAAGAGTGACTAGGTTTTGGACTCGGGTATACAATATGATTTTCTCTGTTTTACAGCTTAACCTGATAAAATCCCCATCTGAAGCCCTTCTGGGTGTCCCCCCTCGTAGTGTCCCCACTCTAAAGCTTAAACTATTAAACCATATTTTCCTTGCCGCTAGGCAAACTATCGCTAAGTCATGGAAATCCCTCACCATCAATTTTGCAATGTTTAAAAGCAAATTGGACTGGATTTTTATAAATGAGAGACTTTCCGGCATAGCCACTGAGACCCTTTCTAAAGTGATGAAGATATGGCAACCTTGGGTCTCATATAGGTTTGGCGATTCCACACCTCTTAGTATTGCATCATTGTGAAACCTATCTCTGTAACTGGTTCTACTATATCAATAGTATTCTTTACACCACTAACATATCTGATGTTGCAATTTCACAGCTGTCCTTAGTCCCCTTAGACTTTTCTCATCCTTTCCCCCCCCTCCTCCCCCTTTTTTTTTTTTTTTTTTTTTTTTTTTTTCTTCTTTTCTTTCTTTCCCTTTCTTTATTGACCTTTACTTTTTCTATTCCCTGGTTACTTACTGTTGTGCCTTCATTACATCTTTGACGTTTCGGCTGCGTTCACTGGCCGTCCGAATATACACGTTCACCCCTCTATTATGTTCTATTCATACTCTATGGGGCCATGTCCCAATTTCTTTATGTTGACTACTGCCAGCACGATGTGTTTGTACCGAGAGGGGTTCCATTGTGTAACTGATTAATACTTTCATTCCTCGGTTGTACTTTCATTGATGTAATTCAATACGAAATGTCATGTTCTGTATATGCTACTATTTTTCTGGAAATTTCCATAAATAAAGACATTTAAAAATCAGGAAGGCAAAGAAAGGAAATGAGGAGCGCATTGCGGCTGAGGCTAAGACTAACCCAAAAAAGTTTAATTATATTAATAGAAAAAGATGCAGGTTGAGAGTGTTGCTCCTTTAAATAATTGTACCAGTATGGTTGTAACAGATGAAGAAAAGGCAAATGTGCTAAATCAGTTCTTTTCATCAGTGTATACAAAAGAGGAGTCCGAGTTCCCAGGCTCACTTCATAGCTGGACTGTTGGCTCACCTCAATCTAGGATATGATTCATAAAGCTTTTATAAAGATTAATGTGAACAAGGCACCAGGGCCAGATGACATACACCCCGGGTTCTAAGAGAGCTTTGTTCAGTTTTAGATTGGCCCTTTTTCTGAATTTCTCAGATTCACATCTTGTATGGTACCTATGAATTGGAGGAAAGCTGATGTCATTCCAATATTTAAAAAGGGATTATGATCTCAGCCTGGGTTTTTTGCAGTGAGAGCTGTGAAGATGTGGAATTCACTCCCTGAATCAGTCAAACAGGCAGATACATTAGATAGCTTTAAGAAGGGTTTGGATGGCTATTTAGCTCATAGTACAAGTTGATCCATGGACTAGTCCGATTGGCATCTTGGAGTCAGGAAGTAATTTTTTACCCTCTGAGGCAAACTGGAGAGGCGTCAAATGGGTTATTGTGCCTTCCTCTGGATCAACTAGCAGTAAGGCAGGTTAAAATATAGTTAAACGTTTGAACTTGAAGAAATGTGTCTTATTATGTTACTATGTTGTTTAGTACCCTGGAATGAATACCATCTGGTCCCTGACCTTTGGTCTCTTTTGAATTTCCTCATGTGAACATGCATCAGTAGTTTTATTTCTAGAATTGGGAAGTTATAGTCTGATATGTAGCTGTATGTTCAATGTACTGTATATAGACACTTAGGGGCCGATTCACTAAGGGTCGAATATCGAGGGTTAATTAACCCTCGATATTCGACTAGGAATTAAAATCATTCGACTTCGAATATCGAAGTCGAAGGATTTAGCGCAGATAGTTCGATCGAACGATCGAAGGATAATTCCCTTCGATCGAAAGATAAAATCCTTCGAATCGAACGATTTGAAGGATTTTAATCCAACAATCGAAGGAATATCCTTAGATCAAAAAAAGTTAGGCAAGCCTATGGGGACCTTTCCCATAGGCTAACATTGACTTCGGTAGCTTTTAGATGGCGAACTAGGGGGTCGAAGTTTTTTTTAAAGAGACAGTACTTCGACTATCGAATGGTCGAATAGTCGAACGATTTTTACTACGAATCCTTCGATTCGAAGTCGCAGTCGAAGGTCGAAGTAGCCCATTGGATGGTCGACGTAGCCCAAAAACACCTTCGAAATTCGAAGTTTTTTACCTTTGAATCCTTCACTCGAAGTAAGTGAATCGGCCCCTTAGTGTACAACACTGCAGAATATATAGGGGCTTCATAAATACATAATATGATCAAATCTCTTTAACTAGTTCCTTGGCTTTTTGGTTGTGATTAACATTTTAATTTTTCTTTAATTTAATTTCTCATATTTCTAAAAATGGAAATGTTTTTCTTTTCTTCAGGTTATACTTAGAACACAAAGAGACAGAAAAAAATAACTTGATTGCAGATCTGAGGAATACTGGGAATGGAGCATTGTGCTCTGTTTTAAAAAGAACAATTCCTTTTGGCATTGCTTACCACCACAGTGGGCTGACTAGTGATGAACGGAAGCTGATAGAGGATGCTTATTCATCTGGAGTCCTCTGCCTCCTTGCTTGCACTTCTACCCTTGCAGCAGGAGTTAATCTTCCAGCTAGAAGGTCAGTTATATTTAATGTTAACTGTGCAATTTGGCTCTTGTGTTTTTGCTTGAGTATAAAGTAAAGACCACAGATGTTGCTTTCTCTGTTTTTTGTTTTACACATTATTAAACATGGCACTATGGAAATAATCAGACCCAATAATAAGTTGTAGGGAGGACAGAAACTTTGTGTTGTAAAGCAGCACTGCTGAAAATCAAAAATAGAAAATGAAGAACATATTGCTTATATTAAATATATAAAGATGTCACTGCGCCATCTTTTAAAAACATCTTACAACCAAAGTATAGTGTATTGAAGTGCATTGTATGCCCACACAGCAGCTCATGAACAAAATCACAAACTCTTTATCTGATCTGAAAGGCATAGAAATAGTGTAGTCAATTCAAACCGCCATGCACAGTAACGTCACCACATGTGTGCAATGTTGTGACATCACTGTGTACGGGTGGATGAATTCAGATAAGTTTATATGATGTTATACAAAAGTAGCTGTGCTGGGATGCCATGTAATTAAATGTACTATACTTTTTTGTTAGATAAGTTTCTATCAGATTTAAGCAGATATCACATATTACGATTATGGGTGGTCTGCATTTTTATGTCTGCAATTTTTTTGACGCGCGTCTTTTTTTTTTTTTTTTTTCGACGCACAACACCATACAAGTCTATGGGCGTCATTTTTGCGGCAAAACAAGGCGGAAAAATTCATCCATCCCTAACCAAAATGAATTAATCATCAGTAACAATTGCCTAACTCACATTACTATGAGTTGTGGTACATTTAGAATAATAAGTATAAAGCTATAAAATTTAGACAAATCAAAATGATGACTTTGCAGATGATCTCCTCCACTATGTCTCTTGTAAATCATGAACAGTCTCCGCTAATTGAGCAGAAAAAAAACTTTTTGCAGTTATACTGGATTCATTCTAAATTTTAAAAAATCTGTTTCTCTTTCCAAATAAAGCAAGATGGAGCAAATCTTACAAGATAGCCTAGAGACAGGGCAGGCAGTATATGAATGAATCAACATTTTTAAATAACTTTATAACAGGTATAGGTGTTTTAAAGCGGATCTGTCACCCCAAAAATCTGTATAATAAAAGTCTGTTTCAAATTAAAAATGAAATCAAAATTCTTTTTTTATTAAATTATTTATAGCTGTTGTAAACTGATTTAAAAATCTCAGCTGTCCATGAAATATTGCCTGCCCGTCCTCTATGCCTTAGGCATAGAGGCGGGGAGGCAATTACTTTCACTTTCCATTCAGCACTTACTAGATGTCACTGCACTCCCCACATTCCCTCGCTCTCTTTACCATTTAATTGTGTAACCAGTGCATTGGATTGGACATCAGGTCCCCCATTCTGGTGCACAAACAAGATTTTGAGATGATGCAAGGCTTGCCTTAATAACAGTGTCCACATTATGGCTCCTGTCTGCTTGCTATAATTATGAATTCCTAGACCAAAGGAAACAAGATTCAAATAATTTATACAGTGTAATTAAAGTTTATTTTGCTTGACAAACGTGGTTAAAATAGGATTTGGAATAATTTTTTCAGGTGACAGGTTCCCTTAAAAAAAACATGATGATGATTTTAGGCTACCTGTTTTATTTGAAAAGGATGTTTATTATACAGCATTTTTTAAATCTGTTTGGCAGGTCCCCTTTATTTCACATCTCACAGTTTGGTAGGTTGAAGTAGAAAGACATATTTCCCCATTTTAAATTTAGAAAAATGTATACTTTCCAAAAATATATGACTTTCTGAGTTGAACTTACTTTTTTTTTATAGCAGTAAATGTTTATTTTGCAGTAGCTGAAATGATAGATCATAGGGTGCATATTTATGTTGGGGCCCCTGTATGCTCTACATAGGTAAACCTATGCAAAATGGGCATCAAACTGCTGAGTGGACCCCTAGCATTTATATTTAATTTTCTTTAGGTACCTAATGTTATGCGGTAGATAGGTGTTGAAAAGTAAACAATTAATTAAGTAGTTGATCCTCTAGAACGAAAAGAGATTGCTGTATTCCTCAAAAACTACAAGGTTTTGAGGGGGAATAAAACAGATAAAATATATATAGTGCAGTATTTCAAAATAAATTGATATTTTTAGTGAACTTGCTATGTTTGAATATAACCGCATGTGAATAAAAAATCATGCACCACCATCAGGAGTTAATATTTAACCAGTGTAAAAGTTCGTAACTTAAGTGGTGCTAGAGGTATTTCGGCTATAGTCCTAATTTATATATCCAAGTTTTGACACCCATGATGTTTAGAGTTATAGTTGCACAGAAGCCCACACTCCGATCCTAATTTGTCTGGCAGGTGTTTATACTTACAAGAAGTAAGTTGATACAGGCATATGTAATTTGAGTGTCTCAGTCCGCTTTCATTCTTCTTAAAACTTTAGTGGGTAAAAAGGAAGTAACGTGTGGAAGCGTTATAAAAATTTTAATAAACAATTCAAAATTGCACTCACAAGCATTCCTCCAATAAAATAGTTTTAAAACCAATGTGGCGTTCCGGTCTATTGTTCCGAGTCCTTTGCGTAACTGAACTGTCCGATGCATTCACCTTAGTCCAGTGTAGTTTCCTCGGGTCACCAGGCTGCCGCTTCCACACTCTCGTCCTATCGCTGACGCTGCCTTCATCCAAATGAGCAATAGTCTCACTTCCAAACGGTCGCTTCTTTTACCCACCATATTCAAAGTCCAGAAAACTATTGTCCACAGAAAAGCATCTATCCATCTGCAAAGATATGATATTTCATAACAAAAAAATCATCCTGTTAAAAAAGCTCTAAGGTTAAAATCAATATTAAGGCCATGGGGGGATAATGTTTTAAGTTTATGGATCCACCAACTTTCTTTGCGTAGTGTGTTGTTCACCATATCACCCCCCCTCCAGTCTTTTTTAACCCTTTCAATCCCTAACCATTTTAGACCCATTGGGCTTTTGTTATGTTGTTCTAGTTTATATTGCTCTCTCAGCATCTGTTTCTCTTCACTTTCATGCAGAAGTTGATTTCATTTCATTTTTCTGCAGAAGTCAGATGAATAATCCTATCTATCTTATAGTTGGGGCTTCCTTTCCTAGCAGATCAACTAGAGCTCACTCAAATAACTAATTCTAGTACAAACAAAATCTGACAAGATAACTGCCTTTTGCACAAATCTTGCATGTAGAGAGACAGGATTTCTGGTGATTTTAATAAAGTGAGCTCTAAGGGTAGGGACACACTGGACGATTTGTCGCCAACGTTTTTAAAAAGCAAATCGCGGCGACATATCGCTCGTTTTGTCTCTGAACAAAAACAAATGAAAGACGCCAGCTCCTGTGCCCACAGCACGTTTGTGAATCGCCTGTAGCTCCAAAACGCACTGAGACCCTTTTCCGAGCGATTTATCAGAAATAGCATGTACTTAGAAAAGCACTGAAATCTCCTAGACACGCACACACATACAGATAAGTAGCAGCAATTGTATTCAAATTACAATGCGAACGCAATGACGCAAGCACGTAAAGACGCCAGGTTACAGCAGGAAGCACAAACCGTTTCTGGTTTGGGTGGAGCACGTACCGCACAGAGTAATGGGATACAAATCGCTCTGTGCCAATAGTCGCTGTGAATCGTCTGTTCAAAAAAGACGATCGTCTTGTCGCCGCGATTTACTTTTTTAAAACGTTGGCGACAAATTGTCCAGTGTGTCCTTACCCTAATACATCTTCTAGGTAAAGGTAAGATGTATTGGATCATTCATCTGACACCCAACTGCTGCATGAAGAATGAGGATAAACAGATGCTGAGAGATGGATAGTGAAGATAAACTTAATTATTTCAGAAACAGTACAGAATTTTGAATTGATTGTATTCATAAAGTTTTTTTATTTCAGTATGATGAAGTTTATATTAAATTTTCATTTTCACGATAGTTCCCCTTTAAGATGAAAATATAATTTCAACTGTCACCATTCACTGTGCAATCACGCTCTCCTGCACTAGAAAAGCTGAATTTCTGGTTTAAAAATCAGAAATTCAGCTCCTATGAAAAATAAGAGAATTCATAAACAGATATGAAGGGAGTTGATCGTTTACAGAATGTGAGGTTACGGACATAAAAAGCCTGATGGATAATTAATGAAGCAACAGGAGGACATTAATCTTTTTTTTTATGGCATTTTACCTATTTAAATCAATAAACCCCAAGCATTGTTCCTGAAAAGTACTCACAAATGTATTTTGAATAAAATTCATAGATAAGTAATGTATCCATGTTTTTTTTGTGGCACAGGGTTATTTTACGAGCACCTTATGTCGCTAATGATTTTCTCAAGAGAGCTCAGTATAAACAGATGGTTGGTAGAGCTGGCCGTGCTGGTATCGATAGTGCTGGGGAAAGCATCCTTATTATAAAAGAAAAAGACAAGGAACTGGTATGTTTCAGCCTTTTTAAAGTCAATGCAGATAGTCAGGGTCTTTTGGTCTACAATCTGGTATACTGTAGCACAGATTAAAGTTATTTGTATTCTGCTGGGAAGTTGATTTAGCATTGCAGTTATAAAATATGCCAAATTTTTATTCAATATAATTTAATTCAATATAATCTTTTTCAGTCGGCCATACCTGTCAGTGCTGGAACACTGGGGGTTAAGTTGATCCTCTGTGGAGGCAGGACAAACTGAAAGAGCTTTCTCCAATCTCCTACTTCCTCGTGGCTCCACCTCTTCCTTAAAAGAAGAACAAGTAACACTGTCCAAAGCAGATAAGGTGTTAGGTAACTCTTCTAAAAGGCCTGGGACATTTCCAGTATGTAAAGCCATTACAAAATACATTGACACAGAATGGCAGAAAGGAAGTCCAATATACTTCATAGGTTTTTCAACACCTATCCTATACCAGATGATTACAAGCACTACGATAAAATAACCAAAGAAGACCCACCTATTGTTAAGTTAGCACATAACACCACCTTACCAGGAGAAAATGCTGGCTCTCTTAGAGATCCTATGGATAAAAACATTGATTCTGCTCTTAAGCGTGATTTTCAAAACACGGCAGCCATATTGAGACCTGCAGCAGCTGCTACTACAGTAGCCAACAAAATACTGGTGCCAGTAACTCATAAAACACCCTCCAACTTTGCCAGAGCACTTTACGGCAGAATTAGATGACGTCAGATTGGCACTGTCATTCCTAGGTATTAGAGACGGCTAAACTATCTACAGTTTAGTCCGGTACTCAATCTACACCCACTGAACAAATTCGTAACATACAAGCGATTCAAAATTGACTCCCTTCCATCAATCATAAAAGCCTTAAAACCAGGTATTTCATGTCCAAGATGGACATCAAAGATGCATACCTGCATATACCCATCAGCCCAAGGTTTCTGCGTTTCAATTTAGGGCAGAACCATTTTCAATTCCAAACCCTGCCCTTGGGCCTTACATCCACACCCAGGGTTTTCACCAAGGTCCTGGGAGCTTTACTCGCAGTCAGAGGGATCCGCGCAATCGCCTACCTAGACCTCATCGTCATGGCAGATTCACAAAAGGAAGCAATAGCACACACTCAAGAGTGTCTGCAGACACCATGGCTGGCTCATCAATTACAAAAAAGTCGTCCACATCCAACGCAGTCCCTATAGTTCTTAGGCATGCACACCAACTCAGAAAACAAAAAGGTTTTTCTACCCCTAACAAAGGCAATTGCTATACAACAAGAGGCTTGCAATGCCATTCAACAACCTCACATTTCAGCACACAACATTCTCAGACTACTAGGACTAATGGCAGCCAGTATAGACGGTGTGCCGTTCGCAAAGTCGCATTAAAGTGGAACAAAAACCATCATGACCTCCCAGGTGATGAATGTATCACACTTGACCATACTCAGGTGGTTCAGTAAAAGATTCAGTGGAAGACAGGTTAGATGAGATAGTGGGCAAAGGAAGGTAAAATGGCGGAGGAGATTTGGTTGGGGGTACTTTTTAGGATAGGGAGGACCACATGTAATTTGTTCAATATGGTACCAGTATTAAATGTATGTTTGTAAATGCAAGGAGTCTGACTAGTAAAATGGGAGAGCTGGAGGGAAAATATGATGTGATTGGTGTAGCCGAAACATGGCTGAATAAGTCGCATGACTGGGCATTTAATATACTTTGCTATACTTTGTTTTGGAGGAACAGAGGCAATAAAAATGGAGAATGGGTATGTATGTTTGCTTTTATAAAGGAGGAGGTTATGTTAGAAAATGAGGGGGCAGAAGTCTTATGGGTAGAGTTCTTCACCAATTGTAAAGAGTCCAGCAAGTTAATTGTAGGGGGTATACTATAGACCCCCTCATGTAAGTGAGGAGGAAGAGGCTAAGCTCCTGATGCAAATAGAAAAGACTGCTAGTTTGGGTAAAGTAATGGTAATGGGGGATTTTAATTACCCAGATATTGAGTGGAGCAACAGTACTGCCAGAACAGTTAATGGGGAAAAAGTATATAAACTTGTTGCATGACAACTTTATGGCACAGCTTGTTGAGGAGCCAACCAGAAAAATGCTATACTGGAACTAGTGATCTCTAATGACCCAGAACTTATAGCAAATGTGCAAGTCATTGAACCATTTAATACCATTTAATGTCTGGTGCAAAAAACAAATATACACTGGGGCAACAAAAAACATAAATTTCAGAAAAGCTGATTTTAGTGCCTTAAGGGCTGCCCTTCAGAGCATTAATTGGGGCATTACGTTTTCATCTAAAAACACAGAACTAAAATGGTTGTCATTTAAAATGATATTAAATCATTACTGTTCTCAATTTATTCCCTTAAGGAGTAAATGTAGAAGCTCTAAGAATCACCCTATGTGGCTTAATATAGTAAAAAAGTTAATAGGCAAGAATAGAAAGGCATTTAAAAACTACAAGTCTGTTGGTACAAAAGCTGCATTTAATGAATATAAACACTATAATAAATGCTGTAAATCCAGCAATCCTGAAGGCAAAGAAAGGAAATGAAGAGTGCATTGTGACAGAGGCTAAGACTAACCCCAAAAAGTTTTTTTAAATATATTAATAGTAAAAAGATGCAGGTTGAGAGTGTTGCTCCATTAAATAATGGTACCAGTATGGTTGTAACGATACAGAAAAGGCAAATGTGCTAAATCAGTTATTTTCTTCAGTGTATACAATAGAGGAGTCTGAGTTCCCAGGCTCACTTCATAGCTGCACTGATGGCTTAGCTCAATCTAGTCAGTGGCTTTAATAAAAATTAATGTAAACAAGGCTCCAGGGCCTGATGGCATACACCCCCAGGTTCTAAGAGAGCTTGGTTCAGCTTTAGACCAGCCCCTATTTCTGATTTTCTCAGATTCGCTTTCATTTGGTATGGTATCTATGGATTAGAGAAAAGCTGATGTCATTCCAATATTTAAATAGGCCAGTAAGTTTGACATCTGTGGTGGGCAAATTATTTGAAGGCTTGTTAAGTGAATGGCATTATGAGCAGCAATCAGCATGGCTTTATGAAGAATATGTCATGTCAGACAAATTTTATGATGAGGTAAGTAAGATGCTGGACAGTGGGGGGCAGTAGATGTGATCTATTTGGATTTTGCCAAAGCGTTTGATACGTGCCCACAAACGACTGCTTTCTAACTAAGGTCTGTTGGGCTTAATGAAGTCTTTTGCATATAGATAGGATACTGGCTACACTATCGGGTACAGAGGGTGGTTGTTAATGGTACATTCTCTACTTGTAGTAAGGTTCTTAGTGGGGTCCCTCAGGGCTCGGTATTGGGTTCGCTATTGTTTGACTTGTTTATTAATGACTTAGGGGAAGGTATTGTAAGTAATGTATCAGTGTTTGCAGATGACACAAAACTATCCAACCCAATAAATTCCATCCAGGATGTAGCATCTTTGCAACATGATCTTGACAAACTGGCAATCTGGGCAGCTAAGTGGCAAATGAGATTCAATGTTGATAAATGTAAAGTCATGTACCTGGGATGTAAAAATATCCAAGCCACTTATACCCTTAATGGGACTGCACTAGGCAAATCCATTATGTAAATGGACCTTGTGGTCCTTGTAGCATCAAGGGCAAATAAGGTCTTGAGCTGCATTAAAAGGGGCTTTGATTCACAGCAGGAAGCGGTCATTCTTCCATTTTATAGAGCACTGGTAAGGCCCCATCTAGAATATGCCATACAGTTTTGGTCTCCATCACTCAAACAGGACATTATTGTATTAAGAGAGGGTACAGCGAAGGGCAACTAAGCTGGTAAAATGTATGGAAAATCTTAGCTATGAAAGAAAGACTGGCCAAATTGAGAATGTTCACGCTGGAAAAGAGGCGTTTAAGGGGTAATATGATAACTATGTATAAATATATAAGGGGATCATATAATCTCTCTAATGCTTTATTTACCAGTAGGTCTTTCCAGCTGACACAAGGTCACCCATTCCGTTTAGAAGAAAAGAGGTTCAGCCTAAATATTCGGAAAGGTTTTTTTTACTATGAGAGCTGTAAAGATGTGGAATTCTCCACTTCCCTGAATCAGTCATACAAACTGATACATTAGATAGCTTTAAGAAGGGGTTGGATTGCTTTTTAGCAAGTGAGGGAATACAGGGTTATGGAAGATAGCTCGTAGTACAGGTTGATCCAGGGACTAGTCCGATTGCCATTTTGGAGTCAGGAAGGAATTTTTTCCCCCTCTGAGGCAAATTCGAGAGGCTTCAGATGGGTTTTTTGCCTTGCTCTGGATCAACTGGCAGTTAGGCAGGTTAAAAAAAGTTAAAAGGTTGAACTTGATGGACGTGTGTCTTTTTTCAACCTAACTTACTATGTTAATATACTGCAACACAAGGCAAG
Organism: Xenopus laevis; assembly: GCF_017654675.1. NCBI lineage: Eukaryota > Metazoa > Chordata > Amphibia > Anura > Pipidae > Xenopus > Xenopus laevis. The sequence continues at coordinate 75,705,059 of NC_054372.1, read as the reverse complement.
GGCTGGGACTGCCCAGTCCAAGAAATGGTGACGACAGAAACCAGCCTTATAGGATGAGTATGCCAGAGCACATGGTCACATTAAAACGCAGACTCCATATAAATGCCCTAGAATTAAGAGCAGTTTACTATGCCCTGTTCAACTGGCTCAGCTGAAGGACAGACATGTCAGTATTCAATCCGACAACAGCACCACCATCGCTTACCTAAACCAACAAGGGGGAACCAAGAGTGCAGCAGCCCTCAAGGAGGTATCCCGGATTATGTCTTAGGCAGAGTCCAACAGGGTCCTCATATCGGCAGTGTTCATTCCAGGGGTGCAAAACTGGGAAGCTGATTATCTGAGCCCCAACACCTTGGACCCCGGAAAGTGGCGCCTAAAACTGAAAGTTTTTTCAACAAGTGGTAAACAAGTGGGATCTCCCAGATCTAGATATCACGGTGTCTTGATTCAACGCACAGCTTCCACGATTCCTATCAAAGAGACAAGACCCCAGGGCAGAAGGGGTGTATGCCATAATCTGTCCATGGAACTGCAGACTAGCGTACGCTTTTCCGCTTATCCCAATCATTCCTCACTTGCTGCACAAGATAAGGATAGAGGGAGTTTCCACTATACTCATAGCCCCTTGGTGACCCTGCAGAGTGTGGTTTGAAAAACAGGTACAGATGAGGGCGGCACCACCATGGTCACTTCCACTAAGCCTGGACCTTCAGTCACAAGGCCCGGCACATGCGGACCATGTCCACAGACTAAATTTGACATCTTAGCTATTGAAACCAAATTGTGGAAGGAAGAAGGTTTTTGAGACAAGGTCATACACACAATGTTAGAAGCACGGAAACCTCCTACTTTGGCAGCATACACAGAATCTGGAAAATGTTCCTATCCTGGAGCTGGACACACGGGATATAATGGCAGTTTTCTTCATCCACTCACATCCTGGACTTTATACAAAGTGGAGTAGACAAAGGTTTAAACACGTCAGCATTGAAAGTGCAGGTTTCAGCACTGTCAGCTCTTCTACACAGCCAATGGGCTCTACTGCTGGAGGTTAGACTATTTTTTCAGGCACTTAGAAAACTTCGGCCTCCTATCAGAGACCCTGTTCCGCCCTGGGACTTTTAATTCTTAGAACTCTCCAATGACCACCTTTCAAGTCCCTAGGCTCCTTAGACCTAAGTTTCCTGTCATGGAAAGTGGTTTTCCTTCTTGCCATTTGCTCAGCTAGCAGAGTATCAGATCGAGCAGCCCTGTCGCATAAACAAACTTGGACTATTTTTCATCAGGATAAGGTGGTGCTTCGAACTGTTCAATCACATCTACCTAAGGTTACCTCAGAATCTTACCTTAATCAGGAAATTGTGTTTCCATTATTCTTGCTTTAACCAGCAAATTCGCAAGAACAGCCTCTACACACTGGATACAGTGTGGACATTGAAGTATTACATCCACAGAACTGCCAAATTCTCAGATGCCCTTTTCGTATTATTGGGTAGTAATAAGAAGGGTTTCCAGGCTCTCTAGATAGATGGATAGTGGCAGCTATAAGTGAAGTTTATAAGCCCTTGGGCAAAGCGATCCCTTTCAGATCAAGGCCCACTCCACTAGGAAAGTCACTGCTTCCTGGGCCATTTATAACCAGGCATCCATCTAGGCTGTACGCAAGATGGCCACCTGGTCATCTTTGCACACTTTTTCCAAGTTTTATAAGTTAGATGTTATGGCCTCTTCAGAAGCGATACTACAAGCAGCAGTGGCACATACAGTAGATAGCGCCTGTCCTTGGTTATACTATTTCAGGATTTCTACATCCTAGTTTTTGGTTAGCCCCCCCCTCTTTTTTTACAGCTTTGGGACATCCCCAGTTGTCCAGCACTGACCCGTAGGGCTGACTGAGAAAAGGAGATTCCTTACCTGAAAATCCTTTTTCTCATAGGCCTGTACTGTCAGTGCAGCATCCCTTCCTCATGGGGTGCTGTTTTATTGCTGCTTGTCATTTAGTTACAGTTAGTAAGGCAGTTAGGCTCTGTCTCCACTAGCAGGCACTGGTACAAAACTGGAGGAAGAGGTGGAGCCATGAGGAAGCAGGAGATTGGAGAAAGTTCTTTAGTTTGTCCTGCCTCCACAGAGGAGCAACTTAACCCGAGTCATCCTGCAATGACAGTAAGGGCCTATGAGAAAAAGGATTTTCAGGTAAGAAATCTCCTCGCTCCCTCTCCTTCTTCTACCCCTTACATTATTTCTTTTTTTTTCCTTCTGCTCCGATATCCCTTTCAGCTACTCACAATTCTCTTGTTCCTCTCCCACCTTCTCTTATCTCTCCTTGTCCTCTCTTACCTTAAAGGGAATCTGTTGTCATTTTTTTTTGCCTTTTTATAAAGAGTACACTTCAAAAAACACTGTCTGGCAAATAAAATGTTAATTCCCGATTCAACTGGTCAAAGTAAAATTCGTATGCACTCCCTGGCCTTTCTGTGATGCAATAATCTGGTGCTCAGTCCTCTAGGGAGACAGCACTCCCCTGGATCCACTGGAAACGAGCAATTGAGGAAACGGCACACAGAAATGAATGCAAAAGGGGAAAGACCCTTATGAATTTATTGTGTCAAACAGCACAACGTTTTCGGGGGCTGACCCCTATGAATTTATTGTGTCAACGTTGTGCTGTTTGACACAATAAATTCATAGGGGTCTTTCCCCTTTTGCTAATTCCCAATTCAATACATAAGTTATTATTTTTATTTTGCCATGGGGGCTTCCATATTTGCTCATTATATATTCCCCACGTGCTGCACTAACAGCAGGCACGCCATTGCCTGTGTGCTTGGAGGCAGCTGCTCACTGATAACAAGCCAAGTCATACTGCGACAAGGACATGAGGAGCTTGCTGTGTACTCCCCCCTCCCCTCTCTGCTGTGTACTGTCCCTCCCCTATCTGTGACATCAGGAGGAGAGTGGTCACATGGTCTGCGTCCAGGAGCAGCCCTCCTTGCACAGACAGCTATCAAACCTTCTGCTCTTCAGTAAATTCACTCTGAATTCCTTTGCACTAATGTTTACAGAGTTGGGAGGCGGGAAATTGTACTCTTTGCTGCAAGCGTTTGTTTGTTTGAGGCTGGCTACTTGCAAGATAAGGTGAAAGTGCTGTGACAGTGTTCCCTCTGCTATCCCATCCCCACACAGACCTTGCTCAGTGCCTGCAATGTTTATTTGGTATAAATAAACCATAAGTCAGTACTATTTCTAGGACCTGCACTAACTCAATGATTCCCAGTGGTACTCTGCACTGCCACAGCTCTGCTAACATTTCCTAGCCCACCACTGCTTTTTTCTTCCCTGCCCACTAACTGGCCTTCAGACTGGGCCCCCTTAGCTCATAACAAGGTTACAGATATATAGTAACATTGGAGTAACAATCACCCTGCTATAGTTCCAGGGGTACCCAGGGTACAAATAATCACTCACCCCAAATCTCCCCCTAACTGGCCTTTAGACTGGTCCCCCTTAGCTCATAACAAGGTTACAGATATATAGAAACATTGGGGTAACAGTCACCCTGCTATAGCTCCAGGGGTACTCATGGTACAAATACACTCACCCCAAATTTCACACTAACTGCCTTCAGGCTGGGCCCCCTTAGCTCATAACAAGGTTACAGATATATAGAAACATTGGGGTAACCTTCACCCTGCATTAATTCTAGGGGTACACATGGCACAAATAAGCACTCACCCCCAAATCTCCCCCTAACTGCCCTTCAGGCTGGGGCCCCTTAGTGTTAGACATAGTTACGACAGTGCATATTGCATGTTATTATTAAACACTGAAAATACAGTGTTTCAGTGCCCCATAGCAAGTACAGTAAGGTACTGTATAAATCAATTCAGTCAGGGTCGGACTGGGGGGCCCGGGGCCCACCGGGACTACTGTCCAGGGCCCCTTCCGACCCCCCCCCCCGCCCCCTACTGCGACGCGCCGAGTGCGCGCACACAAAGGCGCCGCTTGGCGCACCAGCGTGAAGGCGCCTGGCGCATGCGCAGAAGGCGCTGCGCTGATCGGCGCTGCGGGAGGAAAACTTTTTTAAAGATATCTGGAGAGGTGTCTGGCCCGGCAGGGGCCCATTAAGGGTCGGGGCCCACCGGGTATTTTCCCGGTGTCCCGCCGGCCCAGTCCGACACTGAATTCAGTCCAAGGCTGTGGAGCAAAGCACTGGTAACAGCAGGCAGACACAGAGCTCCACCCAGTCTGTCAGCAGAATCCTTCTGAAGAGGTAGCAGTTATCTTGATACCTGCCTATTGTTCAACTCACAGGCTGACCAGACAAGGCTCTGTTTACATTACCGCAGCTGGTAGGAGGGAGGGGTGATATTACTCCAACTTCCAGTGCAGCATTAGCCTGAAGTTTATCAGAGCACAAGTCACATGACCTGAGGGCACACGGGAAATGTTCAAATGTCTAGCCCCACAGCAAATTTCAAAATTAAATAAAAAAGAAAACATTTGCTCTTTTGAAAAACGGATTCAATGCAGGATTCTGCTGGAGCAGCACTATTAACTGATGCATTTTGTAAAAAACATGTTTTCCCATGACAGTATCCCTTCAACTTATAGTCCTCACTTGAGTTTTAATGCTAATAACTAGCAAGTGCTAGGAATATATATTTTGTTTATAGAAAGATTTATACATAGCTTCCAACTGTCCTGTTTTTCGTGGGACAGTTGTGATTTTAACAGCTCAACCTGCAGTCCCGGCTTTGTTACTTTCTCTTTGATCTCCTGCACTGAACAGCCAGAAAAAGTTTCTAAAACTTAATTGGCTTTTGGCCAATACATAATGTGTTCAAACTTTCATTACCTGCCAAAATTTGTAAAATGAACATGGTAATTAGGGGGTGTGGCCACAAAAACGGGCATGGTCAAAAAATTGTCTTTCTATTTCCAAAATGTTGCAATATATGTTTATAGCACCCATAAGTGCTGCCCAAGTGCTGCATTTGAATATATATGCAATAGTTTATGCATGGCTTATGCACCTGATATCATGTTACCTTTTACTAATGCTGTTGACATATTAAAGTTGCAGACATACAGGCTAAAATGGCCTTTGGCTTGAAATGGTGGTACCCTGTTTACTTACTCCTATCAGAGATATAAAGCGATGTAAAATAATACAGTCCATGTGAAGATTTATTTCTTTATTTATTTTCAACATGTGGACATTCAAACAGTATATAACGGTTTTTCAGCAATGCCTTAGTACTTTTAATAGAAATTTCATTGTCATGTTGCAAGGTTAACTTTTTTCAGGGCTGGAACTAGGTTTAGGCAGAAGAAGTAACGATAAGGAGGCACTTGGCGGGTACCTATTAAGCGTCTTCTGCCTACCCCTAGCCCACTCTAGCCCTGCCCTCTCTAGTTCCCCCCTCCCTCCTTTCCTTCGCACTCCCCTCCTTCACCATACCTCCCCTTCCTCGTCACTGCCTATAACAAAGGACAAACCACACAAGAAGTTAACCACACAATGACAGATAAGTTTAAATAGCACAGTGCTAACAGAATAGCACAAACAGAATAGATGATAAAGTTCACAGCCTAATGTTTAACTTAAAACGAGAGAGTTAAACATAGACATCAGAAGCTCTAGCTACAAGCACACAATCTTTAAACAGTAAGTAGAGAGGTAGACCAGGTTGAAACCATTACGTTTCTGGGCTTGGACATGACCTAAAATCTTAGCTGAAGAGACACCATTAGAACCTTCTGTTGTGTCACCTCCGACACCCTGATGGGTGCACACGCAAATATGCTCACATACTCGCACGAACAGATGCACACTTCCACTATGGGGGAACAGCGCAGCAGGAGTGAAGAAAAAAAAATGTCATGGGGTGTACTTTTTTTTTTTAGATGACTGTACATTATATCACTTTGCATTTAAGTTTAAAATGTTCTGATAGAATGATATTTAAATTTAAAATAGTCTGACAGAAGAATATTTGACACAGTTATAAATAATAGGTCAGTTAAATTATAATGGTCTCTTTTAAATTGACTTATTGTCCCTTTTAAATTCATTTTTAGTATTTTACAGATGGACTGACTGCTAAGCAACTTTTAGAAAAAGAGTATCAGTTTTGTCTATTTTTGATCTTGCCTTTGTATTGCTTATCTATTTTTTCAGGCCTTCTCCTATTTAAAATTAAATAGGAGAATGGTCTGATAGAAGGCTGTTTGACACACTATTATACAGTTAAATGTTGATGCTCACTTTTAAATTGACTTTTATGATCACTTTTAAATTAATGTTTAGTATGTTACAGATGGACTTACTACTAAACAACCTTTAGAAAAAGACTGTAAGGGTTCAGTTATTGTTCTTGCTTTTGTATTGCTTATGTATGTTTTTAAGGCCTACTCCGTTTCATCTTCCCATCTGTCTTCTAAGCTGCTACCCGTTTGCTAGGGTAATTCATCATACAAAATTTTAAAAAAATTATTTTAAGTTGAAGCACTTCTTGTATGTGTTATAATAATGCAATGAAGGTAGTAGTGATATCCCTGTCTTCTAGGTGCACGAGTTAATAAGCAAGCCAATAGAGAACTGCTACAGCAATCTCATGCACGACTCTGGTAAAGATTTTCAAAGCCTGCTGCTATCTTTAATTGGACTGAAGGTATGTAGTTTCATCAGAATGCTACCAGTTTATTTGGAATACGCACTTAGCTTTCCACTATATACAGTATTGTACTGTGTCTTGTGCACTTGTCTGTCAATGAAAAGTGATATTAGAGTCCCAAGCATTTATATTGCATAAAGTAAAGCAATATAATTATATATTTGAACAGCCTTTAAAAAAAGAAACTAACCATACTATAAAATGTGAGGTCACAGTAGATGGTTTAAACCATAACATTTTCACCATGGCAAAATGGCCATAGCAAGATACAAAGTGGTTATCCTATATGCACAAGGTCTCGCCCAAGCAGACATGTTGCAGTAGACAGTATTTTGTAGATGTGTTGTCCAAAGCTCTTCTCCAGAAGTACTGGCAAGGTTGAGAACTGGAAACAGAAAAGTGCAGCTGATGAGATTCATCTATGTATACACATAAAAATGCAAGGACTGGACAATAGAAGAAGGTGTTCTAGACTGACAAGTTAAAATCCAAAATATTTGTCCATAACAAAAGGCAATTTGTTTGCTAATGGGTTAGAGATATTTGCATGGATGAATGGCTGCAGGTAACAGTGAGCATGGTGTTGATTCCCTGCAGTTTAGTGATGCATTGCAACAAATGCAGTTGTTGATCCATTGCCATCAACATTTATGGCACACTCAGAGCTGAGAGGTACGCACGGATTCTTAAACATCTCATAGTACCATCGGGGAAGCATTTGATCAGTTTCAAAATCATTTTGCAAAACATCAACAGCCCCCAGCCAAAATCATTAAAGGAAAACTATACCCCTAAAATGAATACTTAAAGGAACAGTAACACCAAAAAATGAAAGTGTTTTAATGTAATGAAAATATCATGTAGTGTTGCCCTGCACTAGTAAAACTGATGTGTTTGCTTCAGAAACACTACTATAGTTCATATAAACAAGCTGCTGTGGAGCAATGGCAGAAATTGAAAAAAGGCTATATGGCACAGGTTAACTAATGGATAACCGATAACACCATTAGACAGACAGAGCTTATTTGCTATCTGCTGTGTAACCTGAGCCTTTTCTCCATTGAATGGCTGCCCCCATTGTTACACAGTAGCTTATTTATATAAACAATAGTAGAGTTTCTGAAGCAAACACAGCAGTTTTACCAGTGCAGGGCAACACTGCATTATATTTTCATTACTTTAAAACGCTTTTATTTTTTGACATTACTGTTCCTTTAAGCAACAGATAGTTCATATCATATTAAGTGGCATAGTAAAGAATCTTACCAAACTGGAATATATATTTAAGTAAATCTTGCCCTTTTACATCTCTTGCCTTGACCCACCATTTCATGATGGCCTCTGTGCTGCCTCAGAGATCACCTGACCAGAAATACTTCAACTCTAACTGTAACAGGAAGAAGTGTGGAAGCAAAAGACACAACTCTGTCTGTTAATTGGCTCATGTGACCTAACATGTATGGTTTGTTGGTATGTTTGTGAGTACAGTGAATCCTACGACCCCATAGGGCGGCCCTTATTTTTTAAAATGACAATTTTCTATTTATGATTACCCAATGGCACATACTACTAGAAAACTATATTATTATGAAAATGGTTTATTTACATGAAGCAGGGTTTTACATATGAGCTGTTTTATGCAATATCTTTTTAGATAGATTGTTTGGGGGGTATAGTTTTCCTTTAAGCACTATCTCTGTAAAAGTACAAGGAATCATTTAACAGATGGAATGACCCTTACAGAGAGATCTCAACATCATTGAGCCAGTCTGGGATTAATTAATACCAAAAGTACTAGAGCCAAAAACAACTAAGACAGTCCTTATCTGCAGTGCAATTGTTGCAAGTCTGCAAGTGAAATTGTTGAATTCAATTTTGAAATCTGACATGGGGCTAGACATTTTGTCAATTTCCCAGCTGCCCTCAGTCATGTGACTCTACTTTAGTAGAGAAATGCTTTCTGGCAGGTTGCTGTTTTTCCTTCTCAATGTAACTGAATGTGTCTCAGTGGGACATGGGTTTTTACTATTGAGTGTTGTTCTTAGATCTACCAGGCAGCTGTTATCTTGTGTTAGGGAGCTGCTATCTGGTTACCTTCCCATTGTTATTTTGTTTGGCTGCTGGGGGGAAAAAGGGAGGGGGATGATATCACTTTAACTTGCAGTAAAGAGTTATTGAAGTTTATCAGAGCACAAGTCACATGACTTGGGGCAGCTGGGAAATTGACAATATGTCTAGCCCCATGTTAGATTTCAAAATTTAATATAAAAACATCTGTGTGCTCTTTTGAGAAATGGATTTCAGTGCATAATTCTGCTTGAGCAGCACTATTAACTGATTCATTTTGAAAAAAAAATGTTTTTCACATGACAGTATCCCTTTAACATCATTGAGCCAGTCTGGGATTAATTAAGACCAAAAGTACTAGAGCCAAAAACAACTTTAGAGTCCTTATTTGCAGTGGGATTGTTGCAAGTTCTCTAGGATGCTTGAAAATAACCTACAATGCAAGAAACTGCCCTTTTAGTGTTTTTATTAATAATGGAACTCTATTAATGGTATTATTTTATAAAGCATTTCCATTTACCTCCAAGGTTTGCACTGCACTGTACATTGACAAAACTTAAAGTAATGCAGTTGTACAATTTGTTGTAATTTTAATGTACAGACAAATGGCAACTCGTGTACAGCAGAAATTCTAAATCCACTCCATTTCTTTGAATTTCTTATTACAGACTCTTGCAAACAGCAGCATTCAGACAATTTTACAGAGGTGTTATACTTATGGGTTTAGAAAACAATGTAAGTAATATACTGTAGTAACATATAAACCTAGTATGTTAGTTTGAAACAAGACACACTTTCATCAAAGTCAACAGTCTATGTTTATATAAAACCTGTCTACCTGCTAGTTTAAGCCATCCAACCCCTTCATTAAGCTTTCTAATGTATCTGCTAGTGCAAATGTTTTAGTGAGAGAATTTCACAGCTTTGCAGCTGTCTGTCTAAAAAACATTTCCAACCCTTCTGATTGGAATGTATGCCCTCATGACAGCTGGACAGACCTATTCGTAAATAAAGCATTCTAGAGATTATTATGATCCCTCTTATATGTTTATACATAGTTACCATTTTCCCCCTTAAGGACCTCTTCTTCTCCAGCTTAAACAACTCCAACTTTGCTGGTCTAACTGAGACTTTGTATACTCTTTACCAGCTTAGTTGCTCTTCTTCGGACCCTCTCTATTTCAATAATATTTTGAGCACTGGAGACCAAAACTACACTGCATATTATAGATGGGGCCTTACCAGTGCTCTTTAAAGTGGAAGATTTGCCCCTCCTCACACTAATCACATTTTATTACAACTCAAAAACTTGTTTGTCCTTGCAGCTGCTGACTAGCATTGCTTGTACAGCCAAATGTATTATCTAAAATGTTCCTCCAGGTTCCTTCTCAATTATGAATTTGCCTATGGGTATACGAGGTGTGCATATTTTTATATCCCAGGTGGATAACCTTACATTTATTGACACTTAATCTCATCTTTCATTTAGCTGCCCAGATTGCTAATAATCATTATTGCATAATAATAATCATCGCATAATCCTGGATGGATTTATGGCTGAATAGCTTTGTGTCATCTGGCAATATTATAACAATTTAAATAACATTGTACCCAATACAGGGACCCCACTAAGAATCTTTCTCAAAGCAGAGAATGTACCATCAGACCAGTCCCTGGATCAACTTGTACTATGAGCTATCTTCCATAACTGTGTATTCCCTCACTTGCTAAAAAGCCATCCAACCCCTTCTTAAAGCTGTCAGTCAGTACGAGCTCTCACTATAAGAAAAAACCCTTCTGAATATTTAGCCAGGATCTCTATCATCTAATTGGTATGGCTACCCATGTGTCAGCTGGAAGAACCTACTGGTACATAAAACATCAAAAAGAATATTATATGATATGATTTATACATAGTTATCATATCACCCCTTAAGTGGCTCTTCCCCAGTGTGAACAACCGCAACTTGGCCAGTCTTTCCTCATAGCTGAGATTTTCCATACCTTTTACCAGCTTAGTTGCCCTTCTCTGGATCCTCCCTAATTAAATAATGTCCTGTTTGAGCACTGGAGACCAGTACTGTAGGACAAAGGTTAGTGAGAAGTTGGAAAATATTAGCAAGGCCAACAGACCTTTGTTTAGAAAGCGGTCGCCTGTGAAGCACTGTAACGCTTTGACAAAATCCAAATAGATCACATCTACTGCAACCACACTGTCCACTTCTTACTAACCTTATCATAAAAAGCAATCAAATTTGTCTCATATTTCAATCCTGCATAAAGACATGCTTAGTACTGTTCAAAAGGCCCTTTACTGAAGATCGTTTTTTTCCTGCTCTTCTACGGTCAGTTTTAATGCGTTCCACCACAGAGGAGTGCAGGTTGAGAGGGAGGCTATTCTTCTTTCTCCCAGGATTGTCCTCACACAGGTGCATCCAAGGGCCAAACGGAGGTGGAGCGTATCATGTTGCATAGTTTAGTGGAAGGAGAGGGTCAATAATCCACTTTATAGAGCACTAGTTTGGGTTAAGTTGGATGACAGCCCCTGGGAAACATGTCAATGGGATTGTCATGTTGGTCCTCTGACAAAATTGTCACAGGACTGAATCCCATAAAGCAAAAAGGTATCTATGCATATTGGGCATCAAACTGCTCAGTAGACATATATTTTAAGAGTGATTTGCCTTTGTATGTGCACGATAAATGTGACAAATTGCTCAGTAGACATATAACTTCTCAGTAGACATATATTTTAAGAGTGATTTGCCTTTGTATGCTGTATGGTAGTTTGGAGGAAAGAAATAATAAAACCAACAGATTTAGGAAAGCATTTTAACTTGGTAGTTATGAATAGAAAGGCATATTTACCTATTTTGGATTGGCCAGAATCTGTTCTTTCCAAAAATGTATGGCTTTCTATGGCAAATCTACTGTTAGTGGACTTTTTGTCCTTGAAATCTTCAGTATGCAGATTTCTGGAGACGTGCTTTGGAAATTTGGTAATGTACTTCAGGGAGTTTTTGACCTGTACAAGTGAAAAAATCTCCATACAACTATGCATATTTTGTACTGGTGCATCCAGGTAACATGGGACTTTCCAAATGAGTTTTAATTTTTGCATAATATTAATTCTTTCTGATACGTGTGTTTATATTATGGAGAAATAATTAAGTATTTTTTCCGCAAATGTGGAACCATATATTATAAAGTTAAATTACACAAAAGCACCTAAGCTTAGCATATTTTGAAAGCTTAGGTTGTCATGAACAAAATAATATATAATTTTCCTGGGCAAACAAAATGAAAAGGAAAGTTGCCTAAAGTTAAAGAGTACAAAATGTTCAAAAATTGTCTGGCAATCAACATACCGCAAGTGACCAAATCAGCTTCCAGTAAGTGGCCAGAGTCGCATTAAATTTCAATAAAATATAGCAACTTGCTTAACCAATGAGGTGTGATAAAACAACTTCAAATGCCCCATACACTTTGTAGTGCATGTATTCAAAGTGTAGCACAGCAGAATCTGCCTCCAAGCTACCAAATGCAGTAGATACCCCACCATCCTCTCATTCAAGATAGCACCACAGCACCCAGCAATCTCTTCTAAATCAAAATTAAGATACAAATATTTGCCAAGTTCTGATGCCCTGCCTAGCTGCATCTAAAAGTGCAAAATTATTTCAGCATATAGTGAGCACTACAATAAAGTAAAAATAGTGATCACTACAATAAAGTAAGAATAGTAAATTCAATCGATGTTTCATACACAATGGGGCAGATTAACAAAAAGGGTGAAGTGGCCAACGATACAGTCAATTCGCCAGAAATTCCATCCGCAAAGACATCTCCAATTCACTAACAGGTGTAGAGGACAATTCGCTAGTGAACGAGACCATTGCTAGCGTTCCTTCACACTCTTATCGCCAGGCACCTTTTCGCTCTGGCAAACGGTTGTTACTCTGCAAATTCAGTAAAGTGAGAATTTTACTGAATGTTACCTCTTTCGTCAGAGTTTCCTTCACCACCTCAGACCAGGCGAACTGCTAAAATGAAGTTACGTCTTTCACAATCTTATGTCAGTTGCATCATATCCTGTCTGCCAGAAATGCATTAAAGTTGTAAAAATGCTGGCGACTTGTCCTTTTTTTAAAGCGGGATTGCCTGCCAAAGTCCTAACTGTTGAACTTTTTTGTGTTAACATTTTTCCCCAGATATTTCAGGGGCATGGAACATTATAGGGTGTACTTGTGTGTAATGCATTAGAGGATCTCTTTTGTCTTTATTCAGGTTCCTTGGACATTTGTAATAATAAGTGGCACCAACATCTCTAATAAAGACGTCCATACGACTTTAATGTACCCACCTTATTCAAATAGACCTAAGCATAAGAGGACCAAGTTTCTATAGGCAGAAGCGATCGCTAACATTTCGATTTGCAAGGCTCGCACTGCCGAAGTAACGCTATCCATTTAGTGAATTTGCCCCAATGAGGATAAAAATTACATGATCCATAAATATGATCAGGAAATGACATACACTTTATCAAATGAAAGTATTAAGGATGATACTTTTGTTAAGTCCATTTAAACTGAGGGCATTCATGAGGAAAATCCATTCACTCTCTTTGGACTATAGGGCAGTTTCCATATCACCTCCTCTAATCTGGTAAAACTTGTAGCCTGTTGGTTCAGCCAGTAGACATTTTGTTTTAACTACATGCGTGCTCTACTATTACCCTACTACTAATACTAGTTATACTAGAGCACTCATGTAGTTTAAAAATGTCTGCTGATTGAAGCAATGGGCTACAGGTTTTAACAGAATATCCTTAGGGGTTACGGTGGGTTCCAAATCACCCACTCTATTGTTCAACGAGAGTGAATGGATTTTTCCCTCATGAATGCTCTTTGTCCAAATGGACTTGGGGACCCGTCACCCAAAAAAAATATTCAAAATCCTATTTTATCACATTAGTCAAGCATTAGTTACACTATATAAATTATTTGAATCTTGGATCCTTCAGTCTGGGAATTAATAATTATAGCAAGCAAGCAGGAGCCATTTTGTACACACTGTTATTAAGGCAAGCCTTGCATCATCTCAGAATCTTGTTTGTGCGCCAGAATGGGGGACCCAATGTCCATCCCCATGTCCAATCCCTCAGGTCAATGTCATTAATGGGCTGCTCCATAAAGCCCACACATCATCCCTGTGTGAGAGCAAAATAAGAGCAAAGTGCTGCATTTCCCCTAGCCTTCATCTCCATATCACCCTCTGGGATTTGTGCTACCAGCACCCTATGTGACTGAGCCCAGTCTGTGCCCATACATTGCACTGCCCTGTGCTTGGCACAACTTGATGAGTCAGTGGAACTATAATGTGCTTTGTGGAACTATACTGTGCAGCTTGTGTATGTGCTCGATTATGTCAGTGTGAAACGGCTTGCTGCCCCCCTGTGGTCACTGGTTAGAACTACACCTCATGTGCACCATTATCACCAGCTACACAGGGAATCTATTGCTGCATCACTGTGAGTGGTTCCAACAGCTTCAACTAATAACCACCCAGAGAGACTGACGTGTGGATTTAAATTGTTGTTGCCACTATTTTGTCATATACATGTTGGGATGTGTTATTCATGCCACTGTTATCAAGTCACCAATAGTTACATTCAGCCCAGACCCAGAGATGGATAGGCTCAGACCACTCAGGGGAGAATCTGGGGCTCTGGGGGATTGGCTGAATGCCACAAATTTTACGGATGTGTGGAGATGGGCTTAACCAGCAGAGAAGCAATATTCATGTTATACCACATCCACCACAGCTCTGTCCAGAATAGACTTGGCTGTAGCATCTCCCCAAGCCCTTTCTATAATACATTCATCCCAAGAATTTGCTCTGGCCATGCTTCCCTCCAGGTAGAATTGCAGCTGGGAGGGAGGAGCAGACTGCAGCAATAGAGACTGCCTCCAAAGTGGATTAGTCATGAGCAGGTTAAGGACACCTTCGAAACACTGTTTAAAGAGTATTGGGCACTTAATCAGGGTTCCACCCAAGAACAAGTAGTTTGGGACGCAGGCAAGGATTTGCAAGAGGGGCATATGTCTTGCTGATTAAGGCAGCTAGAGTTAAACAAGATGCTGCACTGTGTGGGAGAAATAACAAATTATAAGGACTGTCCCACGACTTTCCAGTGGCCAGAACATGGACTGTTTATTGAACAGACTGAAACTTTTGTATATAATGATGTTTCCTATGTGTCTTTACCATTATTGTTAAATTTTTCATTAGAGAGCTGCCAGAGACAATGAGAAAATAGTTTAAAACTGTCTTTCAAGCACATTTAAATTTGTCTTGGGATACTACACAAGGGCTCAGTTTTAGAAGAGTATCAAAAAGGGATCTGGGTACTGACATTATCTCAGGATTCAGTTTGGGTACTTCAATTTTGAATAGGGCTGACCTAGAAGGTCTAAATAGTAGAGAACAAGATTTTGTGGGCGGATTGAAGCAGATACTGCTTAAAGAGGGACGAGTGGATTTTAACACTCTATCTGAAGTAAAACTTGATATTCAGAACATTCACACCATTGCTGCAGATTTACATAACATTCAAATATCTGTGAATGCGCTAAATGAGTCGCTTAACCATAATAATGTGTCCAAAGCTATGGCATGTGGAGTAATAGGAAATCTACTGAGTGAACACCTAAGCCTTGGCCTACAGGAGGTGAAAAGAGGAGAGTGGCCAAGAATAATGAATTCAAGTTTGGTATTTGGTTTGGTCAGAAACAACGGCATTACCTGTAAGAACTTGGCACTTGCTAAAATAACAAGCCTTGAGAACTCATGCAACAAAAATCAAGTTGGGAAACAGGTGATACCACTTACTATCAACATCCCTGTTTGGAAACCCTACCCCACACCTGCCTACAAAATGACTGTGCTTGGAGAACTGGAGGTGAAAAATGACACCACTGTACTTAAGCAACTTCTTACACAGAACAAGCTGATTATAAAAGAGGACCACGTTTGGAAGTTGCTTGACCCCAACTGCTGTGATAGACGCGACCGCGCATGGCTTTGCTCCTGCACCCCTGAACAGCTAGAGCATATGGATGGGTGTACTGCTTTGCACTCTGGAACTTGTCTTGTTAAGCTGGAGATGTGAACCAGGGATGGAAAAGAATTATACATGGAGTGGGCCCAAAAGTCTGTGCATTAGGGGTACCTTCATTTACGTGGCAAAAGCGAGTCCAATGCCAGGCACCTTTGACTGGGTGGTGTGTGAACTTGACAATGGGCATGCTGAGGATAGAGGATGAAGAAATATATGCAAATATCAAAATAAAGCAAACAGTTCTGGACATTACCCAAAATGAATTTGGTGACTGGGAATCCATGATTCCTCCATTGCTTAAGACAATACCTTCACTTACAGTTGAGTTGGACACATTATTTAAGAGGGATAACAAGAGAATCATAGGGTTATAAGAATTGGTAAAAGAAAATATTGCTAGTTCAATTAAAATTTCTAAAGAGTTCCAGCAGCCTTGGTGGAGTATACCCTCTATATAATACTTACACACACCCATTGATAAGAACTATTTCTATGGTTTTTGTTGTGGTTCAATTTATACTTGTATGTATTCTATTTGGTTTATATTGTTGTGGGAGGAGACAAGTTAAGAGGGCAAGGGAAACCAAGAAACATCTAGAACTGTCTACACTTATGAAATGCCAGCAAGTTTAAAAAAAAAAGGCGTTTCTTCATGTGGATCAATTCTGAGTAGAATTGATCCAAGTGGGGGAGTGTAGTAATATATGATAAGATATCTTATAACTCTAGCATTTTTCCAATGACAGCTGTACACACATTTCACACATGTAGGAGTTCCTGCCTGCTTCAAAGGATTGTAATTAACCCCCAGGTAGTTATCTGCCTCCTTCAAAGGAGGACATCCTGTATTGTAATAAAATGTAGATAAGAAATAGGTGGGACACATTCTAAGAGACCATCTGGAGAGGGTCTTTTACATTTTAAAGAGGAACTTTTTGTACAGTTGTTATTGGTAAAAGGGACATCTAAAGAAATTAGCTGGTTTTCCTGTTTAACTTGTCATCAGCCAATCAGAACCATTCCCCATTTGGGTCAATGGCCTAGAAACAGTATGGAGTTGGTTTTTGGCTGAAAGAGAGATTAGGAAGCAGAGGAGAAGAGGAAGGGAAGAAGAGGGAGAGAGAGAAGGAAGGAAGTATAACCTGTGGGCACATTTTGAAAGATCTCTGTATCATTTGCTGTCTCTGGGCTGGATAATCTGAATAAATCGTTTCATCTCTGGGAACCTTGGTTGCATCTTTTACCTGGCTGTGGACTCTACATTTCTCATACACTATACGTATAATATTGCGGAATACACAACACACTGGAGTCTCTTCGAGGGAAGTTGGGAGAGGCAGAAGCAGAAATTTATTATGGAGCCGAATGATTCACTGGGAGCAGTCCTGGCGGCTGCGCAGAGCGAGGTTAATTTGGCGTATGTCAATAAGTATTCACAGGGGGACCTTGAGAGAGACGCATTCTGGTATGATAAAGGGGATAAAAGTGGGAAACTTCTAGCCATCCTTTCAAAGGATCCCAGGCAACTAACTTCAATCCCTAGGTTGATAGCTGAAGGGGGCAGGATCAGATCCTCGAGGAATTTGTTAATTTCTACACTAAGCTATATAGTTCTAAGAGTGAGAGTACGCCAGATACTTTGGACCATTTCCTACGCAGTACCCCAATTCCTAGACTCTCTCCAGAGGTGGCAGAGGGTCTTAACAAGCAGATAACCTCTGAGGAGGTGGTTGAGGCAATAGGAATGAGAGGAGTCACCTAGCACACACCCTGGCCGTCCAAATCTCGTGACACCTGGTGCTCGATGAAGGAGGTATTGGCAGCCTCCACAACAATCGGAGAAGAGAAAATCACCGGCACAACAGGATATTTCTAGCAGGGAAACCCTTGCTCGTTTATTTGCGGATGCAACGTTTCGGGGCATAACCCCTTTGTCAAGCAAATGGTCTCCCAATAGTAAGACCCCAGGTCCAGATGGGTTCCCCATAGAATGGTACAAGGCTAACCAGGAACTCTTGGGACCCAAGCTCAGTTACATTTTTAATGCAATCCCACAGGGGGCTCACTTACCGGATAGCTCCAAGCTGGCTACAATTACCCTTATATCAAAAGATGGGAAACCAGAGGATAAGTGTGCATCCTATCTGCCCATTTGCCTATTAAATTCAGATATAAAAATATTAGCCAAAATACTTTCAAATAGATTGAAGGGGGTTATTGAAAGCCTGATCCACCCAGATCAAACAGGGTTTATGTCGAATAGGGCCACTGATGTCAACATACGGCGCCTATTCACAAATATGTGGGCTACGCATGATGTTACAGGTGAAAGAGTTGTTGTGTCACTGGACAATGAAAAAGATTTTGACACTGTGGAGTGGCCCTATCTATGGCCACTTTTGACTAGATATTGGTTGGGAGACTAGCACTGTATGACTCACCCAGAGCCAACATATTGGTGAATGCGGAACTGTTGCAGGAGTTTGCATTGGTGAGGGGCATGAGACAGGGGTGTCCGCTGTCGCCTCTGCTCTTTGTTCTGGCCATAGAGCCAATAGCCATTATAATTCAAAATAACCCTAATATTGAGGGAATTAAATTACAGAGGCTGGAAGAGAAAATCTCGCTTTATGCGGATGACAAGCTGGTGTACCTTGCCAACGCAAAAGATTCCCTCTCAATAATGTTGCAAGAAATTACTGAGTTTGGAACGCTTTCAGGCCTCAGGGTCAATTGGGGGAAGTCAATTATATTCCCAATAGATTTGGACGTCCAAAGAGAACACGACGCGCAACTTCAATGGGTCTCCTCATTCACTTACTTTGGTATCAGAATCCACAATGACTAAAGAACTAAACTTAGCCCTGATAATTAGATCCCTGAAAACTGAATTACAGCATTGGGCTAATTAACCCTTATCCCTCCCAGGTCAGTCAATATCTTTAAAATTATATTCCTGCCAAAGTTCCTTTATGCGTTCCTCAATGCACCAATTACACTCCCGAAAGCGTGGTTTAAGCAGCCTGAGGCATGTATCAGAGACTTTATCTGGGCAGGGGAGAGGCCTAGGATTAGCATGCAAATGTTGCAGGCCCCAGTAGAAAAAGGGTGATAGCCCTTCCTAACCTCCAAAACTATTTCTATGCTAGTCAGTTGGTAAATGCATGGTGGTGGCTCCATCCGGACCCCAGTAACCAGGCCACAGTAGTCAAGGTGGCAGTCATTTCTTCCTTCGAAGCTCTAGCCAACCAGCTGTATAGAGGCCTATGAAAACAGTAATACAGGTGTTTCAGAAGATTGTGGTGTCACAATCTGGATTTGCTTTTCTGGATTTTTTTGTCTTTTGTACACTTACATACTTTTGCACATATTTACACACTTACATACACATATAGACACATTTACACACTTTTTAGAGCTATACACACATGCATACACAAGCATACACGTATTTTTAATTTTTTTTTTTTTTTAGTTCTTCATTTTATCAGTTTTCCTCATGTTATTTCGCTAAAAACAGTTGATTTCACAGCGTGACTATTGGATCAAGCATTCTGACCGCTAGCCACGCTGTCGGATCAGTTATTTTGTTATGTCATTGATTTGCCTAATTGTTTTTGATTTTTTATGATTTTATGCTTGCATTGTTATTTGCATTGTTGTTTTTTCTAGTGTCGTTTGCACTTTGATCATTTGGAGTACAAACAAATTTTTAGCAATTTTGGATTCGCCACAATGTGTACTTTACAAAAATATATGGGATTGGGGGATCTTTCCACTGTTAGAGGGTCTTGGGCACATAATATTAAGTCCAGGGTCTATTTTCACAGAAGGTGAATCGGCAGCGGAGAAAATTCATATGTATTATCTTTATTTGGGGTCCGCACATGCCAGATGCTTTGGTATATCTATGCATATTGGGCATCAAACTGTTCCGTAGACCCTTGGCGTCAATATTTAGGGTGTTTTACAATTGTATGTAATAAATTGGGTGAGATAAATGTGGCCAATTGCAATATTTTTAGACAATTTTCAGAAATGTCAAAAATCGCTGCCTTTAGCGTTGCTTTGCAGTATGGTAGTTTGTCATAGTAAGACATAATTATTTTGGATTCGTCAGAATGTGTACTTTCCAAAAATATATGGTTTTGGGGGGTATTTGTGCTATTAGGGGGTTTTGTGGTGCGATACGCAGTCACTGGTCTATTTTCACAGAAGGCGAAAAGACAACAGAAAAAAATCAAATACACAAATTTATTTGGTGGTCCGCACATGCCAGATGCTTTGGTATATCTATGCATATTGGGCATCAAACTGTTCAGTAGACCCGTGGCATCAATATTTAGGGTGTTTTACAATTGTATGTACGAATTTAGGGGAGACAAATGCGGCCAATTGCAATATCTCTAGACAATTTTCAGAAATGTCATAAAACCCGCTGCATTTAGCGTTGCTTTGCAGTATGGTAGTTTAGCATAGAAAGACATAATTACCTATTTTGGATTTGTCAGAATGTATACTTTCCAAAAATATATGGTTTTGGGGGTATTTGTGCTATTAGGGGGTCTTGTGGCTCAATTCGCAGTCACTGGTCTATTTTCACAGAAGGTCGAAAAGACAGAGGAGAAAATTCAAATGCACTAATTTTTTTTGGGGTCTGCACATGCCAAATGCTTTGATATATCTATACATATTGGGCATCAAACTGTTCAGTAGACCCTTGGCGTCAATATTTAGGGTGTCTTACAATTGTATGTATGAAATTAGGTGAGATAAATGCGGCCAATTGCAATATTTTTAGACAATTTTCAGAAATGTCAAAAACTGCTGCATTTAGCGTTGCTTTGCAGTATGATAGTTTGGCGAAGAAAGACATAATTACCTATTTTGGATTCGTCAGAATGTGTACTTTCCAAAAACATATGGTTTTGAGGGGTATTTGTTTCTGTTAGGGGGTTTTGTGGCGCAATACACAGTCACTGGTCTATTTTCACAGAAGGTGAAAAGACAGCAGAGAAAATTCAAATACACTAATTTGTTTTGGGGTCCTCACATGCCAGATGCTTTGGTATATCTATGCATATTGGACATCAAACTGTTCAGTAGACCCTTGAAGTCAATATTAAGGTGTTTTACAATTGTATGTACGAAATTAGGTGAGATAAATGCGGCGAATTGCAATATTTTTAGACAATTTTCAGAAATGTCATAAAAACCGCTGCCTTTAGCGTTGCTTTGCAGTATGGTAGTTTTTAGTAGAAAGACACAATTATCTATTTTGGATTCGTCGGAATGTGTACATTTTTGCCCCTTGAAAAATGCTGTAAATGTGCTGATTTTGCAGTATCTAGAATTACAGAACTGTGTTCATTCTGGGGCCCCTGTACGCCACATACTTAGGTGTACCTATGCATATTGTGTATCAAACTGTTCAGCTTTCATATTTGTTTGTTTCCAAATGTAGGAAAGCTTTGCGTGCGGCTTGGTAGTTTGGAGTAGAAAGACATGCATACCCATATTAGATTCGTCGGAATGTGTACTTTCCAAAAATTTATGGTATTCTGTGGTGAACATACATGTTTGCACTTTTGCCCCTTGAAAAATGCTGTAAATGTGCTAATTTTGCAGTATCTCGAATAACAGAACTGATTACTCATATGGGGTGTCATCATTCTGGGGCCCCTATGCATATTGGGCTTCAAACTGTTCAGCTGACCCCTGGGCTTTCATGTTTAGGGGGTTTTATATTGTCATCTATTGATATGTTGGAGATACAATGCTCTAGACTGGACAGTATGAGGTCATTTTTCAAAAATGTAACACATTTTTATAAAAACTGCTAACTTTAAGAAAGAATTGCAACTTGGTAGTTTTGAGTACAAATATATATTTACCCATTTTGAACTTGTTCAAAATCGGTACTTTTCAATAATGTGCAGTTTTTTAGGGTAAACCTACTGTTAGTGGAATGTTTGGCCTTGAAATCAGATGTATGCAGTTTTGTGGAGCAGTGCTGTGGAAATTTGGTAGTTCGCTGCTTCTAGTTTTTGATCTATAGAAGTGAGAAACTATATATAAACTATATATATTTGGCATTGGCGCGTTCGGGAGACACAGAACTTTCCAAATTTGCTGTGTTCTCGTACATAAAATTGTTTCTGATATTTGCATTTGTATCATGCAAAACTGTTTTTTATTTTGTTTTTTTATACACTTAGAAGCCCATATCTTTTTACAGGAGTGGAATTACAACAAAATTCTAGCATATTTTGAAAGCTTTTGTTGTCCTGAAAAAAACAATATCTTGTTTTCCTGGGTAAACTAAAAGACCCCCCAGGAAAGGCCCCTAAAGTGAAAGAGCACAAAATGTTCAAAAATGGACTGGCAATAAAAGTATCAACTTGGCCAAATTGGCTGGCAGTGAAAAGGTTAAGATAGTTACATTACATATTTCTACCACTCTGTAATATATACTCTGTATAAAGCTTGTTGAGAGTTACCTGCTGATGAGTCTCTTAAGGGTAACTTCACACCTAGGATGTGTAGTGGGAAATCTGGCCCTGTGTGGTAACATGATCAGTAGTGGGGAGGCTTTAGGCATTTGCCTCTCAAGGAATAGTAAGCGTGTCACACTTTGTTGCCATAAAAATAATGTTGCACTGCCTAATGCTGGGCAGTGTCTTCTCCTCATTTGTCAATTTGAATTTTCAAGGGTCCATGCAGTGCTAAGAACATGTGCATCACCGAACTGTTCAGTCTTTGCCAAAGCTTGTACTGTTTTAAGCAAAACATACAAGCACATTAACTTGGTTTGGCATGGTGTCATAACTTGACTGTGGTGCTATGTTGACTGAGGGGGTGAAGGGGTTTTAATTACAGTGATAGCTTGGAGGCAGCTTCTGCTGTGCTACACTACTAAGCCTTAAGTGTATGGGGCATATGGTTTTACTGACACCTCCTTGGTTAAGTAATTTGCTATATTTTTTCCAATTGAATGTGACTACTGGCTGGCCAATATTTTTAATTTTAATTTGTTTAATAAAGACTATATTTTAGTGTGGAACATGTTACTCTTGCTGAATAGGGGGGATTGGTCTATGGGGTCACTTTTTTTCTTTTAAATCATAAATATTTTTTGATCTTGCACACCATTCATATTTCAATGTGCACCCATTTCACCCTTTATGACTGGTTTTATATTGAGATACATGTGCAGTTGGTTCATAACTTACAATATCCAGAATTTTGGATGGACTTCACAATAAGAACACGTTGTTTTTGGCACCAATCCCATTACTAAAATTAAATATATTTTTCTAGATTGCAAAAACAACTGAGGAAATCTACAATTTTGTTTCCTGTACATTATTTGGTGTTCAACAGTCTCACCTTTGCAAAGTAAAGAGTCTCTGGGATGTGACAAAAGAATCCCTAGAATGCTTAGTCGACAAGGGCCTAATTTGTGGCAACATGTGTTGTGAAACGGATCAATGTATATTTCATGTCTCAAAACTAGGCCATGCAACATACAAAGGTGAGTAAATGTAATTTTGATATTGATGGCCTTTTACATGCTGTTGCTACGTTAATCTACCTTGACTTAAAGGAATTGTTCAGTGTAAAAATAAAAACTGGGTAAATAGATAGGCTGTGCAAAATAAAAAATGTTTCTAATATAGTTAGTTAGCCAAAAATGTAATGTATAAAGGTTGGAGTGATTTGATGTATAACATGTCAGTCTGAACATTACTTCCTGCTTTTCAGCTCTCTTGGTTTACACTGACTGGTTACCCTGGCTACCAGGCACTAACCAATCAGAGACTTGAGGGGGGGCCACATGGGTCATATCTGTTGCTTTGGAATCTGAGCTGAATGCTGAGGATCAATTACAAACTCACTGAACAGAAATGTACCATGTGGCCCCCCTTCAAGTCGCTGACTAGCTCAGAGTTATAGAGCTGAAAAGCAGGAAGCTGGATTCTGGCTGTTTTATTAGATATCTGTCCACTCCAGCCTTTATATATTACATTTTTGGCTAACTAACTATATTAGAAACATTTTTTATTTTGCACAGCCTATCTGTTTACACAGTTATTATTTTCACACTGAACTATTCCTTTAATATGCTGCAATATGTTATGGTTCCCTTATTATAAGTACAATTAGTGCTCAGGGTCTGACTGGCCCACTGGTGAACCAGGAGAAAACCTGTTGACCCCTGTTGAACCAGACAATAATTGGCATTGGTAATCATTTAGCTCTTGGCAGCGGCATTAATTGTAGGGGAGGGGGTAGTTGGGTTGTGTGCAGTGAGTGACTGGCCCTTAGCTGGGGGTGGTGACAGGGCAATGTGCCAGAGGCAGATAGAGTGGTGGGCCCTTAGCTGATTTTCCTCTGCTATCTGGTAGTTAGGCCAATATTATCAACCAAGCAATGGTTTTAATAACACACAGAAAAATATGACAAGGTCTGAACAGAAACAAGCAATGCATACATTTTAATCTGTTTGCTTTGTATGTATAAAGGTGGCCATACACGGGCCGATAAAAGCTGCCGACAGACCGTGTCGGCAGCTTATTGGCCCGTGTATGGGGCCCCCCGACGGACTTCACCGATCGATATCTGGCCGAAAGTCGGGCAGATCTCGATCGGATGGGACAGAAAATCCCGTCGGATCGCGGCCGCATCTATTCGTTGATGCGGTCCCGCGATCCGACCGCCCTTTAGGCATCGTTAGGATCTGATCATTGGGCCCTAGGGCCCACGATCGGATCAGCCCGATATTGCCCACCTCAAGGTGGTCATATCGGAGGGAGATCCGCTCGTTTGGCGACATTGCCAAACAAGCGGATCTCTCAGTGTATGGGCACCTTAACTAACATGATTGAAAATACTTTTTATATAAAATGCAATCAACCATTTAGCTAGCTACAGAGGAAACTGACTTCAATATATATTGGTAAAACAGGACAACCTCTGGATCTGTTGGAGCCCTAAAATAAATTAGCTGTGGGTAGGGTTGCCACTTTTTCTGGAAAAAAATACCGGCCTTCCTATATATTTATCTTTTATCACTATTAATAACATTGGGATCAACCATAATTTTTACCGGCCAGGCCAGTAAAATACCGGCCAGGTGGCAACCCTAGCTGTGGGCCCAGTAACATCGAATTAAAACAAAATATCTAGAAAGTTATGTTTAAAAAGTATGTTACCACATGTGTCAAGCAAAGCACTTAAATGTTATTTCATTTTTAACTAGTTCGTAGGTCTCATGTGCCATATATTTTTCATTTTGTTTACGAAGTTGCTTTATTTTCACACTATTAGGGTCCATTGATTTGGCTTGCTTTGACTTGCTGTACAGTGACTTAAAAAAGGGCTTGGAAGGTCTTGTTCTGGAAAGTTTTCTTCACCTTCTTTACCTTGTGATCCCATATGATTGTGTTGGAAAGTTTAACCCAGACTGGATGGTCTACTTCAGACAGGTAATATTTTTTGCAACTAAGGATACAAAGCAGTTTTGACACAAAATATTCATATTAAGTATCCTTTCAAATTATTTTTTAATCACAGCTTTTAATAAATTTGTACCTTTTGTCCACAAGCTGGACTACTGTGTAGACAATTGTCTTGTTGCAAAAAAAATGGTGTTGTGTACTTATCTGCCTTCAATTTTTTCCAGTATAGCTTACTCAGTCCTGTAGAACAAAAAGTAGCAGCAAGTGTTGGAATACCAGAAAGCTTTCTTGCGCGAAAGGCTTCAGGTCAAACTGTAAAAACTGTAAGTGAATGCGACCATATTATTTGTATATATGATTAGGCATTACTAAATGTGTTTCTGGAGGTAATACCTGTCAGCTTTGTACGAGGTTATTCCCTTGTCTTATGGCTTTAGCATATATATAATATATATGCCATAAGACAAGGGAATAACCTTGTACAAAGCTTTCTGTAGCTTGGCTCATCCACTTGAGTGGAGCATGATCTGTAATGCGATTAAAGTGTCGCTCTAAAAGATCGTATCTCAGCAATTCGAAGTCCCACTTAATAGCCAGACACTCCCTCTCTACAATGATATAGTTTTTCTCAGGCAGGATGACTTTTCAGCTCAAAAACACCACTGCGTCATCAACTAACTTTGATAGGCTAAATGCCAATGTTAGAGGCATCTGTTTGTACCGCTATTCTCTCAGGGGGTAAATGATAATGGTTGCTTAAACTGAGCTGCTGAAAAGTCTTTTTCTAGCATGGTTCATGGGGTTTGCAGGTAATCCAGCTTCTCTGATGGAACCTGCCACTGCCTGTATTTTCTGGAGATGGCTATCCCAGTCAGTACTAAAAATCACATCATAATCCAGGTA
Organism: Xenopus laevis; assembly: GCF_017654675.1. Taxonomy (NCBI): domain Eukaryota; kingdom Metazoa; phylum Chordata; class Amphibia; order Anura; family Pipidae; genus Xenopus; species Xenopus laevis. The sequence continues at coordinate 75,678,828 of NC_054372.1, read as the reverse complement.
CACAGAGCCATAGGGTTTGAGAATTATACCCATTATTCTTTGAAATGTGGCAGGTGACCCATGTACCCCAAAAAAGACAGCACGGTTAGTTCATCTACCCTTTGCCTATGATATGCATAAATTTTTCATCCCTCATTTAGTTTTTGGAAATCATTTAAGATGTGCAATATTCTGTCTGGCTTCAGAATAAGAACAATTGGACTAGACCGCTCATCTTTTGATTACTCAATTACCACAGGTCTAACATTTTATGACCTCCTCAGAGTGATCCTGCCTATAGGCTTCCAGGACTCAAAGGGTTTGAAATGGACCCACACTTGCTGGTCGTTTATTATATCATGTCTTATTAAGTTGTTATGGCTTGGCAGTTTAGCAGATCAGCACACAGGCAGAACACATCAGTATTTTTTTGCAAGAATTTCTTTACTTGTTTTTGCACAACAGTTAGGGTTTCTGCTACTGTCACTTCAAGTGTCTCACTTTAGGTTTCTCTCAGAATCTTTCAATTGCAGAAAGATTCTATTTGCTTTTTTTTTTACAAGGCATCCTTAATCATAGCAATGTATTTGACTTTTAAAACATACATTTGCAAATAAAATATTGCCCATTATAACAGTCATGGTTGCACTTCTTGCTTAACCAGATGTAAGAACATAACTGGGATGTGTCCCTCAGTAATGAACAAATTAACAGTTCCATAAATGTTAACAATCTTTATAAGTCGAACAACTTAATAAGTGAGACTATAGGAATGGGATATGTTATCTGGAAAACCCTTATCCAGAAAGTGTTGAATTACAGCAAGGTCATCAGCAGCGTTCCTAGAGGGGGCGGGCCCTGGTGCAGGATGTGCAGCAGGGCCCCGCCCCCTCCGTACGGCGCGCTGCCGGGTTGATTTCAGTGGCGTGCGGCGCTGCCGGGGGGCCCTGAGGGGGTGCGGGCCCTGGCCCGCTCGCACCCCCTGCTCCCCCGGTAGTTCCGCCACTGAAGGTCATAGATTCCACATTAATCAAATAATTTACATTTTTAAAAATGATTTCTTTTTTTTTTTTCTGTAATAATAAAACAGCAGCTTATACTTTATCCTAACTAAGATATACTTAAATTTCCCCCAGTTTGAGGTGAGTGGAGTTTGATTAGTTGCATCTGAACCTGCTGTATAAATAGAATCCTTGGGACTCCAGTGGAGCTTGCTCTAGTGCAGTGCTGTCCAACTGGCGGCCTGCGACCCCACCTTGTGTGACCCCCCACGTGAAAGTCTGCCTGCTGTGACTGCTTACCTTGTGTAAGCTTTAGGGCAGAGACACACGTTCAGATTTGGAGAGAATAGTCACCCAGCGACAAATCTCCTCTTCTTCTCCCTGAACTGCCTCCCGCCGGCTAGAATGTAAATCACCGACGGGATTACAATCGGTAAGCTTCGTTTTTCAAAGTTGCCATACCATGCCATCGCTCCAAGTGCCATCCTGCCGGCGATTTAGATTCTAGCTGGTGAGAGGCAGTTTGGGGAGATTAAATCTCAGCGAATCTTCCCTTGTTCCCTTACCCTTAAAATGTATCAGTATTGAGATTTACTGGCCCCTGCATTGTTTACACCTCAAATTCAGGCTGTAATCCTCTGTATTGTTCACACCTATAATACCCCTGCATTGTTAACAACTCAGACCCAGACTGAAACTGCTCACATTATTTACACCTCATACAAAGGGTATCACCAGCATTGTTTCACTGTATGTAGCACAGTATGAACTGTTCATATTAGAGTGGTCCTGGTGGTTTCCCTGTCTCCTACTGTATTCTTCCTGCCCTATGCTTTTTTTGTGTGTGCCATATTCTGCCTACCCTATGCTCCTTGTTTGTGCCATACTCCGCTTGCCCTATGCTCCCAGTGTGTGCCATACTCTGCCTGTCCTATGCTCCCTGTGTGTGCCATACTCTGCCTGCCCTATGCTTTTTGTGTGTGTGTTCATATTAGAGTGGTCCTGGTGGTTTCCCTGTCTCCTGCTGTATTCTGCCTGCCCTATGCTTTTTTTGTGTGTGCCATATTCTGCCTACCCTATGCTCCTTGTTTGTGCCATACTCCGCCTGCCCTATGCTCCCAGTGTGTGCCATACTCCGCCTGTCCTATGCTCCCTGTGTGTGCCATACTCTTCCTGCCATATGCTCCATCTGTGCCATACTCTGCCTGCCCTATGCTCCATGTGTGTGCCATACTCTGCTTGCCCTTTGCTCACTGTGTGTGTCATACTCTACTTGCCCCATGCACCTTGTCTGTGCCATACTCTGCCTGTCCTATGCTCCCTGTGTGTGCCATTCTATGCCTGCCCTGTGCTTCCTGTGTGTGCCATACTCTGCCTGCCATATGCTCCCTCTGTGTGCCATACTCTGCCTGCTCTATGCTCCCTCTGTGTGCCATACTCTGCCTGCCCTATGTTCCCTGTGGGACATGAGCCGGGTAGGGTTTGTTCTGTGGGTTTGGTAGCATTTGAAAGTTGTTGTTAGGGCCCCTAAGGTGTTAAATCATGTTCTGGGGGGGGGGATTCTGTGATATCCACAGGGGAGGAGGAGGCATATGGATTTAAGGGTATGTTTAAATACTTAATGACTTAATTTTTTTTTTAATATATCCCTGCAGTGAGGACCAACCATTTGGTTTTTTTGTGTGCTACCAACATTAATGTGGATATGGTCTTAAAAGTTCTTGTGGTAACATGGGAGTGGTTTGCAATGTATGTGGTTTAAAAGGGGGAGTGGTCAACACTCACTTCCATTAGTGGAATTTCGGCCCTCGGTACCACAGAAGCTGGCAGGCACTGTTCTAGTGGATAGCTGCTCTTTAAGTGGGGGATCTGTATGTGGAGTTACAAACACAGAAGTTTAAGTGGGGACTCTAAGTGGATTTATAAACACTGGAGTTTAAAACTAAAGGCGGTTCAAACAAGGTAAAAATTATACTCTTACATTTTTTATCCTGTTGTTTGATCTGTAACTGAGAGCAAGGTGATTGATGGTCTGACCCAGTGGACAGTCTGCCACATGTATGCAAATTGGAGAAAGAGTTCCAAACTGCTTACCAAGCAGACTGTCCACTGCTTACAAACTGCCACTTTAGAGGCTTGTGTTAGAGTAACAAATTGCAACACTGTGATTTATTGACAATCTTGAGAGGAGTCTCTTGCTCACTGAGCAGGACCTAGCAGGGCCAGATAGTTTGGATGGAGGAGAACAGCAGCAGGATGACGAGGCAGTTAGCTGGGTGACAGAAAATCTAGTGTGGGCACTTGGAAAAGGGAGGCTGTTCCAGGGTTTATGAATCCCAACAGATTTGCCAGATTGCGTGAAGAAGATGGGAGTATAAACTTTGGATTGGCAGTTCTAGATGTGGCTGATCTCTCTTAACAGCCAGGAGACCAGTTTTTCTAGTAGTAGTGGGAGAGCAAAGCAAGGCCTAAACAGATTGTGGTTATAGGGGATTCAATTATTCGGAAAGTGGATAGGGCGAGCTGTCATCTGGTTCACTACAACCAACAGTTTGCTATCTTCCTGTTGGAAGGGTTCAGCATGTGGTTGGGTAGACCGATTATTGGGTGGGCCTGGCCAAGACCCAGTCGTCATGTACATATTGGTACTAACAACAAAATTAATTGTGTCTGGAGGACCTTAAAAAAATGAGTTTAGGGAGCTAGGCTCTAAGATTAAGGGGAAGGTCTACAAACATGCAAGTTTAGAAAGACAGTGGAAGCTCAGGAATTTAAGTATGTGGCTAAAGTCTTGGTGTAGGAAGGAATGGTTTAGGTTCCTAGAGCATTGGGATGATTTTTCCTTTGGGTACAATCTATACAGTCGTGACATATATGCAAGGGGTCCATTGTGCTGGAGGAAAGAATGTCTAAGAGGGTGGAGGAGTGTTTAAACTAGGCAAAGGAGGGGAAAGCTAGATTATGGAGAAACTAGGGTAGACTGGCAATGGGATTAGTTAAGTGTCATGGGGTAGGAGTTAGAGGGGCATACAGTTTACTAGCTAAGAAAATCCCTTTGTTACAAGAAAACAGGCTATAAGTAAGTTTAAGTCTAATTCTTTATTAAATAATGTAAATTGGTGAGGGTGTAGAATCCCTCTGTGTAGAGATTTTGACTGGGCAAAAGGTTACAAAGAAAATTATCATTGATGTATGCTATAAACCACCTTGTATAAGTGACGAGTATGAAGCCCAGCTACTCTTACAAATAGAAGCGGCTTTCTCCCCCATAATTTACATAGCACACAGTTACATAATTTACATAGCACACAGCTACAACAACAAACAGTAGAACTACTATAGGATTCCTAACAGCAGCACAAATGATACAAAAGTGTATATGATTGACTGTGTATATGGAACTGAACCACCATTATGTATTTGCTACATTATAACTGTTAAAATGTTTAAAACATATTGGATTGTAACTGGCATGTAAAAACCAATAAAACAAATTGCTACTTATCTTACTATACTGTGCATGCACAAGTCTAGATAGACTCACTTGTTATAATGCATTAGCAAAATGTATCTGTGCATTTTACATACTTGCCTCAATAGTCATGATGCATATCTGTATTACATGTTTAAAAATGCAATAAAAATATTGTTGAAAAAACCCCACAAATAATAAATAATGAAGACCAATTGCAAAAAAACAAAACAAATAGAAGCGGCTTCACAACTAGGTCAAGTTATTACTATGGTGGCTTCAATTATCCAGACATTGACTCGGGTGATGGGGTTGCCAAGACAGAAAAAGCTAGTAGGTTTGTAAATGTGCTGAATGACAGCTTTTTATTCCAGCTCGTTCAAGAACTTACTAGGAATAACTCTCTTTTGGATCTTGTAATAACTAATAATACTGAACTCATCTCTAGCATTTGTGTGGATGAGCATTTAGGAAATAGTGATCATAAATGGTCTCCTTTGAGATTCTGTTGCAGAGGCAATTCTATAAGGGAGTAACTAAAACACTAAATTTCAGACGTGCAAACTTTGACAGTATAAGGGCATCTCTGCAACATATTAAGTGGGAAATGCTTTTCATAGAGTTAAACACAGAACAAAAATGGGAAGTCTTTAAAATGCTGCTTTATGAATATACATGTCCATATATTCCCCTTATAAGCAAAGATCTTCGTTGCAAAGCAAAACCTTTTTGGTTCAATAGAAGTGTTGGTGTTGGGTAAGAAAAGATGTGCGTTTGAGTCTTTCAAGTTAGCTGGGACAGACAAATCATTTATAAGGTACAAGGAGGTCAATAAATCATGTAAAAAAGCTATCAGGCAAGCTAAAATCGATATGGAAAAATATATTGCAGCAAACAGTAACAAGAATCCAAAATAATTTTTAAAATGTTAATAGTAAAAAATGAAGCAGGAAGGGGTGGGACCTTTAATATCAGAGGGGGGTCAGCTGGTTGATGAGAACAAAAAAAAAAGCTCAGATTCTGAACTCATATTTTTCGTCTGCCTACACAAATGAGGAACCAGATAATCAAGATTTCCTTATTAATAGTCCCAATTCTAGTAATACAACTAATAATGCATGGTTCACACATGAGACTAGAACATGTTAAGATAAACAAAGGTCCGCGGCCAGATGGTATTCATCCCAGGGTGCTTAGCTCTGTGATTGCAAAACCTCTTTATTTAATTTTTCAGGGTTCATTGACGTCTGGCATGGTGCCAAGAGACTGGCAAAATGCTAATGTGGTGCCGCTATTCAAAAAGGGATCCCATTCTCAGCCTCAAAACTATAGGCCTGTTAGTCTGACGTCAGTGGTAGGAAAGCTTTTGAAGGGTTAATAAAGGATAAGATACTGGACTTTATAGCAAATAACAATTCTGTCAGTTTGTGCCAGCATGGTTTTATGCATAATAGATCTTGCCAGACTAACTTCATTTCTTTTTATGAGAAGGTAAGCAGGGACCTCGATTGTGGGATGGCAGTGGATGTGATTTACTTAGATAATCCATTTGATACAGTGCCACACAGAAGGTTACTGGTTAAATTAAGGAATGTTGGCCTGCAACATAGTATTTGTACATGGATAGAGAACTGGCTAAAAGATAGACTACAAAGAGTGGTGGTAAATGGAACATTTTCTAATTAGACCAGTGTTGTTAGTGGAGAACCGCAGGGCTCTGTACTATGTCCCTTGCTTTTCAACTTGTTTATTAATGACCTGGAGGTGGACATTGAAAGTACTGTTTCGATTTTTGCAGATGATACTAAATTGTGCAGAACTATAGGTTCCATGAAGGATGCTGCTACATTACAGAGTGATTTGTCTAAGTTGGGAAACTGGGATGCAATCTAGAAAATGAGGTTCAATGTTGATAAATGCAAGGTTATGCACTTTGGCAAAAATAATATAAATGCAAGTTATACACTAAATGGCAGTGTGTTGGGAGTTTCCTTATATGAGAAGGATCTTGGGGGTTTTGTAGATAATACGTTGTCTAATTCTGGGCAGTGTCATTCTGTGGATACTAAAGCAAATAAAGTTCTATCTTGCATAAAAAAAGGGCATTAACTCAAGGGATGAAAACATAATTATGCCTCTTTATAGGTCCCTGGTAAGGCCTCATCTGGAGTATGTAGTGCAGTTTTGGACTCCAGTCCCTAAGAGGAATATAAATGAGCTGGAGAGAGTGTAGAGACGTGCAACTAAACTGATTAGGGGGATGGAAGACTTAAATTATGAGGGTAGACTAGGTTGGGGTTGTTTTCTCGCTTGTGAGGGGACATGATTACACTTTACAAGTACATTAGAGGACATTATAGACAAATAGCAGGGGACCTTTTTACCCATAAAGAGGATCACCGTACCAGAGGCCACCCCTTCAGACTAGAAGAAAAGAACTTTCATTTGAAGCAACGTAGGTGGTTCTTCACAGTGAGTACAGTGAGGTTCAGCGGCGATTCTGTTGAATAAGCCGCCTAAGAATGCTGCCCCCCCCTTGCTGGAATGCTCAGAATGCTGCCCCCCCCCTCGCTGGCTTACCCATCGGAAGGGAGGCAGCCGAGGCAGGAACACTAATGCGGAGAGCGCAACTGCGCTCTCTCACACTAGTAAAGCCGAATTAAAAGTACAGGAGCGACTTTTTGCCACCCCTGGAAATGTACCTGGTGCTGCCGTCTCATCCTGCCTCATTGGCCGTGCGCCACTGGTGAGGTTGTGGAAAGCACTGCCGGGTGATGTTGTGATGGCTGATTCCGTTAATGCCTTTAAGAGTGGCTTGGATGATTTTTTGGACAGACATAATATCAAAGGCTATTGTGATACTAAACTCTATAGTTAGTATATATATGGGTATATATAATTTATGTGAAAGTATGGAGGAGTGTGTTTGTGTGGATGCTGGGTTTTCATTTGGAGGGGTTTGAACTTGATGGACTTTGTCTTTTTTCAACCCGATTTAACTATGTATGGTATCATCCCAGGGTACTAAATGAGCTTAGCTCTGTGATTGCCAAACCTCTTTACTAAATGTAAGGGATCATTGAGGTCTGACATGCTGCCGAGAGGCAATATGGTGCCTTTCAGGAAAACCGGACTTTCAACCACACATGACTCTTGGGTTCAGCTACAAGGGGTTGCACTCTACTTTACACACAGGTTAAACTAACATCATACACCTCAAAATACACCAACACCCAGAAAATGAATTTACTTCCACCATCTTTCATCAACAGGCAATAATTTAGCATTCTAAGCAATAGATATTTTAACTGCATATATTATTTCATTTCAATCTTTTTGTGTGCCAAGGCTCCCTGGAACACATCCAGCTGGGTCAGTAACCGGAAGCCAAAGAGAAAGATCCACCCCTAACCAGGCACTATCTTACAGTTTGGCAGGAAGTGGGCATAAGGCCTGTAGGCAAATGATAGAAATATGTAAAAGAAGTAATTAGAAACATGGGCATCTGCCCAGCAACTAGGGAGATAAGGAAGTGTAGGGATTTAAAACAATAGGAACATTAGTAAACCTATGAGTGTATGGAGGGGTCAGTGTGAGTATGTATGCATGTGTGCTTGGTTTCTTGTGGCGGTGCTGAACTTGGTAATTTTTCAACCCAAATTTACAATGTACATCATACAGAACATACTGTTCATCTTAGAATGATCCTGGTAGGTGTCCCTGTCTCCTCTGCCTGTGCCTACTCAACCCTACCTGTTGTGATCAAAGCTGGTCTTACTGGGCCCAATTGGGACCATAGAGAAAGTGTTGATGGCTGAAATGTTGCAGGTGCAAAAGGAAGACATGATAACAAGGCAGAATGCTCAAACTGGTATTTTTGTATAACTATCTCCATATTTCTAACATAGTTTCTACAAATCACCCATCATAGATCAAAGCTCTATTCCCTCTTTTCTGTTCTGCTCTATTCCCTCTTTTCATTTCTCTTCTCTTCTTTACCATTTAGCATAGATTCTAGCTATTGTAATCCTATGTTATGAACCCCTAGGATCAATGGCCCATATGCTTAATTCTCCTACACTATCTTTATAACTATCACAGTGACACATATCCTATTTGATCCACATTTCATGCATTTGTGTGTCAGAGAGCTCTTCAATGTCCAGAACAAGCCCAGGCCCTGCTAGGGCTGGTCCGGCTACCAGACAAAGTGAGGTCCACGCTTTGGGGCCTAGCCTTCTGGCAGAACATACAAGGCCAAAGTCTGGCTCAGATAAGAAAACAAAAGCAAAGGAATGTGCAATTGGCTCGGGCCCAGGAAGTTGGAAGCCGGCGTGGGGCTCCCTCTGCTATTGAGAAAAGCAAAACCTTGCAAAAGAAAGAAATATCTGCCAAACCTGGTGATAAAATGCATGATTTTATTGCACCCCAAACACACAGTGATCCCCCCTGTCAGATCCTGTGATGCACATGGAGTTGGAGTCTGTATCCCCTGGGGAGGGAGGTGTCTGTGTTCTGGAGCTGGGAGAGTCTGGGAAGCGAAGTGTACAGACAGTTGCAGCAGACATGCAGCATCAGCATGGGGAATCCAAAATGGCACCGGCAAACACTGCACAAGGAGTTGGGGGCATCAGCAATGACATCACAAAGGCTCCTGTCAGTCAAACTGAGCCTCTCACCTGCGCAGGTGCAGCCGATGTTACAGCTCAAGCACCAGGGGGAGAGAATGTGCAAGAGGAACAGCTTGTGAGGAAGAAGGGGGAGGAGCCAGCATTTAAAGCGGCAGTGGCAAAGCCAAGCAAAGTAGCCATTCCATGCAAAAGCAAGATTAAGGGCAAAGATGAGCCAATCACTGCAGAGGAGGTTGCAGAAGCTGCAAACATTACAGAATCAGAAGAACAAATTGCAAATATCAATAAAATGGCTGTCAAACCTCATATCCCTGTCTGGTGGGAAGGAAAATTAACTTAAAGGAAAACTATACCCACCAAACAATGTAGGTCTCTATTAAAAGATACTGAGTAAAACAGCTCATATGTAAAACCCTGCTTCATGTAAATGAACCATTATCATAATAATATACTTTTTTAGTAGTATGTGCCATTGGGTAATCATAAATAGAAAATTGCCATTTTAAAAAATAAGGGCCGCCCCCTGAGATCGTAAGATTCACTGTGCACACAAACAAACCACATGTAAGGTCACATGAGCCAATTAGCAGACAGAGTTCTGCCTTTTGCTTCCTCACTTCTTCCTGTTACAGTTAGTGTTGTAGTATTTCTGGTCAGGTGATCTCTGAGGCAGCACAGATAGAGTCACGAAATGGTGGCTCAAGGCAAGAGATGTAAAAGGGCAATATTTATGTAAATATATATTCCAGTTTGGTAAGATTCTTTAATATGTCATTCAATTTGATATAAACTATCTGTTGCTTAAGTATTCATTTTGGGGGTATAGTTTTCCTTTAACAGGAAAAAGAAAGACAGTTGTTCAATGAAATGAGCAGCAAGGAGCAGAGAATAAACCAACTGTTTGGGAATGTTGAGCCTTGGAAAGAAATATATCAGAACAAGCAAATGTTTGAGTCAAAGCATTCTGGTTATAAAGCAGCGTATCCACATCCTGCTACTGGGTGGTGCCGGACCCAATCCAGTACCTTCAAAAGTCCGGCCACTTCTGAGAGTGAACCAGAGTTTGCAAAACCATTGCCTCCACCGCGGCAGCAGCAACGAGGTGACTGGCAGAACATGGCTTTTGATGTGAAGGAGATTCAGGAGCAAGAGAAGAAGAAAAATACATTTACCAAAAACCAGCCGCCTATGAGATTTCATCTGAAAGCAGCAGGGAGACCAACAGAAGATTCAAGTGTTCGGTGCAAGACTCAGAACCAAACAGAAAAGTAAAGCAGTAAAGCTGCTGAGCGTTTCCCAGAATCTAAAGGCAAAATGGAAGTGACAGCTAAAGAATCTCCTTTGTGTGTGCAGAATGAGTGGTTATAAGTGTGGCTGAGAGTGTGGTGCCTGTCACATATGGGAATGAGAGTGAGCAGATGGAAGTTAGAGAGATTCAAGCTAAAGAGGCAGAAGTGAGAGACTGAACAGACAGAAGTGAGAGAGAGTGAGAGTGTGGTTGTGCAGCCTGGACAAGAGAATTACAACTGAAGAGTTTGTGAGTCAGGAGGGGGGGTTAGAGGTGGAGCAAGGTGGTCATATAGAGGGTCAGGTCAGGTAGGAGGAGTGGGTGAAACTGCAAATAGTGTTTGGGGGAAAACAAAGACTCTGCAAACCCAGACGTGTCCCATGATAATCAAACCTTTAAGAGGAAACATTGGGTAAAAAATAAATGGGATGGGGAGAAAAAACAAGTTCCATCTAGAAGGTTTTCTGTCTTACTGGATAGTATGGGTTCTAGGCCTGCAGATTTATCAGCACAATTGATTTTAAGGTCACTTTTAAGCACTTGAGCATTTTTACCGTATTTATAACATGCAAAAAACGACAGGTAACCAAAATTGGGAGAATTTCGTGGTAATTCCTATGACAAAGCCTGAGACTAAAAACATCACAATTATAACAAAGAATGATGCCATTCCTCAGGAAGACATTCTCATATGGTTGCACAGACAGTCCTTACACCTCTAGTTAAGTCTTTTGATGAGGATGGGGTTTGGGCGAGTATAGAAACCCCAGGTTAAGTTGAACATCTCCGGTAACGTTCCACAGCACCTACCCAATTCTTTTTTTCATTGGGAAAGAACGAGCTACTCGTTTATATGTTGGGCAGCCCCTTTGGTGTTTTAACCCTTTAAGCGCCAAGAACGTAGCTCCTACGTTCTTTTGAAAAAAGGCTTTAAGTGCCAAGAACGTAGGAGCTACGTTCTTTACTAAAACAGCTCTCTCTCTGCACACACTGCAAAATCAGCGTGCAAAGAGGAGCAGCTAGCAGCAGAACCCCCTAGGCAACGAGCTTACCTGAAAAAGATCGGCGATCCTCCACTCCAGGGTCGCAGAGAGACGCAGCAACAGCAGCAACAGATTCAGCAGCTTCCATGTTGCAAGCACCAGCAGCTCACATGCTCCTGCTCCGCCCACGCACTTCCTGGTGCAGTGACTCAGCGTTCCTCAACCCTACAGCACTGAAAAGGACTCGTCTTCATCTAGATTTGGTAAGTGCCCCTTTTTTTACTTATTTACAGGCATTTACAGGCATTTACATATACACAGTACACATGCTAGTAAAAGTAGTTCTTTTTTTTTTGATTTTCTGATTTTTTTGATTTTTCAAACTTTTGCACATATTTACATACTCAAATACATATATGCACATATTTATACACTTTTTAGAGCTGTACATCCATGCATACACAAACACACACTTATAGGGGTTTTTTTTTTTTTTTAGTTCATTTTCTAAGTTTCCCTTATGTTATTTCCCTAAAAACTTTAGATTTCACAGCATGACTACTGGATCAAGCATTCTGACCACTAACCACGCTGGCGGATCAGTTATTTTGTTATTTCGTTGATTTTCCTAATTGTATTTGCTTTTTTGTGATTTTTATTGCAGTTTTATGCTTGCATTGTTTTTCCTTATGTAATTTTTTAGCCTCATTTACACTTTGATAATTTGGGATAGAAACACATTTTTAGCAACTCTCTGTTCGTCAGAATGTGTACTTTCCAAAAATATATGGTTTTGGGGGGTCTTTGTACTGTTAGGGGGTCTTACGGCACATTATATGCAGTCAGAGTGCTATGTTCACAGGAGGCGAATTGACAGCCGAGAAAATTCTTATGCACTGTTTTTATTTGGGGTCCGCACGTGCCCACCTGCTTTGGTTTATCTATGCATATTGGGCATCAAACTGTTCAGTAGACACTTGGCGTCAATATTTAGGGTGTTTTCTAATTGTATGTAACAAATTGGGTGAGATAAATGCGACCAACTGCAATATTTTTAGGCGATTTTCAGAAATATCATAAAAACCACTGCCTTTAGCGTTGCTTTGCAGTATGTACATTTGGAGCAGAAAGATAGTTTTAGCAAATTTTTATTCGGCACAAGGCCTACTTTCCAAAAATATATGGTTTTGGGGGGTCTTACGGCACATTATATGCAGTCAGAGTGCTATGTTCACAGGAGGCTAATTGACAGCCGAGAAAATTCTTATGCACTGTTTTTATTTGGGGTCCGCACGTGCCCACCTGCTTTGGTTTATCTATGCATATTGGGCATCAAACTGTTCAGTAGACACTTGGCGTCAATATTTAGGGTGTTTTCTAATTGTATGTAAGAAATTGGGTGAGATAAATGCGACCAACTGCAATATTTTTAGGCGATTTTCAGAAATATCATAAAAACCACTGCTTTTAGCGTTGCTTTGCAGTATGTACATTTGGAGCAGAAAGATAATTTTTGCAAATTTTTATTCGGCACAAGGTGTACTTTCCAAAAATATATGGTTTTGGGGGGTCTTTGTATTGTTAGGGGGTCTTACGGCACATTATATGCAGTCAGAGTGCTATGTTCACATGAGTCGAATTGACAGCCGAGAAAATTCTTATGCACTGTTTTTATTTGGGTTCCGCACGTGCCCACCTGCTTTGGTTTATCTATGCATATTGGGCATCAAACTGTTCAGTAGACCCTTAGTGTCAATATTTATGGTGTTTTCTAATCGTATGTAAGAAATTGGGTGAGATAAATGCGACCAACTGCAATATTTTTAGGCGATTTTCAGAAATGTCATAAAAACCACTGACTTTAGCATAGTATTGCAGTATGTAAGTTTGGAGTAGAAAGACAGTTATAGCAAATTTTTATTTAGCAGAATGTGTACTTTCCAAAAATATATGGTTTTGGGGGGTCTTCGTACTGTTAGGGGGTCTTACGGCACATTATATGCAGTCAGAGTGCTATGTTCACATGAGTCGAATTGACAGTCGAGAAAATTCTTATGCACTGTTTTTATTTGGGTTCCGCACGTGCCCACCTGCTTTGGTTTATCTATGCATATTGGGCATCAAACTGTTCAGTAGACCCTTAGTGTCAATATTTAGGGTGTTTTCTAATTGTATATAAGAAATTGGGTGAGATAAATGCGACCAACTGCAATATTTTTAGGCGATTTTCAGAAATATCATAAAAACCACTGCCTTTAGCGTTGCTTTGCAGTATGTACATTTGGAGCAGAAAGATAGTTTTAGCAAATTTTTATTCGGCAGAAGGTGTACTTTCCAGAAATATATGGTTTTCTGGGGTGAACCTAGTTTTTTGTACCTTTGCCTGTTGCAAAATGCTGTATATGTGCTGATTATGCAGTATCTAGAATTACAGAACTCGTATGGGGTGTCTTCTTTCTGGGGCCCCTATACGCCACATACTTAGGGGTACCTATGCATATTGGGTATCAAACTGTTCAGCGTACCCCAGACTTTCATTAGGGAGTTTTATCTTGGTATATAATGATATGTAGGAGATACAATGCTTTAGAGTTGGAGTATTGAGGAGATTTTTGTATATGTCATAAAAATTGCGAAATGTAGGAAAGCTTTGCGGCTTGGTACTTTGGAGTAGAAAATCGCGCATGCCCATTTTAGATTCGTCAGAATGTGTAATTTCCAAAAATATATGGTTTTCTGGGGTGAACATAAATTTTTGTACTTTTGCCCCTTGAAAAATGCTGTAAATGTGCTGATTTTGCAGTATTTGGAATTACAGAACTGTCTTCGTTCTATGGCCCCTATACGCCATATACTTATGTGTACCTATGCATATTGGGCATCAAACTGTTCAGCGGACCCTGGGCTTTCATATTTAGGGTGCTTTTTCTTGGTATATAATGATATGTGGGAGATACGATGCTTCAGAGTTGCAATATTGAGGTGATTTTCTGTAATGTCATAAAAATTGCCAAATGTAGGAAAGCTTTACGGCTTGGTACTTTGGAGTAGAAAGATGTGCATACCCATATTAGATTGTGTACTTTCCAAAAACATACGGTTTTCTGGGGTGAACATACATTTTTGTACTTTTGCCCCTTGAAAAATGCTGTAAATGTGGTGATTTTGCAGTATTTGGAATATTATTCAAATTGCAGGTGAGTGATTGCTCACCAAAATGAATTACACCTCAAAGGAGATGTTGATGATGAATATAATAGATCTGTCACTTAAATTAAAGTGCACTTAAATATGAAGTGTGAGAGTTGTCTTAACAGAAACCAAATCTGGGGATACTGAGCAAAGCAACCCATCTATTGCCCACTGGTCAGCAAATTCACTCAACCGGCCAGTAAACACTGCCTGGGTGTACTCTGCTCGGATGCGGGAACGCACCAGCACCCGGAACAAAGCCTCTACCGGTAGAGGATTCCCACCCTCCAAACATTGCATTCTAGACTTATGAATGGCTAGTTTGGCTAAAGCTAGGAGCAAGTTGAAGAGAAGGTCTTTCTCTCGATTGTCCCGGGATACTGGGCGTCCAAAAATAAAAACGTGAGGGGAAAAATGTAACCAGAACTGCAGGTGAAGTTTCCTCAAAAGAGCCAAAAGAGGTTGCAGTCTGGCACACGAAAAATAAGCATGAAACACAGACTCCCTTTTGCCACAGAATGGGCAAGCAGCTGTGGAGTCTGTAAAATGGACCAGGTACTCTCCTGTGCTCAAAGCACCATGGAGCACTCTCCAACTCAAGTCTCCAGTGGGTCTGGGCACCAGGCTGGAATAAAGGGCTCGCCACTGGGGTTTCTCACCCTCATTAAACACCCGCCTCCAGATGGTATCATAGCGGGAGACAAGAGCAAGAAAGTGTACGGTGTGGAGCATGAGGGAGTACAATAGCTTTCTTGTCATGTCATAAAAGCACGTCGAGGTAAAATTCTCCAACTGGCTCAAGTTGGGAGAAGGAGGTGTGTCAGGGGATTGACGGGTCTTGGGTGCTATTTTTATGGCTGGAGGTGGAGAGTTCCAAGGTGGATGTGGTTCTCCACCTCGTAAAACCCCATCAATAAATGAGTGAGAGTCAGGAGAGAGGTTATTCTTGATCTCCTGGAGCAGACGATGTGGAACTCTAGTGGTAAGGTACCCCATGCGTGGCATAACTGCCCGAGCTTCCACCCAATCTGACCTCTCGAAATCCAGGAAATCCCCAACTCTGGTTAGCTGAGCCCTGCAAAGGCGGTGACGGATGCTGGTGGACTCCAACATCCTAATCTTTAAAGATGGATTGTAAAGTATGGGCTCAGTTAGAATGTCCTCCCCCTGAATGCCTCCTTGCCTTAGCACAGTTACCATGCTCCAGGTCTTTAGAGTCTCTTGGTAATAAGCCGGCAATGGTGAGAGGCTTCTTAAGAATCCTTCAGGCTCGATGACAAACAATTGCCGGTCATACCCCATGTTGCGTACCTGATGATAAAAGCTGGATGCTAGGGTACACCACTGTGGAGAAGGATCTGCATACAAATATCTCTGTATCTGCTGGAGACGGAAAGTATGTACTTGAGAGCGTATGCATACAACTCCCTGTCCTCCCTCTCTCAAGGGTAGGCTTGAAACACCTGCAGACACCCAGTGCTTTCCCATCCAGAGAAAGTCCAGCAACCTTCTCTGAATTTTAGCAATGAATTCTTGGGTTGGGCTAAGACATGTCAGCCTATACCAGAGTTGAGAGGCTACCAGCTGGTTAATCACCAAAGCCCTCCCCCTCATAGAAAGCATTTTAGCAAGACCCTTCCACTTTCCCAGGCGGGTAAGAACATGCTCCTCAAGTTCAATAAAATTCTGTGGAACAGGACACTCTTCAGCTGACAGATAGACACCTAAATATTTGATGACTTTAGTCTCCCACGAGATGTCGCGAAAAGCAGAAGGCAAAGAATCTACATGTAGAGGACCTTCCAGAAGGCCTGAGCTCTTGGTCCAGTTGATCCGAGCTGATGAGGCAGCAGCGTAAACCTCTTGGCATTCTTGTGCTCGCTCAAGATCAACTAGGTCCTGGGCCACAAGGATGACATCATCAGCATATGCTGAAAGAACTACCCTCATGTCAGGTTCCCTGAGCACCAGTCCTGTAAGCCTCTTCCTTAGTAGACACAGGAAAGGCTCAATGGCCAGTGCATACAGCTGTCCCGACAAAGGGCATCCTTGTCGAACTCCTCGTTTGAAGGCCAGAGGTGCAGTCAGAGACCAGTTGATTTTAACAAGACACTCTGCAGAGGTGTACAGTGTTTTCAGATAGCTCACAAACTGTGGGCCAAAGCTATAGGCTTGCAGAGTGCCTAAAAGATATTGGTGATCTACTCTATCAAATGCCTTCTCTTGATCCAGGGAGAGAAAAGCGAGAGATAGACCAGCCTTCCGGGCAAAATGTAGTAAATCCCGAACCAGAAAGACATTGTCAAAAATTGTCCGGCCGGGGACTGTATAGGACTGGTCAGGATGAACCACCTCTGCCAGCACAGACTTGAGCCTGAGTGATATAGCTTTGGCTACAATTTTATAGTCTGTGCTGAGCAATGAGACCGGTCGCCAATTCTTAATAAGGCGGAGATCCCCCTTCTTAGGTAGCAGTGATAACACTGCTCGACGACACGAAAGTGGCATCTCACCGGTCTTGAGGGCCTCATTTAGAACCCTATGGAAATCATGTCCCAGAGTATCCCAGAAGAACTGGAAGAACTCTACAGTCAATCCATCTAGCCCTGGAGATTTATTATGGGGCATTAAGTGGAGTGCTTGAGAGAGTTCATTCAGAGTGATTGGTTTTTCCAACCTCTCTCTTCTCCCCTCGCTGACCACTGGAAGCCCATTCCATAGCTCCCTGCAGGCATCTGGAGAGATGGGATCAGGAGAAAAAAGGTTCTGATAGAAGGACCGGGCTCTGTCCCGGATAGCCTCCGGATCTTCAAGGGGGGTGCCATCCTCCGCAAGAAGGCATGTTATTTGTTTTCGATTCCCCTTCTTCTTCTCCAGAGCATAGAAGAATCGTGAGCCACGATCCATATCACAGAGTAACTGCATCCGGCTTCGTACATAAGCACCACGAGCCTGTCGATGTTCCATGTTACGCAGAGTCTCTTTCTTTTCTACATATTCACACTGTATGGCTTGGTCTTCAGAGCCTGACAGCCTTTGCTCAAGATCAAGCACCTCCCTATTCAGAGCCTCAATCTCTGCATTTTTCTGTCTGCTCAAAACATTTTGTATACTCTTGACACAAGAGCTTTAGGTGAACCTTGCCTACATCCCACCATTGACTCAGTGTGGCAAATTCATCCTGATAACCCTTCCAGTCTGTCCACATTTCCCGGACTGCCTTTGCAAACCCTTCATCCTTTAATAAGCTGTTATTAAAGTGCCAATAGGCTGCTTTGGGCAGAGATGGTGCAACTGCCACTATCAAAGAAGCACAATTGTGGTCCGAGAAAGGTGCCAAGCTAATATTACTGGACCGAACTCGTGACATAATATGGCTAGATATATAAAGCCTATCAATCCGGGACTGAGACACACAGCCATCCCTCACCCTAACATAGGTGAAAGCATCGGTTTCTGGGTGTTGTTCTCTCCAGATGTCTACCAAGGAGAAATGGGCAATGAGTTCCCGCAAAGCTGACTCAGATGAATCCCTTTTCTGGGGAACATTCCGGTCCCGAGCCTCAAGGGTGTAATTGAAATCACCCCCTATAATCACGGCTTCATCTGAGTCAATTGTCTCCATATAGGCTGATAAACTTTCAAAAAAATACTTTCTCTCTGGTCCAGTAGTTGGGGCATACAAGTTTATCAGATTGTATGTTCCACTAGACTCCCGGACCCGGAGATGTAACAGACGGCCTGGGATGACAGAATTAACACTCAGTACCTCTGGCTGGAAGGATTCTGAGAACAAGGTCACCACCCCACATGACGTCCATGTGAGGTGATTAAAAAAGATTCTACCCTTCCATTCCAGATGCCAGGTCGCTTCAAGCTCCTGAGTGATATGGGTCTCTTGAAGGAAACTCACAGAGTACCCTCCTTGGCGTAGAAAGGAGAGTACCTGAAACATTCTAAAAGGCTCCCGACAGCCATTTGTATTAAGAGTGCTTATACTTAGAGCCATTATTGTGTGTTAGTAAATGCTTTAGCCCTCACAGAGGCCTGGTGAGACAAACACTTTTTGTGGAACTTAACACTACGGAGATATTCTGCAGTTCCATAGTTTTTGGCCTCTTTTATGACCTTGATGTATTGTCTCACAGAACTGATCACCAAAGTCAAATCATGCCACTTCTCTAGAGCCATATGTAGCTTCTTCTCCAATTTAACACCAAGGGTGCTCTCAAGAAACATCTTGAGTTCCTCAGCTGGGATGATTGGGGTAGAAGGATTTGTCACAACTGTGTCAACCTCCTCTTCGATGTCCCCCTCATCCATGAACTCTTCTTGGCTAAGGGATTGATAATTCCCCCTCTCCACTGGAGCTTTGATAATATCTACACAAGAAGTCGCAGGAGAAGGATCAGAAGCACCTGCTATTTGGAGACCCAGCAACGGCTCAGATAATACTTGGATTTTGCTTGGAACACCACTGGAGGTGTTTGGCTCAGGGGTAGCAGATGGAATTGGCTCCTTAACAACAGGAGCTTTAGAGGCTCGATGGGCAACCTCTGCCCTTTCCACTGCCTCCTGTGCCTCCTGAATGGCAATAACATTGGGATCAGTGGAAGAGAATGGAGGAGAAATCTTAACATGCACAGTAGACCTTACAGAGTCTGTCTGGCTATCCTCCATATTTACAACTCTAGCCTCATTATCCTCCCTCGCAGCATTGTCTGCAGGATCCTGTATGGGGGTTGTCCCAATGTTCTCCATTTCTTGGAGTGAAATACCCTGAGGCACTAAACACTGAGGCTGGTTGTAGTTCCCAAAGCTCAGCACCTCAGGAACACTTACGGCCCACTCTGCAGGGGTTTCATTAGCTGTCCCTTTATACTCCAGGGGAAGATCCCCTGTTGGAGACAGATGCAGCACCCCTGACTCTGTGGGGAGACCCATAATCCCCTCCTCTTCCCCAACTGGGTCTATAGGTGCATGGTCTGGCACCAGTTGATTGCATCCAACAGTTGGACTAGACAATATCACCACATGAGGAACAGATGTTTTGCTGCCCTTATTGCCCTTGGATGGGGGTGCTCCATCATTGACTACTGAAACCCATTCCTCAGGTATCAGCCTGTTGGATTTAAATTTCCTCTTCTTTTTCTTGTCATTTGAAGAGGAAATGCTACTCTCTGCTCCCACCACGACAGGTGTTACAACCACCGGCACCCCCACACCCTTAGGAGTGTTAATAACAGGGTTACGTTGGTTTTTGGCAAGAACAACTGCAGCACTAAGGGATGCATTGACATTCCTCCCCCCCTTCTCTTTTGCTGAACTTGAAATGCAGGCTGTAGCCTTAGATAACTTGAGTGAAGAAGGAGGAGGTTTGGAGGTTTCAGAGGTGGGTTGTGTAACAACCCCCTTGAGGTTCTTTACTGAAGGGGATTTCTCCTTTGAGGAGCCTGCAGCAATAGATGTGGCAGGGTATGCTGTTGCATTAGAGGTACTGGGGGCAGGAACAGGGACTGTGGTCTTAATATGCCCTTTGGGGCAACTCTGGCGAGTGTGCCCCAGGTTCTTGCAAAGGAAGCACCTCACTTCTTCTGTGCAGTAAAAAATTTTATACAGCACCCCCTCAAATGGAACACCAAAGGACCCCTCAATAGTATCTTGACCCCGAGGCAAAAGTAATTGCACCTGCCTTTTAAAAGAGAGGATATGTCTCAATCTGCTCTCCTTGCAACCCAAGGGAAGTTTAGAAATAGTTGACTTTATTTCACCGAGGGCTTGCAGGTGGGGTAGCAATAAGTGGTCTTGCAGGAAGGGGGGCACATTAGATAAGACTATCTTTATGCCTAATCCTTCTAGGGGTTCTACAGGGATATAACCACCCCCTACTGTGATGCCTCTCTGCACTAGAGTATGCACTGCAGTTAGTGTACGGGCAAATATTATGGCTTTCCCATACATTTTACTTGCTGCCACTATTACAGATGGGCCCACCACTTCAGCTGCAGCTTTTATGTAAGCCTCTATGCCATGAGCTCCTGTCATTAGACATCTAACCCCATGCTTCCTTGTAAGCTGCTCTACCCCAGCAGTGACTTGGCTTGGGTTGTTGCCAGTAGCCACTGCCTGTGCAAAACTTTTAGCAGGGGTCACATTGGCTGCAGCAGCAGAAACAGAAGCAGTGGAGCTTTTTGACAAAGGCTGTGACTGGTGCTTTTTAGCATAGCTACAGCCAGGTTTTTCAGCTCCTTTTCCTTTAGGAGCCTGAGGTATTTTTTTATAATTTTGTTTTTTATTCCCTCCCATTATTTTACAAAACAATCCACAAAAAAGTAAGCTTAATTCTATTAATCAACAAAAGTAAATGCAACAATGAGAAGCTTTAGCAGGGAGAGGGTTAATGTGAGCAGGTGCCTGGGAGTTGCACTGCTACTAGAAAATGTTTTATTTTCTTAAATCCTTCTCCCTTTAGCTTTCTCTCCTTACAAAACAAGGATAAAAATAAAAGCACACACACAATCTGTGCAAATAGTGATAAATTTCAGCTGAAACTAAATACAAAAAAAAAAAAAAAAAAAAAGTGAAACTGACACCCAGGTGTGGGGGAGGGGTAGGGGATCTGTCAGTGAGTTTGTAGCCCACAGGAAGTGAAGGGAACTGGGCTAGCAATCACTCACCTTCTGGGTCAAAATAAAAATCGATTTTAAATAAAGTAAATCAACTCAAAACTTCCAAAATTCACACACCAAGTAGCTAACACCTTCACACACCAAATGAGAACAAAAAATCCTGCCTTAGACAGGGATTTCTCTGCTTAATTTGAAATCAAACAGAGAGCTTTCTTTTTTGTGGCTTCTGCAGTATTTGGAATTCCAGAAATGATAACTCGTATGGGGTGTCTTCGTTCTGGGGCCCCTATACGCCACATACTTACGTGTACCTATGCATATTGAGCATCAAACTGTTCAGCGGACCCTGGGCTTTCATATTTAGGGTGTTTTTTCTTGGTATATAATATGTGGGAGATACGATGCTTCAGAGTTGCAATATTGAGGTGATTTTCTGTAATGTCATAAAAATTGCCAAATGTAGGAAAGCTTTGCGGCTTGGTACTTTGGAGTAGAAAGACGTGCATACCCATGTTAGATTCATCAGGATGTGTACTTTCCAAAAACATATGGTTTTCTGGGGTGAACATATATTTTTGTACTTTTGCCCCTTGAATAATGCTGTAAATGTGCTGATTTTGCAGTATTTGAAATTCCAGAACTGATAACTCGTATGGGGTGTCTTCATTCTGGGGCCCCTATACGCCACATAATTAGGTGCACCTATGCATATTGGGCATCAAACTGTTCAGCGGACCCTGGGCTTTCATATTTAGGGTATTTTATCTTGGTATATAATGATATGTGTGAGATACGATGCTTCAGATTTGCAATATCGAGTTGATTTTCGGTAATGTCATAAAAACTGCGAAATGTAGGAAAGCTTTACGGCTTGGTACTTTGGAGTAGAAAGACGTGCATACTCATATTAGATTCGTCAGAATGTGTACTTTCCAAAAACATATGGTTTTCTGGGGTGAACATACATTTTTGTACTTTTGCCCCTTGAAAAATGCTGTAAATGTGCTGATTTTGCAGTATTTGGAATTCCAGAACTGATAACTCGTAAGGGGTGTCTTCGTTCTGGGGCCCCTATACTCCACATATTTAGGTGTACCTATGCATATTGCGCATCAAACTGTTCAGCAGACCCCGGGCTTTCATATTTAGGGTATTTTATCTTGGTATATAATGATATGTGTGAGATACGATGCTTCAGATTTGCAATATCGAGTTGATTTTCGGTAATGTCATAAAAACTGCGAAATGTAGGAAAGCTTTACGGCTTGGTACTTTGGAGTAGAAAGATGTGCATACCCATATTAGATTCGTCAGAATGTGTACTTTCCAAAAGTATATGGTTTTCTGGGGTGAACATACATTTTTGTACTTTTGCCCCTTGATAAATGATGTAAATGTGCGGATATTGCAGTATTTGGAATTCCAGAACTGATAACTCATATGGGGTGTCTTCGTTCTGGGGCCCCTATATGCCACATACTTAGGTATACCTATGCATATTGGGCATCAAACTGTTCAGCGGACCCTGGGCTTTCATATTTGGGGTGTTGTATCTTGGTATATAATGATATGTGGGAGATACAATGCTGTAGACTGGACAGTTTGAGGTAATTTTTCAAAAATGTAACACATTTTTATAAAAACTGCTAACTTTAGGAAAGAATTGCAACTTTGTAGTTTGGAGTACAAATATATATTTACCCATTTTGAACTCGTTAGAATCTGTTCTTTCCAATAAGGGGTAGTTTTTTAGGGTAAACCTACTGTTAGTGGAATGTTTGGCCTTGAAATCAGATGTATGCTGTTTTGTGGAGTGGTGCTTTGGAAATTTGGTAGTTTACTGCTTCGGAGTTTTCAACTATCGAAGTGAGAAATCTCCATAAAATTATATATATTTGGTATTGGTTCGTTCGGGAGACACAGAACTTTCCAAATCTGCCATGTTCTCATGCATAAAATAAATTATGCTTCTGATATATGCGTTTGTATCATGTGAAACTGTTTTTTTTTGTTTTTTTTATACACTTAGAAGCCCATATCTTTTTACAGGACTGGAATGACAACTAAATTCTAGCATATTTTGAAAGCTTAGGTTGTCCTGAAAAAAACAATATCTTGTTTTCATGGGTAAACTAAAAGACCCCCCCAGGAAAGTCCCCTAAAGTGAAAGAGCAAAAAATGTTCAAAAACGGTCTGGCAAATAGAAGTTCCAACTTGGCCAAATTGGCTGGCAGTGAAAGGGTTAAATGTGGAGCAAGTAACCACGCCCTATGTAAAGTAAATGTCAGGTGTCATTTCTGTAGTCGAATGGACACATTCATAGGAGTTGCACTGAGGCCTATCATAATATAGTCACCCTTTTCCCAAAGATTGACAAGGAGATAAGGAAGGATTTTGTAACAGCAGAAAGAGAGACCAGTGAAGAAAAGGGAAGATTGTATCATACTTACAGTGATCTTCCTTTCCCTGGCCCTCTCCATGTCCATACTTGCAGGGATAGTCCCTCCCTCTCCCTCATGAAGAATCCAACCCCCTAATTTATAAATTAGGAGGCCCTCCCCCACCTCGGTGTCTAGCAAAATGTTCAATACTGTACTCCACCAAAACCAAGGGAGGGAAACCTGACATGGAGAGGGCCAGGGAAAGGAAGATCACGGTAAGTATGATAAAATCTTCCCTTTTCCCTGGCCCTCTCCATGTCCATACTTGCTGGGACTTAAAAAGCGTACTGTCCCTGGGTGGGTAATAAGACTCATAGCCTTTATGCTGAAAAAAATGTATTTGTCTGAAGTAGCCGATATCAAAATGCTTGAACCAAATTGTGCGTATTCAGAGGATCTAACATCCAACTGATGGATCCAACTAGTGTGCCTTAATTCTTTCCGGTTCCTTCAGATTTGCCGTGGAATAGGCTTTCTTGATTACCAAACATATCCAACTAGAAATTGTGGAGATAGCCGCCGCTTCCCGTTTCCTTGCTCCTCCGGGCACAACAAAAAGTCTATCCGACTTCCTGATTGATGAAGTTGCTTCACAGTACATTTTCACATTCTTGGCTACATCCTGTTGCTTCAGTTCCATGTCTGGATCTTGGTGAGCATTTGTAGGGACTACAATCTCGTCTTTCAAATGGAAGAGACAACCTTCGGTTTGAATGAAGAACAAAATCTCAGGATTAATTTATCCAAAAAGATATCAGGACTATCTTCCCCAAATCTTAATGCCTGTAATTCCCCCCACTCTTTTGGCTGAAGTAATTGCCACTAAAAAAAAACACTTTTAGAGTTAAACTCCACAAAGACATAGGATGATTGACTGAAAATGGACCAGAGGAAAGCATGGCTAAGATCAACGGCAAATCCCAGTTAGGGCATCTTGACCATCTTGCCAGAAGTATTCTTATTGCTGCCTTGAAAAATCAGACTATCAAGGGGTGATGAGCCCATGTTGTCCCTGAAATAGCCGAGATTGCCGATGCTTGCGTTCTTAAAGTACTAATGCTTAAGCCTCTGTCCATGCCTGCCTGAAGAAATCTTTGAGGCTGATATCTCTTCTGTGGAACTCAGATTAGAATGTGTCCTAAACAAGTCCCACAGTCTAGCGTACTTGTTACTGGTTGATGGCTTTCTAGACTGTAGTAAGGTGTGAATGACCCTGTTAGACAGGCCATGCACTTCTAGACCTTGCCTCTCAGCCTCCGAGCTGTAAGGGACAGTGCTCCTGGATCTGGATGGACAAACGGTCCTTGGATCAGCAGGTCACTTGACGTTGGGAGTTTCCAAGGTTTGTCTATTGACAGCTGGATTAGGTCTGTAAACCAGGGTCTTCTTGGCCATGCTGGAGCAATACAAATCACATCCACTTGATCCTCCCTTATTTTCTGAATCACTTTCAGTATCAGAGGAAGAGGAGGAAAGATATAACCTAAATGGAATCTCCATGTGTGTGTCAATGCATCCACCGCCAATGCCTTTGGACCCAAACTCCTTGAACAGAACTGAAGACACTTGGTGTTGATGGATGATGCCATCAAGTCTATGGAAGGTTGACCCCACTTCTGCACTAGTGTTCTGACGATTCTCTGATTCAGAATCCACTCGTGTCTGTCTGCAAAATTCCTGCTGAGCAGATCTGCCACTATATTTACTTTCCCTGGAACGTATACTGCTGTCAGATCCTTCAAAGCATTTTCTGCCCACTGTAATATGGGATACACTTCCTTCAAGAGGTCCAGACTTCTTGTGCCTCCTTGCCTCCTTATATAGGCTACGGCTGTGACATTGTCTGACCTTATCTTTAGTCTTGTACCTCTTAATTGATCTTGAAAGAAAACACAGGCATGTCGAATTGCCCTTATTTCTAAGACATTTGATGGCACGTCTGATAATGGATAGGACCAGCGATCCTGTGCTACCCTTGATCCTAGTTCTGCTCCCCAGCCTAGACCTGAGGCATCTGTAGACAATAACAACCCAAGCTTCTGGAAACAATTCTGTGCCCATGTTTCTGCTCACCTGCTCTTTCCACCAAAGAAGAGATGTTCTCATCTGAGGCAGCATTGTTATGTTTTGCGATTGGGATTTCCCCTCCCATTGGCGCAGAAACCAACATTGAAGAGGCCTCGTCCTCCAGTGAGCCCACTGGACTAATCCTATTGAAGAGGACATCATCCCTAGGATGTTCAGCAATATTTCTGCTGATGCTTCTGGTACTGACATTAATCTTACCAACATCATGATTAGAGATTTCTGCCTTTCCATCGAAAGAGCCAGTCTCTCTGAGATTGAATCTATTGCTGCACCCAGGTATGTAATCCTTTGATATGGAATGAGCTGACTCTTTGTATGGTTGATGAGCCAACCTTGCTCTATCAAGGTCTCCAGACACAGATCCCTGTGACAGATTACCTGCTCTCTGGATGAAGCTAACAGGATTAGGTCATCCAAATAGTGGAATAGTCACACCTTCTTCCATCTGAGATGAGCCACTAAGGTAACTTACACCTTTGAGAACACTCCTGGGGCCGTTGCTAACCCGAAGGGTAGGCACCTGAATTGATAATGATGATTTTTTACTGCGAACCAAAGGAATCTTTGATCTGTTGCTGCTATTGAAATATGGTGGTACGCATCCCTGATATCCATGGTACACATCCAGTCCCCTGGCGATAAGGCCGACTTT
Organism: Xenopus laevis; assembly: GCF_017654675.1. NCBI lineage: Eukaryota > Metazoa > Chordata > Amphibia > Anura > Pipidae > Xenopus > Xenopus laevis. Next base: position 75,652,472 of record NC_054372.1, on the reverse strand, counting down.
ACAAACTCAATGGATTCCATCTTGAAATGTTGAATTCTCAACGTCTTGTTGACTCTTCCCAGATCCAGAATAGGTCTCCATGACCCTGTGGATTTTCTTGTTATAAAAAACCGAGAATATACTCCTGTTCTTCTCTGGCTTTGTGGAACCTGAACAACTGCTGTTCCAGTTTGGTGAGGCAAATTAGAAATGCCTCCTTTTTGGAGGCCTCTGTCAGTATGGTGGATACTAAGAATCCTGAAGAAGGAGGAATGGATGAGAATTCCAGATTGTAACCCTCTCTCACAATTCCTTGAACCCATCTGTCTTCGATGGATTTTTCCCAGGCAGCCTGAAAAAGATGAAGTCTCCCACCTAAGGCAGGCCCCTGGGTCGCACCACCTTCATAATTGTTTGCGGGTATTCTCTCCTGCCTTACCCTTGGGCAGGTGCTAGAAACCAGATTGTCCTGCCTTCCAACTGTGTTGTCTTGCAGTTTCCATTCCAGTCTGAAATGACCGGCGATCATATGGTGTGAATCTGGCTCTAGTTTGTTTTCCCACTTAATTGTTGTCTCCATGGCTGACATCTCTTTCTCTGAGGCAACAACTGACTTTTGCCTCCAGATGCCTTCGATATAAGGTGTCTTCTAATTTTTTTCCAAAAAAAACTTGTCCTTGGAAAGGTAACGAACATAGAGCTACTTTAGATGCTGCATTTGCTTCCCAAGCTCATAATGCCCGTCTTGCTGAGACTGATAATGCCAATGACCTTGAAGACAGTCTTATTTGGTCCACAGGTGAATTAATCAAAAACAATGAGCCTAGCTTTAGTTCCTTAAAGGAATTGTTCAGTGTAAAAATAAAAACTTGGTAAATAGATAGGCTGTGCAAAATAAAAAATGTTTCTAATATAGTTAGCCAAAAATTTAATATATAAAGGCTGGAGTGATTTGATGTACAACATGTCAGTCAGATCACTACTTCCTGCTTTTCAGCTCTCTTGGTTTACACTGACTGTTTACCCTGGCTACCAGGCAGTAACCAATCAGAGACCTGAGGGGGGGCCACATGGGTCATATCTGTTGCTTTTGAATCTGAGCTGAATGCTGAGGATCAATTACAAACTCACTGAACAGAAATGTACCATGTGGCCTCCCTTCAAGTCGCTGACTAGCTCAAAGTTATAGAGCTGAAAAGCAGAAAGTTGGATTCTGGCTGTTTTATTAGACATCTGTTCACTCCAACCTTTATATATTACATTTTTGGCTAACTAACTATATTAGAAACATTTTTTATTTTGCACAGCCTATCTATTTACCCACTTTTTATTTTCACACTAAACTGTTCCTTTAAGGCCTTTCAGAATCTCGGCTGTATCCCGGCCTTCTTTTAATGCCATCTCTAGATGGACTATCCAGACTTCCAAGGCCTTGGCCACCGAGATATTGGCAATTGCTGGTTTGAGGCTTTCTCCTGTTGCCAAAAAAATTCTTTTTAAATCCGCATCCAATCTCTTATCCATTGGATCTTTCATTACAGCATGATCTTCAATCGGCAATAACGTGTTTTTAGAGATACTCAAAACTGGTGCATCCACCCTAGGCATGGTACAAAAGACTTTCACTTCTTCCTCTTTGAAAGGATAAAGCTTATTGCTTCTTGATTGCATAGTACTTCTTTTTGATGGAATATCCCATTCCGTTTTGATAAGATCCATGACTTCCTGATGCAAAGGAAATGTCTGTCCCTTTGGTTTGGAGCAAGGCAAAAAGGATGCAGATGATACAGCTTGATTAACATCTTCCAAGGCTAGAGAATCCCTTACTGCTTTAATTAAGGGTTGTATCAAAGAAAAATCAAAGGAAGATTGAACTTCCTCCTCCTCTTCGGAGGAAAAGGACGATATGTCCTTAGCAATTCCTGCTGCACTTGTATCCTCTATACCTGGATCAAATTCCACCTGAGGACCCCTTGAAGTAGAAGCTATAGCACTAGTAATTTCTTTAGCTACCGCATCCTTTATCCAAGACAGAATTCCTGCGCTTGTGCCTGCCTCTATGCCAGATGCAGCTGTTAGGCATGCCTGACATAGCTTCTTGTCGGGTAAAGGAGGTTCCATTCACCCTAAGCAAGTCTTGGATACTGTTTGTTGTGCCTCCTCTCTGTCCTCCGAGATGTCTTTAGACCTCTCTCTTGACCTTGATGGTCGCATGATGGCACTGTAACCAAAATAATTTTGGTAAGTCAGAAATCCTTTTTTTTTTTTTCTCTTTCTTACCTCAACCAGGGAAGGAAGACTTATCTGGGGTGGCAGTTGGGATGAATTGGAGTAAAAGAATACCTGCAAAATAAATGCACAAAATCACAAAACAGAACCTCTAGCATTCTGAGCAGGTCCCCTTTAAAACACCCTCTACCTACCTAGCATAGCACTGTACTGCAAAGCATGCGATGTAGATACCATTAAACACAAGGCAGCATTTGTGAGCAACCTAAATAGGTGTTGCCCCTCCCCTCATGACTCATTGAGCCCTTCCGATGCTGTAGAGGCCTATGCGGAAGGCTTTGGATCCATATGAAGCCGGATCTGCCCTCCCTAATATGCCTCATAATTATATGCCCCTAGGCAAACCGGAACCAACCTTGAAGCCATTGCTGTGCGGGTAAAGACTCGCTCCAGAATTAGAATGACGTCGTAGGTGCGCGACAAACCCGCTGAGTTTGATCCTATTGCCGTGCTCTGTGATGTGCCGTGACTCCTACGCTATTCCGGCCTGCTGCCACCCCTCCTGATACCTGCTAAGATGTGACTGGGCTGGAGAGGAACAGCCCTTTACCCTTCGGACGCCCTTGGTGAGGCAGGCCGATTAGGAACAGGTACAGGGAGACGCAGCCAGCGAGCCCACTCAGGAACCGCATACATGAGGTAAGCTGCAGAGGGAAAAGCCCTTAGGCAAAAACCCTTGTCTCTGGGACTCTTATCAGCCCCTGCTTCCTTCCCCAAAAAAGAAAATTAGGCTCCTGAATGCAGGAACAAGGGAGAAAAAAGAACCCAAAAAAGACACCAAGGTGGGGGAGGGCCTCCTAATTTATAAGTTAGGGAGTTGGGTTCTTAATGAGGGAGAGGGACTATCCCTTCAAGTATGGACATGGAGAGGGCCAGGGAAAGTGAAACAGAAATGAGGGATTCTTGTTCCAAAGAAACCTGTGGAGAAAACAGTGAGAACAAGCAGAAAGGAGAACACAAAACCAGGCAGAGATAAGTTGGAAAGCAGTGAGGAAAAATACTAGCAAGTAGGTTAGTCAACAGGAAAACTAAAAACCAAATGCAGGCTGATTTGTTAGACTACTTCTTTCTTAATCACCACCAAAAATGGTGTCTGAGAACTAGGGAGTACTGAAATAGAGGAGCATGAGGAACTAGAGAGAGAAGAAGTGAAAGAACTAGAGCAGGAGAATACTGAGGAAATAGAAATCCAACTCCCTTTACAGAAAAGAGGAAGGGAAGGGAGTGACCAGCCTGTCAGAAAGAAAGGTGTTGGTGCACAACATTCTACTGATCAGGATGGAGAGGGTGTTTGTCTTGAGGATGGAATGAGAGCTCACTGTGGTCAAACGATATGGGGAGGAAGCTGTAGGTTTGGGTAATAAAAAACATCCTCACAAGCATTCATGATGGTGCAGCCTGTAACCTTAATACACAAGATGCGTCCTGGCAAAAGTGCCCAGAGGGAGGAAAAAAACAGAGGCAGTAACACCACCAGCTCATGCTTTTTCAGCTGACAAGTTTTGCAAGCACTTTGGTTCAGAAATATACAGTATGCGTCCTGGGTTGGGAGAGTGGGAATGTATGTGGGAAGGGTAGTGTGAAAGCTGGACTTTGTGGTCAGGTTTGTGGGGTTGAAGGTGGTGGGTGGAAAGACTTTCATGGACAGAGGAAAGACTTTGCCAGGGTTGGGTTTTTGGGCGGGAACTATGGACAGAGGAAGAACTCCGAGAGGGTTTGGTGTATGGTGGTGGGAGATACTGCTCAGCCAGGCCAAAGATTCATGGACTCTATTGGTGATGAATAGTCTAAAATCTGTTTGATTTAGCTAATGATTATTATTGTACATTAATAAGTTTTACTAAATAAAAAAAAAAATCCTACCTGATCCCCATTGTAAGCAGCAGTCTTGATCTGCTTTATGGCAATTATATGTAAGTTTTACATATAATGTACTATCCTATTCATTATTATTAATGCCTTTTAGAGTGAACTTTTTGTTTGTTTTCAGTATTTTAAAAAAATCTCTTGACACTTAACTTTTAGTACTAGCTTATCATTAAATCAGATATTAACATACCTCCCAACTGTTCTGTTTTCAGAGGGACAGTCCATCTTTTCACAGCTCAACTTGCAGTCCCTCGTTTATACTGGAAAGTCCCTTTTTTCTCTGCACTGAACAGCCAGAAAAAGAAACAAAGTTTCTAACTTAATTGGCTTTTGGCAGAGAGCCCAGAACAGCCACAGCAGCAGATAAGATACTTTTGTAAAAATGTCAAGATAAGCAAATAAGGAATTGTAACAATATAAGATAACAGGTCCCTTGGGAGAAGTTAGACTCACAGCCAATTCACCTTCATTAGCAAAACTGTAATAACGGAAAAAAAACACAGAAATATGTTCAAACTTTCATAACCTGCCAAATTTTGTAAAATTAACATAGTAATTAGGGGGTGTGGCCACAAAATGGGCGTGGTCAAAAAATTGCCGCGCTACGCACAACAACTTTTTTGTCCCTCAAATTTTATTTCCAAAATGTTGGGAGGTATGTATTAATATATTAAATATGTGTTATAGCCAAATGACCACAAAAGCCAATGGGTATGGTGTTGTAACCCACACATTGCATGTTTTTCATAAATTAGTCACACTCAGAGACACTGTCATATCTACTGTCCACCTATTAGCACATCTCAAATACCTGATAATTAAAAAAATGAGGAAGTCACTAGAAGCACATATTAGCCTTTTATTGAAACCCGGCAAAAACCAACATGACCCGAGTAGCTATAGACCAATCTCCTTATTGAATGGAGATGTTAAACTTTTAGCGAAAATCATAGCAAACATGCTGAATAACATTCTTCATAGAATAATAAATCTGGAGCAGGTTGGTTTTGTGAAAGGTAGGGAAGGCCGTGACAACACCAACAGACTGATAAATATCTTACATTGGTCAAAAATTCACAAATTACCACTGATGTTACTTTCCACAGATGCTGAAAAGGCCTGTCAATGTCAATGCCGTGTCAATTGGACATATATGTTTACCTTTTTGAAATATATTGGAATTGGCCCGAGAACTTTGAATTGGATACACTCCCTATATGATAATCCAATCGCCAGGGTGCGCGTTAACTGTCAGATGTCTAATTACATCAATATATGCAATGGCACCAGACAAGGATGCCCTTTATCCCCTACTCTATTTATGATGGCTCTAGAACCTTTCCTCTGCCATGTCTGCCTACATTAATAGTGTGACTATCAATAAAATACACCATAAAACTGCAGCATATGCAGATGACCTTCTTTTTTTTATTACACAGCCTATAATCTTCATCCCAGTATTGAACCAATTATTAACTCAATATGGCTATTTTAGTAACTTTTTTTACAAGTCTATGGCATTGAATATATCCTTACCCGCACAAATTATACAAGCCTTATCACAGAACTTTCCATATAAATGGTCCCAACAGTATATCACATACTTAAAATCACCTTAAAGGCCTTAAAATCACTAAGGATTACGGCGAATGGATGTTGAGAAACCTTAAAGATCTTTTGACAACTATTAACAAAAACCTTGACTCTTGGTTTGATAAACCCCTTTCTTGGTTTGGCCGGATGAATGTTATCAAAATGAACATTATCCTTCGCATTCTGTATATCTTCCAAACCCTCCCCTTACCGGTGCAAGATCATATGTTAGACACCCTGCAAACTACTATTACTAAATATATATGGCAGAATAAAAAGAGTAGATTGAGCTATAAAACCCTTGTTATGACTAGGGAAAAAGGAGGAGTATATCTTCCTGATTGTAAACTTTACTACTATGCAGCAGTGTTGGGTCGAATTGTCGATTGGTCACATCAAGCCGATTCCAAACTATGGGTTGCAATAGAACAACAGGCTACTTACAGCTACCTACTCCACTTGCCATGGCTAGATACTAGACACAGGCGTATTCGGTTTACAGACCACCCTTTACTTTCATATACTCTATCGGTATGGGGTAAGTGCCGCCAAAAATTCAAGTTGACACAGTACCCCTCTCCCCTTTGCCGACAATCAATAACCCGGTATTTCCATTAGGACAACAGCCGCAATATTTTTCGCATTGGCTAGTCTAATATTATCTACAATTGTTTCATTTTCTGGAAAAGGGTGAACTCATAGATAAAGTTTCTAATTGTCAAACCTTTTTCGAAAATGGACCATTTGAAATTTGCGCAAATAAAACACTTCTTTCATTTCTTGGGTGGCATTGCCGTATTGGGCAGGGACCCAATGTTCAACAGAACTTCCCCTCATACATATAATTTCAAGAATCTTTAAAACCATACGCCAATCCAGGGCTGCTATTACCCCTTAATTTGTTGACTCATGGGCCTCTGATCTAGATGTACACTTTTGAGAAGAACAGCTCAGTGAATCATGACTAAACTATTTAAGAGTACTAGATGTTGTAGAATACTGGAAACCAATTACAAAATAATGTCACGATGGTACTATACCCCGACCAGGCTGAAACACATCTACCAAAACACCAGTGACAGGTGTTGGAGATGTGGTACAGAAAAAGGCTCCCTATTGCATATATTCTGGACTTGCCCATTTATTAAGCCTTACTGTAATGATGTGAGACAAGCTATACACAAAATCTTGAATTTTGACATCCCAGATGACCGGCATACGTTCTGTTGTTTCACATGGATAAGCCACTTGGTATCTTTACTTCAACGATTGAACCTCATTTACTCAACGCTGCCAAACTGTTAATTCCTTTAAAATGGAAACAAACCATAGCTCCCACAATACGTGACTGGTATTTAAAGGTAGAAGAGTTACATAAATTAGAAGAACTTTCTCTTTATTTGACAGATTCTCAAGATGCTTATACCACGAAGTTTAAGGAGTCCGATTATTATAAACAGACCTCAATGAGTGGGCTACTCACCCTCTGTTTCACCCCTAACCTTGTCCATTCCTTTGTTACCCTCATGTATGAAAATATTTTGACCTATAATCCACAACAGAGAGCTTTGGTTCTATATAATAGATCTTGCCAGACTAACTTAATTTCTTTTTATGAGAAGGTAAGTAGAACCCTCAATTCTGGGATGGCAGTGGATGTGATTTACTTAGACTTTGCTAAAGCATTTGATACAGTGACACACAAAAGGTTACTGGTTAAAATAAGAAATGTTGGCCTGGAACATAGTATGTGTACCTGGATAGAGAACTGGCTCAAAGATAGACTACAAAGAGTGGTGGTAAATGGAACATTTTCTGATTGGACCAGTGTTGTTAGTGGAGTACCGCAGGGCTCTGTACTAGGTCCCTTGCTTTTCAACTTGTTTATTTATGACCTGGAGGTGGGCATTGAAAGTACTGTTTCTATTTTTGCAGATGATACTAAATTGTGCAGAACTATAGGTTCCATGCAGGATGCTGCCACTTTGCAGAGTGATTTGTCTAAATTGGAAAACTGGGCAGCAAACTGGAAAATGAGGTTCAATGTTGATAAATGCAAGGTTATGCACTTTGGCAAAAATAATATAAATGCAAGTTATACACTAAATGGCAGTGTGTTGGGAGTTTCCTTAAATGAGAAGGATCTAGGGGTCTTTGTAGATAACACGTTGTCTAATTCTGGGCAGTGTCATTCTGTGGCTACTAAATCAAATAAAGTTCTGTCTTGCATAAAAAAGGGCATTAACTCAAGGGATGAAAACATAATTGTGCCTCTTTGTAGGTACCTGGTAAGGCCTCATCTGGAGTATGCAGTGCAGTTTTGGACTCCAGTCCTTAAGAGGGATATAAATGAGCTGGAGAGAGTGCAGAGACGTGCAACTAAATTGGTTAGAGGGATGGAAGACTTAAATTAGGAGGGTAGACTGTCAAGGTTGGGGTTGTTTTCTCTGGAAAAAAGGTGCTTGCGAGGGGACATGATTACACTTTACAAGTACATTAGAGGACATTATAGACAAATAGGGGACCTTTTTACCCATAAAGTGTATCACCGTACCAGAGGCCACCCCTTTAGACTAGAAGAAAAGAACTTTCATTTGAAGCAACGTAGGTGGTTCTTCACAGTCAGGACAGTGAGGTTGTGGAATGCACTGCCGGGTGGTGTTGTGATGGCTGATTCAGTTAATGCTTCGCTTGGATGATTTTTTGGACAGACATAATATCAAAGGCTATTGTGATGCTAAGTTCTATAGTTAGTATAGGTATGGGTATATAGAATTTAATTAAAATAGGGAGGGGTGTATGTATGGATGCTGGGTTTTCATTTGGAGGGGTTGAACTTGATGGACTTTGTCTTTTTTCAACCCAATTTAACTATGTAACTAACTAACTATGTAACTTATGAAACTAATATATGCTAGTGTATAGTAAATTATAAAAGTAACTATACAACATTGTATTAAAAATGAGGGGAATTATATGGATTCTTGTATATTTCCATCTGTTTTTATGATGACATTATATTATTAAAAGTCACGCACATATCCCCACAATGTGTTTTCCCTTAAATTAAAGTGACCAGATTTTTGGAAAGAAATCTGGGGGCCGAGGACAATGTAGTGGCACACGCAGTTCGATGTTGCAAAATTTGTAGACCAAGCCCACAGATGACAACCCCCCCACTAACCACTCCCCATTTTACACCCTTGGTGAATATATTAATGAACAGAATGGCAACTCCTTGTATAATACCACCAGAACTCACTGCAGGATGGCAAGGAAGGACATTTTCATGTTCAATACCCCAAATTTGTAGTAGGATGGCATAGAGGCAGTTCCATGTACAATACCCCAAAACTCATAGTAGGATGGCATAGAGACTATTCCATGTACAACAGAGGCAATTCCATCTAAGATACACCAGAATTCATAGTAGGATGTCATAGAGGCAATTCCATGTACAATACCCCCAGAATTCATAGTAGGATGACATAGAGGCAATGCCATGTACAATACCCCCAGAATTCATAGTAGGATGGCATAAAGGCAATTTCTTGTACAATAAAGGCAATTCCATGTACAATACCCCAAATCTCATAGTAGGATGGCATAGAGGCAATTCCATGTACAACAGAGGCAATTCTATGTACAATACCCCAAAATTCATAGTAGGAGCGCATAGAGGCAATTCCATGTACAATACCCCCAGAATTCATAGCAGATTGCATAAAGGCAATTCCTTGTACAATACCCCCAGAATTCATAGTAGGATGGCATAGAGGCAATATTGCTAATTAAAGGTAAGGAAAGCGTTAATGGTAGCACAATGGGAGAAACTGATCATGCAGCGGGAGGTTTACATAGGCGTGCCTTTTCTCTTCAGTCTTCTTGTGATGTCATCAACCTGCTGCCTGCCTGCTTGCTCTGTCCTGCGCCCCCTGCCTGTAGAATACTGCAGTGTGGGCCCTGATCAACTGCTTCACAGAGATTTTTTAAAGATTTTCACCGGGCAATTTCTTACAGGGACCGAGGTCCTGAAACAGGGCCTTTCCACATGGGATGGGATGAATAGTAAGCTTACCTTAAAAATTTGGGTGCAGAGAGTGACACCTGCGACTGCCATTACCCTCCATACCAATTACACATACAGTTACAAATTCGTACTGTTTTGTCTTCAACTTCCGCCGGCTCTGGTCCTGCTCAGCTGCTCTCTACTATGTGATCTGTGTGGGTCTAGGCTATGAAGACACTCCGGGTAAGAGGTTTGCCTTTTCTATCTTTTCATATAGGTCATTGATTAAGTCATTAAAATTTACTTGACCTATAGAAAGAGTTGGCTGGGCAGGCAGGGCCGATGGGTGCAGGCTGAAGGGAAAGATCTTGGGCTAAGCCGGCAGCAGAGGGAAGGTTCTTCAAAGGCATAAAATGGGCCATCTTGGAAAATCTACTACTACTAGAATAGTAGTCAAATCCAAAGACTTTGGCAGGTCCACAATAAACTCCATAGTCACATCTAGTCAGGGTTGAGTAGGAAAGGGTTGGAGAAGGCCCACACGGTAATGAACGAGGACTCTTTTGTTGTGCACAAACTGTGCAAGCCGAGACAAAGAGCTTGACATCTTTAACCAGAGAAGGCCACCAACAATATCTTGAAACAAACTCGTGGGTCTTTTTGATGCCGGGATGACCAGAAATCTTAGAAGAGCCCATTCAAGAACTTGAGCAACCCTTTGTTGAGGTACAAATATCTTCTGGGAAGGACATTCAGGAGGAAGTTCCATATTAGACAAGTCAGACAATGATAGTGAAGTAGGCACCACTACCAGGTCAGGGGAGATAATAGGGGTTGGTGGGATTGGGTCTGCCTCTTTCTGCACCAGACATCTGGATAAGGCACCTGCCTTTGTATTTTTTGAACCAGGACGATAGTAAATGAAAAAGTTGAATCTGGAAAAGAACAAAGCCCAGCAGGCCTGATTTGGATTGAGCCTCCTAGCCGAAGAAATATATTCAAGGTTCTTGTCCGTAAGGATGGTAATAGGCTCTTTAGCCCCCTCTAACAGATGGCGCCACTCTTCCAGTGCGAGTGTAATGGCCATAAGTTCATGGTTACCCACATCATAATTTCTCTCAGCAGGAGAAAGCCTATGAGAAAAATATGCACGAGGATGAAGGACCCCTTGAAACTCCGCTCGTTGAGATAAAACAGCACCAACTCCCACCTCAGAAGCATCGACCTCCAGAATAAACGGCCGGGCTGGATCAGGATGAATAAGTATAGGAGCTGAACTAAATACATAGTAACATATACATAGTAAGTAAGGTTGAAAAAAGACACACGTCCATCAAGTTCAACCTTTTAGTTTTTTTTTTTTATCTGCCTAACTGCTAGTTGATCCAGAGGAAGGCAAAAAAGGCATTAAGTATTATCGATTTATCTGAACATGCATTGACCCCTGCACACTCTAATGTATTGAATAAAGGATTATCTTTTTCGCCAACCTTTTGTTTGGATGTTTTTGAAACTGTTAAAGATCTAAATTTGTTTGCTAGAAAACTATTGTTGAAGAAATACTTTGATATAGATGCGTTAGAAGCTAACACCCAACTGTCAGATGTGGAACTCAGAGCACTCAATGATCTGGAGGAATTACTATTAGAAAATGAGGAGGGAGTACTAGATAATACTACCCCAACTCCCTTGTTAGAGGACTGGATTAAAAAACTCAGTTCACCCCGGCAACTAATATCTACCCAAATGTGGCTATTTTGGTCAATTTGGTGACTAAAGATCTTTTATCACTAGAATCTCGTATATACGAGAATAATACATCTAGGGAGGAGAGAAAGGCTATCAAAGACATGCAGCAATGGCAAATTAAACCCTCCGATAAAGACGGGAATATTGTCATTTGGCCTAATAACCTGTACCTAGAGGAGGCTAATAATCAACTGGCCTCCATTAGCTACAAGGAAATTCTGGGGGATCCTACAGAAAACTTTCTGGAAATCTATACTAATATGCTAAAGGAGGTCTTTGACAATAGTTTGATCTCCAGTAAAGAAAGATCATTTCTAACAGTTGTGGTAGAGTGACTAGGAAAAGGTGGAAAAAGGTCACTCTAGCCTTTAATTTCTCCCCAGGTACTGAGATAGGCTCCAGGAAGGGAGTTATGAAACAGAGAATCAGTGATCTGTTTAAAGATTTTAGTAGTCAGGGACTCCATTCCGCAGATCCAGTCCAGAGATTGGAGTTCACCTTCCACAGGAAAGCTGTCCTGTGGAAAGACTATTTAAAGTTAATTAGAATGGGAGAGTGTGTCTCTCAGCAGGGCACAGCAGGTAGGAGACCTGGCTGTGTGAGGAACTCCCAGAGGAGCTGGGAGTGCTGCCTGTTACTGCAAGGAACAGAGGGATCCTGTGACTCTCAGAAAGAGTATTGTGAAGAGAGTGAGGAAGCCAGGAGGCTGAATATTACCTGGGAGAAAGTCCTGTGAGTACAGGGGTGAGCCACAACAATTGTTTTGTTTGCTGGTAGTCCACAAGGGGCCCAGCCTAGTCAGGAACTGCTCCAGAGTTGGAAGGTAGTGCCCAATGGGCTAGGTTTTTATTTTATTTGTTTGAATGATAAAATGGTCACCCCTGTGTCTGTGGACAATACACTGTGTTTGTGCAAAGTGGGAAAATAAAGCTGTGTGTCCCCGTCTTTATGCTCCTTTTTCCTATGCTGCCTGCCTACCATTGACTAATTCCCCTTAAAGTTACGTGTTCAAGCCGCCAGCTTGCCACACAGTTAAGAGTCCTAGGATTGCAACCTTCTACCTGCTTCCAAAAATTCATAAGAGCATCGACAAACGACCAGGAAGGCCTATAGTCTCAGGTAATTGTAACCTGACTGAAAAGGAAAGTCAATACCTTGACTTGAAAATAAGACCTATAGTAGAAGGCATGGGACACATTACATGTCCTTGCACAAATAGAAAATTTGACTCTTTACAACATTCCTCCTGACTCTAGATGTGGAGTCCTTATACATCGATTAAACATGAATTCGGCATAAAAGCTCTGAGATATTTCCTACCTGATAATTTGGGAGATAGAACTGAGACGATTGATTTCCTGTGCAAGCTGATAAAGTTTGTCCTGTGTTACAATTACTTTACCTTTAATGGGAAGTTTTATTTACAAACTCAAGGAACTGACATGGGTACCTCCTGCGCGCCCTCTTATGCAAATCTTTTCCTAGGGTATTGGGATCAAACAGTTGTTTGGGGAGATCACTTGTCATCTTATCATACCAAAATCCGTAAGTGGATCAGGTGTATCGATGATATCCTAGTAATTTGACGGCACATGGGAGGAGGCAGTTGACTTCATCTCCGAATTGAACAGGAATGAACAGGAATGAACTTACTGTTAAATTAACCTTGAACATCTCTGACCGCTCTATTTCCTTTTTGGACCTTCAGATTGAGATTGACCCAGACGGTCATCTCCAAACAAAAAATTATAGGAAATCGACAGCTACTAATTCTCTTCTAACGTTTTCTAGTTTCCATCCGCATCCAGTAAAAAGTCGGTCCCCACAGGGGAGTTTTTAAGATTGAAATGTAACTGCTCATCTTTGGACTTGTTCAAGGAACAAGCTAAGGAACTAAAGGCGAGGCTACAAGTAAGGGGATACTCTGGAAAAATCCTAAAAAAAGCCTACAATAGAGCCCTATATACAGACCGATCAGAACTGTTGATGACTAAAACAAAAAAACAAGATACCAATAACGTGGTACGATTTATCACAACATATAATACCAACAGCTCGCAGATCCAAGAAATAATAAATAAGCATTGGCATGTACTATTAGAAGATAACAACATCGGGTCAACAGTTATATTAACTGCAAAACCCAAGGGGTAATATACTGTATTGAATGCCCATGTTTTAAAAAATATATAGGCATGACAACCCAAATGTTGAAGTTAAGGATTCAACAACATTGCAGTACAATAAGAACCGCAGGGAATTTAAATAAAACAGAGAAAACCCTTTCCACAGTAGCTAGTCACTTTAAAAAGTTCCATAATATAGATCCAACTAAGGTCTCCTTCTGGGCCCTGGAAAAAGTAAATTTAGGAATACGGACTGGGGACCTGGAACAAATTCTTATCCAACGTGAGAGCTATTGGATCTTCAAATTGGATACTACTTCCCCTTGAGGAATAAATGAAAATAATCTGTTCACTTCTTTTATTTAAATTGTATTTTTAAAATTTCTATTAATTAATCAGAGTTTATTATAGCCATCGGTTATGTTTTAAAAAATTATACTGCATAAAATGATTTTCTATTGGAAACACTTAGTGATAGGCTAGTATGGAATCTAGTAGTTAATCTTTTAGATGTCTGAATAATAAATAAATGATTTAAATTTATGGTTTAACCTTTTAAGTGCCAGCAGAATTTCACATTTTGGTTACGCGAAATGCCAGCCGTTTTTGAAACATTTTGTGCTCTCTCACTTTAGGGGCATTTTCTGAGGGGAAACCTATAGTTTACCTAGGAAAACTATACATTGTTTTTTTCGGTAGAAACTGAGCTTTCTAAATCTGCCTGAGTTTTCATGTATTTACACCTGTGCAAAAAAATTTATAGTGCTAAATACCAAAAAAAAATGAAAAATTACCATTTTTCATCGTATATCAATTTATACCAGAAAAATATTTCATTTTACGGATGAAAATCCAACTGATTTGGAAAGCCTTATGTCTCTCGAACGTGCCAATACCAGATATGTATAGTTTTAGGGAGATTTAGGATTTCTGTACAGCAAAAACTCCCGGCAGTCTATTACCAAATTTTGAAAGCACTAAGGCAGAAAACGGCATGCTTTAGATTCCAAGGCAAAAAATCCTGAAACCGTAGGTTTACCCCAGAAAACCATACATTTTTGAAAAGTACACATTCTGCCGATTACAAAATGGGTAACTATGTCTCTCTACTCCCAACTACCAAACATAAAAGCTTGTCTGAACATAGCGGTTTTTCAACAAAAAATTCAAAATTCTGAAAAATCATTTCAAAGGTTTTATTTTGCTGCTCCGCATATCCCAAACTATATTAGGTACCAAGAAAAAGCACCTGAAATATGATTGCCAGGGGTCCACTGAACAATTTGATACCCATTATGCATAGGTTTACCAAAGTATCTGGCATTTAGAGACACCAATATGTAGTTAGCACATCCAAATTGTTCAGGACTTTACTTCAGCTACTGAGAAATCAACACATTGACTGCATTTTTTGTGGGGTAAAAACACAGAATTATATGTTTACCCCCCAAACCCATATATTTTTGGAAAGTACACATTCTACTGAATCTAAAATGGGTACCCATGCCTTTCTGCTCCAAACTACTGAGTCGCAAGGCTTTCCCAAAATTGTCGGTTTTGGTGAAATATCTGAAAATTTCCTCAAACCTTCAACTTCCCAGCACCATATCACCCATGTATCATTACGTACTAAGAAAAAGCACCCTAAATATGATTGCCAGGGTTCCTCTGAACATTTTGGTGGTCATTGTTCATAAGTTTACCAAAGTATCTGGCATTTAGAGGCCCCAAAATGAAGTTAGCGCATACAAACAGTCCCGTGGGTAACTTCAGCTAATGAAAGATCAACACATTGACTGCATTTTTGTGGGGTAAAAACACAGAAATATATGTTTACCCCCCAAAACCCATATATTTTTGGAAAGTACACATTCTACCGAATCTAAAATGGGTACCCATGCCTTTCTGCTCCAAACTACTGAGTCGTAAGGCTTTCCCACAATTGTCGGTTTTGGTGAAATATCTGAAAATTGCCTCAAAGCTTCAACTTCCCAGCACCATATCACCCATGTATCGTTACGCACCAAGAAAAAGCACCCTAAATATGATTGCCAGGGTTCCTCCAAACAGTTTGGTGGCCATTGTTCATAGGTTTATCAAAGTATCTGGCATTTAGAGGCCTCAAAATGAAGTTAGCGCATACAAATAGTCCTGTGGGTAACTTCATCTAATGAAAAATCAACACATTGACTGCATTTTTGTGGGGTAAAAACACAGAAATATATGTTTACCCCCCAAACCCATACATTTTTGGAAAGTACACATTCTACTGAATCTAAAATGGGTACCCATGCCTTTCTGCTCCAAACTACTGAGTCGCAAGGCTTTCCCAAAGTTGTCGGTTTTGGTGAAATATCTGAAAATTGCCTCAAAGCTTCAACTTCCCAGCACCATATCACCCATGTGTCATTACGTACTAAGAAAAAGCACCCTAAATATGATTGCCAGGGTTCCTCTGAACATTTTGGTGGCCATTGTTCATAAGTTTACCAAAGTATCTGGCATTTAGAGTCCCCAAAATGAAGTTAGCGCATACAAACAGTCCCGTGGGTAACTTCAGCTAATGAAAAATCAACACATTGACTGCATTTTTGTGGGGTAAAAACACAGAAATATATGTTTACCCCCCAAACCCATACATTTTTGGAAAGTACACATTCTACCGAATCTAAAATGGGTACCCATGCCTTATTGCTCCAAACTACTGAGTCGCAAGGCTTTCCCAAAGTTTTCGGTTTTGGTGAAATATCTGAAAATTGCCTCAAAGCTTCAACTTCCCAGCACCATATCACCCATGTGTCATTACGTACTAAGAAAAAGCACCCTAAATATGATTGCCAGGGTTACTCCGAACAGTTTGGTGGCCATTGTTCATAGGTTTACCAAAGTATCTGGCATTTAGAGGCCCCAAAATGAAGTTAGCGCATACAAACAGTCCCGTGGGTAACTTCAGCTAATGAAAAATCAACACATTGACTGCATTTTTGTGGGGTAAAAACACAGAAATATATGTTTACCCCCCAAACCCATATATTTTTGGAAAGTACACATTCTACCGAATCTAAAATGGGTACCCATGCCTTTCTGCTCCAAACTACTGAGTCGCAAGGCTTTCCCAAAGTTGTCGGTTTTGGTGAAATATCTGAAAATTGCCTCAAAGCTTCAACTTCCCAGCACCATATCACCCATGTGTCATTACGTACTAAGACAAAGCACCCTAAATATGATTGCCAGGGTTCCTCCGAACAGTTTGGTGGCCATTGTTCATAGGTTTACCAAAGTATCTGGCATTTAGAGGCCCCAAAATGAAGTTAGCGCATACAAACAGTCCCGTGGGTAACTTCAGCTAATGAAAAATCAACACATTGACTGCATTTTTGTGGGGTAAAAACACAGAAATATATGTTTACCCCCCAAACCCATACATTTTTGGAAAGTACACATTCTACCGAATCTAAAATGGGTACCCATGCCTTATTGCTCCAAACTACTGAGTCGCAAGGCTTTCCCAAAGTTGTCGGTTTTGGTGAAATATCTGAAAATTGCCTCAAAGCTTCAACTTCCCAGCACCATATCACCCATGTGTCATTACGTACTAAGAAAAAGCACCCTAAATATGATTGCCAGGGTTACTCCGAACAGTTTGGTGGCCATTGTTCATAGGTTTACCAAAGTATCTGGCATTTAGAGGCCCCAAAATGAAGTTAGCGCATACAAACAGTCCCGTGGGTAACTTCAGCTAATGAAAAATCACACATTGACTGCATTTTTGTGGGGTAAAAACACAGAAATATATGTTTACCCCCCAAACCCATACATTTTTGGAAAGTACACATTCTACCGAATCTAAAATGGGTACCCATGCCTTATTGCTCCAAACTACTGAGTCGCAAGGCTTTCCCAAAGTTGTCGGTTTTGGTGAAATATCTGAAAATTGCCTCAAAGCTTCAACTTCCCAGCACCATATCACCCATGTGTCATTACGTACTAAGAAAAAGCACCCTAAATATGATTGCCAGGGTTCCTCAGAACATTTTGGTGGCCATCGTTCATAAGTTTACCAAAGTATATGGCATTTAGAGGCCCCAAAATGAAGTTAGCACATACAAATTGTCCGGTGGGTAACTTCAGCTAATGAAAAATTAACACATTCACTGCATTTTTGTGGGGTAAAAACACAGAAATAGATGTTTACCCCCCAACCCCATATATTTTTGGAAAGTACACATTCTACAGAATCTAAAATGGGTACCCATGCCTTTCTGCTCCAAACTACTGAGTCGCAAGGCTTTGCCAAATTTGGCGGTTTTGGTGAAATATCTGGAAATTGCCTCAAAGCTTCAACTTTCCAGCATCGTATTGTCCATGTATCATTACCAGCATAAAGCATCCTAAATATAAACATATGGGTCTACTAAACAGTTTGATGCCCAATGTGCATAGATATACCAAACTATGTGGCGCACAGAGACCCCCAAATGACAATATGTATAGACATTTTCACGGCTGACGCTCTGGCTGCTGCAATATGAGCACCTGGAGTGTGTATTATGCGACATTAGACCCCCCTAACAGTACAGAGACCCCAGAAAACCATATATTTTCAGAAAGTACACATTCTGACGAATCCAATATGGGTAAATAAGTGTTTCTACTGCAAACTGCCAAACTGCAAAGCAATGCTGAACATAACGGTTTTTATCAAATTTCTGAAAATCGTCACAAAGCTTGAATTCTACCCCATTATATGCCACACATTTCGTAACGTATCAGCATAAAACATCCTAAATATGAACGCCAGGGGTCTACTGAACACTTTGATGCCCAGTATGCATAGATATACCAAACTATGTGGCGCACAGAGACCCCCAAATGACAATAGTGTATATACATTTTCATGGCTGACGCGCTGGCTGCTGCAATATGAGCACCTGGTGTGCGTATTATGCGACATTAGACCCCCCTAACAGTACAGAGACCCCAGAAAACCATATATTTTCAGAAAGTACACATTCTGACGAATCCAATATGGGTAAATAAGTGTTTCTACTGCAAACTGGCAAACAGCAAAGCAATGCTGAACATAACGGTTTTTATCAAATTTCTGAAAATCGTCACAAAGCTTGAATTTTACCCCATTATATGCCCCACATTTCATAACTTATCAGCATAAAACATCCTAAATATGAACGCCAGGGGTCTACTGAACACTTTGATGCCCAATATGCATAGATATACCAAACTATGTGGCGCACAGAGACCCCCAAATGACAATAGTGTATATACATTTTCACGGCTGACGCTCTGGCTGCTGCAATATGAGCACCTGGAGTGTGTATTATGCGACATTAGACCCCCCTAACAGTACAGAGACCCCAGAAAACCATATATTTTCAGAAAGTACACATTCTGACGAATCCAATATGGGTAAATAAGTGTTTCTACTGCAAACTGCCAAACTGCAAAGCAATGCTGAACATAACGGTTTTTATCAAATTTCTGAAAATCGTCACAAAGCTTGAATTCTACCCCATTATATGCCACACATTTCGTAACGTATCAGCATAAAACATCCTAAATATGAACGCCAGGGGTCTACTGAACACTTTGATGCCCAGTATGCATAGATATACCAAACTATGTGGTGTACAGAGACCCCCAAATGACAATAGTGTATATACATTTTCACGGCTGACGCTGGCTGCTGCAATATGAGCACCTGGTGTGTGTATTATGCGACATTAGACCCCCCTAACAGTACAGAGACCCCAGAAAACCATATATTTTCAGAAAGTACACATTCTGACGAATCCAATATGGGTAAATAAGTGTTTCTACTGCAAACTGCCAAACTGCAAAGCAATGCTGAAAATAACGGTTTTTATCAAATTTCTGAAAATCGTCACAAAGCTTGAATTTTACCCCATTATATGCCCCACATTTCGTAACGTATCAGCATAAAACATCCTAAATATGAACGCCAGGGGTCTACTGAACACTTTGATGCCCAATATGCATAGATATACCAAACTATGTGGCGCACAGAGACCCCCAAATGACAATAGTGTATATACATTTTCACGGCTGACGCGCTGGCTGCTGCAATATGAGCACCTGGTGTGTGTATTATGCGACATTAGACCCCCCTAACAGTACAGAGACCCCAGAAAACCATATATTTTCAGAAAGTACACATTCTGAAGAATCCAATATGGGTAAATAAGTGTTTCTACTGCAAACTGCCAAACTGCAAAGCAATGCTGAACATAACGGTTTTTATCAAATTTCTGAAAATCGTCACAAAGCTTGAATTTTACCCCATTATATGCCCCACATTTCTTAACGTATCAGCATAAAACATCCTAAATATGAACGCCAGGGGTCTACTGAACACTTTGATGCCCAGTATGCATAGATATACCAAACTATGTGGTGTACAGAGACCCCCAAATGACAATAGTGTATATACATTTTCACGGCTGACGCGCTGGCTGCTGCAATATGAGCACCTGGTGTGTGTATTATGCGACATTAGACCCCCCTAACAGTACAGAGACCCCAGAAAACCATATATTTTCAGAAAGTACACATTCTGACGAATCCAATATGGGTAAATAAGTGTTTCTACTGCAAACTGCCAAACTGCAAAGCAATGCTGAAAATAACGGTTTTTATCAAATTTCTGAAAATCGTCACAAAGCTTGAATTTTACCCCATTATATGCCCCACATTTCTTAACGTATCAGCATAAAACATCCTAAATATGAACGCCAGGGGTCTACTGAACACTTTGATGCCCAGTATGCATAGATATACCAAACTATGTGGTGTACAGAGACCCCCAAATGACAATAGTGTATATACATTTTCACGGCTGACGCGCTGGCTGCTGCAATATGAGCACCTGGTGTGTGTATTATGCGACATTAGACCCCCCTAACAGTACAGAGACCCCAGAAAACCATATATTTTCAGAAAGTACACATTCTGACGAATCCAATATGGGTAAATAAGTGTTTCTACTGCAAACTGCCAAACTGCAAAGCAATGCTGAACATAACGGTTTTTATCAAATTTCTGAAAATCGTCACAAAGCTTGAATTTTACCCCATTATATGCCCCACATTTCGTAACGTATCAGCATAAAACATCCTAAATATGAACGCCAGGGGTCTACTGAACACTTTGATGCCCAATATGCATAGATATACCAAACTATGTGGCGCACAGAGACCCCCAAATGGATATAAAGTAGATAAAATTTACAAGGCAAAACAAAATAAGGCAGTAAAGAGTGAAATGAAAAAAAATCCAATAAAACCACAAAAATCAATGTTTTTTTTCCAGAATAGTGTTATCGGCCGTCAGAATCACAGTTTGAATATTTTAGCTGGGCCAAACAGGTTATACGGCTAGAAACAAGTGAACACAACATACGCAGAGCTGAAAATGCAATAAAATGGCTAAAAATTCAATAAAATGGCTAAAAATGCACCAAAATACCCAAAATTGCAATATAATCACCGAAATAACATAAAAAAGATATTGCACAGTACGGTTAGCGAATACGCTATTCGTAATGGCAATAAAACATTTTTTTCAGCCAAAAAAAGAGACGATGCGATAAGAAAAAAAAAAAAAGCCACAATGCCATGTATGTGCGTGTGCGTGTGTACAAATGGTAAATTACATGTTATGTGCGCGTGTGTGCGTGTGCACATGTGTGTAAGTGCAGTGAGTGTAAGTGACCCCCCCAATCCCCAAAAATGTATGTGTAAGTGTGTGTAAGTGTGAATCTAAGTGTGTATTACTGTAATAAGTGTGTGTTGGTGTGTTTGTGTGTGTAATTGTTGCACTAACCTGAAAAAATCGCTGGAGACTGTTGCAGGCGATCAGGAAGACTCCCTGGAAGACATCTGCCTCGTGGTTCCTGTCTGTGTGCTGTGGGGGCGGAGATCGTCGATCCGGTGCAGGCTGCAGCAGCAGGACACGTAAGTAACACGTGCCTGCTGCTGTTTTTGGGCCCCTGGGCGATCGCGCCCCAGGGGCCACTCGATCCCCTGCTCTGCTCGTTGCCTAGGGGCAGGGGATCGAGCAGGAACGGAGCGAGCGGCTCTAACAGCCGCTCCTCCGCTTCTGAACCCGGAAGTGCTGCAGAACGTAGAATCTACGTTCTGTGGCATTTCAAGTACCTTTGCCACAGAACGTAGATTCTACGATCTGTGGCATTTAAAGGGTTAATTCATACTATTAATTATTTCATGATTTTTAAATTGATCTTTTTCTTAGTACTATTGAATGAGAATCCCACATGGAACCCATTTGTTAATAGTTTAATATTTGAATAATTAAATTAATCAATTTTATAATTTATGGGTATTTTTAAATTTATAGTGAGAGATCGAATAAAAATAATGATTTTAATCCAGTCATAAAAATCGTTTTTAAATCAATTTAATCTGTTGCAGTTGTTAAAACATTAATCTGAGTAGGTGTTTTCATTGGATTATGCGCACTGGTAATGATATGCAAAACTAATTTAATATCTACCCTCAGTAAGGGGAGGGAATATGTGAGAGGCAGCAGTTGATGAAACGTCCTGATGATACGTTTGACGTAGTAGTTGTATTAACAAATAGGATGATAAGACTGGTAATAAACGTCCTGGTGACACGCTTGACGTGTCGGCCGCAATAACAAATCGGAACAGTCCTCTCTGGCTATGATCACGCGAGAGTGCTATAATGACGCATTTTGACACCGAATACGGAACTTATTTCAGGAACGCATCCAAAAGGACTCACCATTTCACCTTGATAAAGCTATAAAGCGAAACGCGCGTTGGCGAGTCGCTATTACCTCTGGGTTTTTAACCAACTTTTTTTATCTTTGGTTCATTTTTATTGGGTTGGGCTCATCCATTGTTGCTACTGTCGACTTTATATCTTATCAATTCTTCTTTCCATTCTAAGGTGCCGGCGATTTGTGGCTTTTCAGGTTTAACATAGCCTCAATCAAGATCAGGGCAAGTTAATTTACAAGGCCACAGTCTCGGTTACCCTGTCCTGCCTTCTCCTTTGTGGTGTCCCAGTCTTAGTAATTAATAGGCAGCTAGCTTTGAGTCAGCTCAACCTTCTATTTTTTCATTATATCCTCTCTCTTTTCTGTAAGCCCTTGCCCAATTTTGGTCATAATTTAAATCTATTTAGATCTTTTTTGAATTAACTCATTTCTCTAGTAATGGATATTTAAATGCCTGGCACTTTACTATTCTAGTATAATTCTGACTCATTTTATTGCCAATAGATTAGCTGCAATAGTACAAGCTAGAATGCTATATTTATTCTGTAGAATGTTTTACCATACCTGAGTAAAAAGCTCTAGAAACTCTCTGTTTGTTTAGGATAGGAGCTGCAGTATTAATGTGGTGTGACATCACTTCCTGCCTGAGTCTCTCCCTGCTCTGGGCTCAGATTACAGTAGAGAAGGGAGGGGTGGGGGGAGAGGAACAAACTGAGCATGCTCTTGCCCAGGGCAATGAGGTTTAAGCTGAAGGCAGGAAGTCTGATACAGAAGCCCATGTGTACACAATAGAAGGAAAGAAATACTGTGTTTCTTTTGACAGGGGACTCAGAGCAGCATTACTTTGGGGGTTTACTGGTATATTTAGATGGACCTTTCGGATAAGGCTTACTTACTTTTAACCTTTCCTTCTCCTTTAAAATTGTTGATGAATTAATTGATCAGGCACGCATTGCACTTTAATTTAAGATAATCACTTATCCTACTGTAAGGGATTTAATCTAGCACTAGATATTAATTTAATTGTTACAGACGGGGTACTTTTCTATTCTTAATATTATTTTTTGAGGCAAAAAAACCCATCTAAAGCCTCTCCAATTTGCCTCTCCAATTTGCCTCAGATGGGGAAAAATTCCTTCCTGACTCCAAAATGGCAATCGGACTGGTCCCTGGATCAAATTGTACTATGAGCTATCTCCCATAACTCTGTATTCCCTCACTTGCTAAAAAGCAATCCAACCCCTTTCTAAAGCTATCTAATGTATCAGCCCGTACTACTGAATCAGGGAGAGAATTCCACATCTTCACAGCTCTCACTGTACAAAACCCCTTCTGAATATTTAGGCGGAACCTCTTTTCTTCGGAATGGGTGACCTCGTGTCAGCTGGAAAAGACCTACTGGTAAATAAAGCATTAGAGAGATTATTATGCGATCCCCTTATATATTTATAAATAGTTATCATATCACCCCTTAAGTGCCTCTTCTCCAGTGTGAACATCCCCAATTTGGCCAGTCTTTCCCCATAGCTAAGATTTTCCATACCTTTTTCCAGCTTAGTTGCCCTTCCCTGTACCCTCTCTAATACAATAATGTCCTGTTTGAGTGATGGAGACCAAAACTGTACTGCATATTCTATATTCTTACAAGTGCTCTATACAGTGGAAGAATGACCCCCTCCTGCCTTGACTCTATGCCCCTTTTAATACAGCTCAAGACCTTATTTGTCCTTGATGCTGCTTATTGGCATTTCTTGCTACAGCCAAGTTTATCATCTACAAGGACTCCAAGGTCCTTTTCTATAATGGATTTGCCTAGTGCAGTCCCATTAAGGGTATAAGTGGCTTGGATATTCTTACATCCCAGGTGCATGAGTTTACATTAATCAACATTAAATCTCATTTGCCACTTAGCTGCCCAGATTGCCAGTTCGTCAAGATTGTGTTGCAAGGATGCCACATCCTAGATGGAATTAATTGGGCTGGATAGTTTTGTGTCATCTGCAATCACTGATACATTACTTACAATACCCTCCCCTAAGTGATTAACAAACAAGTTAAATAAAAGTAGACCCACTAAGAACCTTACAGAATGTCCCATTAACAACCACCCTCTGTACCCGATCCTGTAGCCAGTTTCTTGAGTGACAAGAATGCCTCCTGTGCTTGAGGAGTCCAAAAAGTCTGAAAAGGTTTCATCGTGAGAGCCGTAATAAGAGCCACAGTCTGGGAAAAAATCTTAATAAACTTGATCGATGCATGGTCTAAGAGTGCCATCTTTTTTCTGGACGAAAAAGAAGCCAGCTCCAGTTGGAGACGTAGATTTCCTGATGAAACCTTTGGACATATTCTCCATAATATATTCTTTCATGGCTTGGGTCTTGGGTACAGATAAGGGATATGTTCTTCCCCTAGGAGGGATGGAGTCAGGAATTGGGTAAACCAGACAATCGTAGGAACGATGAGAAGGTAGGATTTCAGAATTTTTCTTTTCAAACACATCAGAAAGTCTTTGTAAACATCAGGAAGAAGAGGATTGGATGTTTGAAGCAAAAACGAGGCAGCCACTGGAATAATTGAAGAACAAATACAATTGCAACAGCAAAATGACCGTAAGTTTCACAGTAGACCAGTCAATGGACTGGTTATGAAGTCAAACCCAAGGAAAACCCAAAATGATGGGACATTGTATCAGCAGGAACGAGATCTCTTCTTCATGAAGACTGCCCACACAAATAAAGACTGGCGAGGTGGCAGAGGTGAGGACTCCAGGTGAGATCGGTCTGCCATTCACAGCCCGGGCTGAAAGAGGAATCTTGAGAGGTACAGGACTTAGCCCATAGGACGTGGCGAAAGAATAGTCAATAAAATTTCCCGCCACTCCAGAATCGACAAAAGCATAACAGGAAAACATACCTAAACACTGTATCCAAAAAGAATGTGAGGACCTCCAATAATAAAGAAACAAATATATAAAAAGTAGAAAAATTTATTAGGACATAAGGTCCTGAGTAACCAGCTCATCTTTAAGATCCTCATGAAGCCCCCTCCAGAAAGCTGCAATAAGCACCTCGTTGTTCCAAGACACAGCAAAAGTCCGGAAGTTAATAGCATATTCGGAGGCCAAACTGGATCCTTCAGAAATTTTTATGAGCCAATCTGAGGCATTCAATTTCCGACCAGGGACATCGAAGATTTGCTGAAACGTGGAAAGAAAGGCAGTGGAATCATGCACCAGGGGATCATCTCTGTCCAGTAATGGAGAAGCCCAAGCAAAGGCCTTCCCCTGAAGAAGGGCAATAATATAAGCAACATTAGCTCTTTCAGTCGCAAACTGTTCAGGTGCCACTTCAAACTGGATTTTGCATTGAGTCAGAAATCCGTTACAGGTACCCGGATCACCCCCATAACAATCCGCACCCCATCATTCTGGAAAAGACGCACCAGGAGGTAAGGATGCCAAGAGATCTCCCGGCGCATCTTACAACAACACTGCTGTAGGTTATCCATGATTGCCACGTTTTAGGAATACCTTATATTTATATGTATTGACACTAGTGAGTTTCTCATTTTATAAAGATCCAGTCAATCTGAGTGTCTGAGGTTCATATGGATCTTTATGTAAGATTAAATTATATACTCTTACCCAAAACAAGTCTTGGGCAGGTCCACCATATATGCCCCATGTTCCCCTTGTAAGCAAGGAACATCGGCAGAAAATAAAACTTTTGTGGTTTGACAGAACTGTTGGTATTGAGGTTCAGAAGAACTTGTTTATTAATGACCTGAAGGTGGGCACTGAAAGTAATATTTCTATTTTTGCTGATGATACTAAATTGTGCAGAACTATAAGTTCCAATGTTGCCACATTACAGAGTGATTTGACTAAATTGGAAAACTGGGCTGCAAACTAGAAAATGAGGTTTAATATTCATGAATGCAAGATTATACATTTTGGTAGAAACAATACAAATGCGAGTTATACAGTAAATGGCAGTGTGTTGGGGGTTTCCTTAATTGAGAACAGTCTTGGGTTTTTTGTAGATAGCATGTTGTCTATAATTCCAGGCAATGTCCGTGCAACAATATTTACGTTTTTTTTTTTGTTATGGGCGATAGTAGTGACTGTGTTTTCATGTATCTGTCTATGTAGCATTTAATCACATAATTATATCACTATTTTATTTCATTCATTACCAATTCCCCAATTGAACAGCAGAGGGGGGAAGCTACATATATGGGTATCTGGCAGAAGGCGCACTGGCTTCTTGAGGAAGTGACTAGTTTGAGTCACGAAACGCATCAAGCCATGCTTTCACCCTGCCTGCAATATATTCGTGTTTGCACTATGTTTTTATTGCAACATTTTTTAATAAAATTTGAATTTTTAACTACTTTGGCCTATGGATCCCATGTCTACGGCAGCCTGCTTATGTGCCTTTTCATTTGTTGTTTGGAGTACCACGTGACCGGAGTGGAAAAGCTGCCCACTAGTCGCATTAGGATCGCTGCTCTCCTCTCCCAGGATTTTCCTTTCGGCGCTTTTGGTCAGTGTCTTTGTGTGGCTACTAAAGCAAATAAAAAAGGGCATTAACTCAAGGGATGAAAACATAATTTTGCCTCTTTATAGGTCCCTGGTAAGGCCTCACTTGGAGTATACAGTGCAGTTTTAGGCTTCAGTCCTTAATAAGGATATAATTGAGCTGGAGGGAGTGCAGAGACTGTTCAGAGAGAAACACTGGTTAAGGGGATGGAAGATTTTGGAAAAAAGATGCTTGCAAGGGGACATGATTACTCTTTATAATTACATTAAAGGACATTATAGACATATGGAGGGAGATCCACATAAATAGATCACTGTACCACCCCTTTAGACTAGAGGAAAAGAACTTTCATGTAAAACAACGTAGGTTAGTAGTATAACAAGTCTTCTTATCTCATCTCCTGCTTGCCTCTCATACATTAAGACAACCAGGTCCATTTGTATTATATATGGGAAGAGCCTATTCAGTCCCTCAGCCAGTACTTTAGCTAGAAATGTTACATCCAAGTTCAACAGTGTCCCTGACCTTCTCTCTCCTCCATGCAGCTTCAGCTGCTCATCTCTTTCTCTCTACCCTTCCACAAGCTCTCTCCATCTGCAGTGAGTTCTAACATCTCTTCTATCACTATCTCAACTATCTAATGTTACCTCTCTGAGGGAATCTACCTCAGGCTCTCTGGCGCCATATACTATCCCCTTCTCATCAGAAGTGGCCTGCTGTACTCTCCTTTATATAACTTTTCCTGGGGCATTCCTCTGCCTAACAAGTGCCACCTGCTGACAAAACAAAAAAAATACAATAATTACATAAAATACTCTTTCCCACTCCTTACAAGTGAACAACCATCTTGTCACCTGTCCTCTTCATGGCCTATTTGAGTACTGGCTTTTTGGCATATTGGAGCTTGGAATTCTGTGACAATATGTTACTGAGGAATTCCTTTGAACAGCATTTACAGGCATGTATCAATATTGACACTAGTGTTTTTTGACAGCTGTTAAAGGGCAGCATATAAGTAACAATCTGCTATGTTTACACTAATTGCAGCACGCAAAATTACTATCTGTAAAAGACCACACTACTAATTAAAAGAGACTATTTTGTGGTACATTAAATGTAAGTAAGTTTATAGAAAGGGACATAAGCAAAAGCACCAAGCATTATTATAATTCTGTTTTACTGAATTTTATAATTTCAGAGTGCAGATATTATGACTGTGAACAAGCTGTACCTATCCTTCATACTTTACACCTTGCTGAAAGAGACTGATATTTGGCATGTGTCTGCAAAATTCAATATCCCGCGAGGATCTGTACAGAATCTTTTGAGCTCATCTGCATCTTTCTCATCTTCTGTGCTTCATTTCTGTGAGGTAATATTTACTAGAGTTTAAAGTACTTTCTGAATATGGTGTAATATATAATCATGGAATGTTTGAACTGCCTCTTATCAGGGGTGCCCCTGGCCCCTCTGCTGCCACACCCCCTTTCCCCACACTAATTTTTTTGATGACAGAGGGGATCCACAATGCCACCAGAGGGAGACCCTAGGGTGAGAGCACAATTGTGCCAGGCGTTTTTGCCGCCCCTGGTAACCAGTGCTGCATCAACTCACCTCATTGGCACAGTGCCCCTGCCTCTTATACTATGATGTGCTGATGATTCGACATTAGGTTGGATTTTGTATCATTTCACTTAAGAGTTACAGGACTAATTTTGTATAGGTTCCCATTTCTCAGATCAAACAAGTTGTCAGTGGCTTCCATAAGATATGACATGAGCTCATTCAGTTGTGATTATATAGAAAATGTTCATAAACAGTATCTAAACTTACAGAAATGAATATAAAATTAATTATATTGTATATTTTTGTATATTTAACAAACATGCCTAATTCCACAGATGAAATGAAACCATGATACTTTGATTTCCACATAACCTCCAGGCACACACTGTAATGAAACCACTTCCCCACCCTGTTCAAGTGTGTAGTGATGAATTCTGAAACTTCTGTTTCTCTGCTTTTCAGAAAATATGTGTACCACCCACTGTGGAAAGCAGAAAGATTTCAAGTCCCAAATCCAAGCACTCCACAAGCTAGGTGAAGGAGGGGTTGCTTTGCAATGTGAGCATAAGAGTGATGGGGACCTGTGCTTGTGAACTGAGAGAGATTATATTAGAAAGAGCAGATGATACCCTTGATAATTTACTTATAATTTATCCACTTGATTAGAGCTGAGGTCTGATTTAAAATCAATATAACAGAATAGAATTAAGTAGGAGAGAGAGAAAAGCACCCTGCTTCTATCAACTACAACAACTGGTCTCCAAAGATTATTTCTTTCTAAACACAAACGTCCACAGGAATTTAAAAAATCAGTAGAATATCAACTTGCAACAACACCAATTCAACCACCCTAATAATTAGTGGTCCGCCTTCACTTGACCTAAAGTTTCATCCATTTACTATTTGCAGATCAATTGATTAGTGCCTCCTTGTGATGAAACAATGAATTAATAACTATATAAAGTGCATATAAGAGTTTATTGAATATTGGGGAGGCGGAGATAGCCGCGAACAGATGCTTCTGCATGAGCTCCGCCTGAAGCAAATTGACCGGATAATCACTTGGCATCGGGGATAAGCAGCAATACTACAGCTACCTCACAGAAGTCGCCTGCTACCTGGGCGATCCAATTTGGGACACTGCTTGGCCCATTCCAGACGCCACAGACAGCGTCATCATTGGGGCCTACTGTACATTGCGCACATTGAGCCGGACTGCGTGTTCCTGAACGCTGTATACCAAAGGTATTTATGGTGAGAGAGATAGGCCTACTTATAAGACAAGGACTGCTGTTTGCTACCATAAGTGATACACCTTGGAGACTAAACGACCTCGGTTGTTAATTTACTTTGGGCACTTGTGTGAACGGCGCCATTGGGGCCGATATTGCGCTACGCATATTGAAATCATCTCTGTGGCCTTGGAAAACTTACGGCAGATATTGCTGAAGGGGAAGACAACAGCTAAACCCCGGAAAAACGGACATTGATACGGTGACTTTCTTATGTCATCTCATTATTTGCAATAATTTTCTCTGATACTTGCAACACACAGCTCCATATAAAAATATACTTTAACTCCACTCCCTCCACACTTAATCCTGATACTTTTTTGACTATTTTATCTGCTGAAATATTCTAGTCAGAATATTTGCCAATACTGCATATAGTCATAACTGAGTGGATAGCTAACGCAACTTGAAGAATATGTGCTTAAACTGAAGGGAAAGGTGTAAACTTTGGAGCCACAATAATACCATAACTTCCTGCATCAATTTATCAGTTCAGACATGTGGTTAAAAATGTAATATCTGAATACCACTTTACTTCACCACCTTTGCATCAGTAGGGAGAGCCACCCTCCCCCAAAAAGACAAGCCAAAAAAAGGGCCACAAAATTTAGTTGCATGCTTAGCCAAAGAAACTGGATGTACGGTAAATTGGTTAGAAGACTGGGAAGAACTTACTGAGTAAGCAACTCTACAAGTTCAGCCTGCTAAATTTCATTCAAGGGATGCCTCATTAATTGACAATTCAAAATTATGTTACGTACGGATTTGGATATAATGACAAAAAAGATTACAGCTTCTTTGTCTAAAGAAATTAAGGAAATCAGTAAAAGAACATATACCTTGGAACGCAGAATGGAAAGGGAAAAGTTGTGGTCACCACTAATTTTAAAAAATCATTAGGCGGGGATGCAATGAGGGTGTGACCATTAAAAACATATAGACAAATACAAGATTCCTCTGCACTCAACCCAGAGGAATGCAGAGGAATCTTGTATTTGTCTATATGTATTTTGTGGTCACACCCTCATTGTACCCCCGCCTAATGATTTTTAAAAATTAGTGGTGAGCACAACTTTCCCTTGTTTGTTATAGTTATACAGGAGCAGTGACCAGCTCCTTGTTGTAGCTCCCACACTTCCCATCTATAGTCAGGTGATCCCACTGGTGTCTAATAAAAGGGCAGCCAAGTTTGGGAGTTTTACTTTGAAAGTAGCAAGTAAGTTGCAGGTGAAACTTAGTCCCTTTTTAAAATGTATAATGAAGCAATAGAATTCTTAATGAATCAGATGAAAATTAAGCGTAGGACTGGCCAGATATGGGATGACTTTGACGTAGTTGGCCAGCTTAAATATATTGCAATATATGGACAAACAATCCCTGTTTTTTTTAAAGGGTAAGGCATTTTTCAGTAGCAGTATGCACAAAATGTCTCTGTCTTAAAGGACAAGGAAAGTCTAGAATAGAATAAGGCTAGAAATGCTGTATTTTGTATACTAAACATAAGCATGAGCTTACTGCACCACAAAGCCTAATCAAACAAATGATTTATGCTTTCAAAGGTGGCCACAGGGGGCTGTCATCTTGTAACTTTGTTAAACATCTTTGCCTGACCCTGACCCTGACCCTGCACATGCTCAGTGTGGTCTGGGCTGCTTAGGGATTGTCATAAACAAAGCTTCTTGAATTCTGCATGGCTGTTAAGTAAAGCGGGGGCTCCCCCTGCTGTTCATAAGTATGATAGTTTTCCTGCTCAGCAGCTAGGGACCATCTGACAATTCCTATCCACAGCAGTAAATGAAGGGAGAATTTCACTGCATACAGTCAGGTTTCTTATAAAAACAGTACACATTTTTTAATTAAAGAATATTGGAGATAGGTTTCTTTTTCATTAAAGAAAGTAAAAATGGGATTTTATTTTTTTGCCTTTCCTTGTCCTTTAAATATATTGATAATGGGTTGAGTGCAGAGGAATCTTGTATTTGTCTATATGTATTTTGTGGTCACACCCTCATTGCACCCCTGCCTAATGATTTTTAAAAATTAGTGGTGAGCACAACTTTCCCTTGTTTGTTATATTAGGATATAAACAATAGAGGTGTCACAAGTGTGAACAATACAGGGGGATCACCGGTGTGAATAATACAGGGTATTAGAGTCTGAATTTAAGGTTTAAACAATGCAGGGGCTAGTTAACCTCTGTAGTGATCCCTTTTAAAGTTTACATATGGTAAACAGACAAAGCATGTGGGGTCCACAGAAGGGGGGGGGGGTAGTGGGCTGCCAATTGGACAGCCCTGCCTTAAAATATCAACTTCAGGAGCTACAGGACAAAATGGAGGACATGGAAAATAGATCACGTTGAGGAAATATTAGAATTAGAGGTTTACCAGAGTCCTATAAAAACTTGGAAACGGATATGACAGAAATTGGAAATTGACAGAATTCACAGAGCACTGGGAAGACCACCACAAGAAGGTAACCCCAGAGA
Source organism: Xenopus laevis (assembly GCF_017654675.1). Lineage (NCBI taxonomy): Eukaryota > Metazoa > Chordata > Amphibia > Anura > Pipidae > Xenopus > Xenopus laevis. The sequence goes on along the minus strand of NC_054372.1, from coordinate 75,620,169 downwards.
TGTGATACTTAAATTTCATTACTATACAACTAAAGAAGCAATAATGCAAGCAGCTAGACAATCTCCTCATTTGGAACACGAAGGTCATCCGCTGCAACTTTTTGCAGACATAGCTCCAGCTACAATTGCCAAAAGGTGTTCCTTTAAACCTGTCACTCGATTTTACTGCAAAACGACATAAAATATAGACGGGCTCTCCCCTTTCGGCTTAATTTTTTACATTGTGGAAAGCAATACTCTGTAACAGATCTGGAAGAAGCAACTGAACTGCTAAACTACAGCTCAAGCAAAAATCTGCTAAATCCACGCCAAGTCTAGAGGAAGATTGAAAAAGCAACCCTGGATAATGGTAAAAATGATAAAGGGACTAAAAAAAACATTAATAACCCTACTTATTTTTCAGGTTCTTTATAAACTAAGATGATTTGAATTATCAATGCTAGTTATGTTTTAAAGATGGTGAATTTATGAGTATGAAGGGCTCCAAAGAAAAACTTGTTATTCCACTCATAACAGGATTAAAATATGGGACATCACATGATTGTGACGTGTGAGACACACAATGTTTTAAACTTTAAGTTTAGTTTATATAAATGTTTGAATATGTTTTTAGTTAAATTGTTGATTTGTTAACATTTAAACCATATCCGTGTACAACATACCATTACTCCTAGAAGTGAAAAAGTCAAAAATCAAGATTCCATAACTAAACAATTACAATTTAGCCAAATAATCATATATAACTATCTGACAATATGGCTAGTTTAAAAATTATTACGCACAATGTACAAGGTTTCAACTCGCCGCAAAAGCGTTCTGTACACACAGATATTTTATTTTTGCATGAAACACATTTTTCTTTAGATTCAAACCAATTGCATGGTTGGATCATTCCTTACTCCTGGTAGAATTGAGATCATTGATATTTAAACCTGCACAATTTAGATGGAGGCTGAATGTATTGTATTACTAATGTATTATTAGCAACTCAATTGTGACAAATTGAAGGAGCTATACAGCAATATTTTGCTCTAAATTGAGGTACAGTCTCTTCATCAATAACACTATAGAAAGCTCACAAATCTGTTCTGAAGGGAGAACTTATAAGTATAGCAACGGCCCATAAGAAACAAAAACAAGAAAAAATACAGGAATATGTAAATAAACTTTTTGCCTTAGAATTACAAAACAAAATTCTCTCCTAAATTACAAACTGCTATAATAGATGTTAAAAGGGAAAAGGGACTTAGACCTACAATATACTCTGGATGTAGAAAACACTTACCAATGGCAAATGAATAGACGTTATTGTAAAGGGAATAAGCCAGATACCCCTTTAGCTTGAACATTACATTTGGTAATGACTCCGAATACCCCTTTACATAAAATTCAAACCAAAGCTGGATTAATTACAGGCAATCCAGGTAAAATTCTACAGGAATTTACTAAATACTATTCCAAAATATATCAAAATCCTTCTAAATGTAATGAAACTCCCTTCCACAACAAAGAGCACAATAATAACCACTACCGTTAAAAGAATAGATGCATACCATAATAGTAAGTGTTCTTTTTCATCACTGATTTGACTTGCCAGTACTTGCCTTCCTTGAATTGATATTTAAATTGATACAATTAATATGTTAACTTGTTTGTTACTTTTATAAACTGTCACTTAAACCAATTGCAACTATAATATTGGTATACATTGTGTCTTATCAGGCATTTTTCCTTTTCTTTATTGAGGATTTTTGCAATTTTGGAGTTTTCTATGTTATTACGATACAATTGATTTTCTGATTCATTAATTAGGTTGCTCGAAATACCCTTCAATTCTTTTTATGTTATTATGTGTATGGTAAGATTTGACCTACACACATTTACCGTGATGTTTTAATTGGTGCGTCTATTCTTTTACCGGTGGTGGTTATAAATGTGCTCTTTGAAGGGAGGTGCTTAAGCTTCTGATGAAGTGACGTATTGGTCACAAAACGCGTCAAGCTACTCTCCCTGCCCGCTTGTACACATTGTTTTAACATGGACTAATAAAGACAAACTCTTATTTTACATTTGGTTCCACTCTGGAAGATTTTTTCCTAGTTGCCACCCCTTCGCTTGTACCTCATGAAATGTGTGAACTTGATGGACTTTTTTCAACCTAACTTACTATGTTACTAAGACGCAAAAGTCCGGTGCTCCAGGGGCAAAGACCCAAAGAACCGGCAATGCCTGGGGTCCGGGGTGCAGGACAGCGGGCACACACACTCCTGCGACTGCGGGGACAAGTCCGGATAGCAGGCTGGCAGGATTCAGCCTGCTGGGTGCAGGCACAGCAGACCTCCAGTTCTGGCCTACCACCGAGTGTGACGCCCCGGGCTCGCGTACCCGTGGGTCTAGAGGAGAAAAGGGGCGAGATCCCGGGAGGCGGAAAGGCTCTGAGAAGCATATTTAGCCGGGCAGGCCAATGAAAGGGGAGCCCTGGGTGTCCCCTCCTCATAGCTCCTAAAAATCTGGCCACAGGGGCGCCTCCTCTGTACTATTAGAGCAGTGGTCCCCAACCAGTAGCTCGTGAGTAACATGTTGCTCCCCAACCCCTTGGATGTTGCTCCCAGTGGCCTCAAAGCAGGTGATTATTTTTGAATTCCAGGCTTGGAGGCAAGTTTTGATTGTATAAAAACCAGTTGTACTGCCAAACAGAACCTCCTGTAGGCTACCAGTCCACATAGCGGCTACCAAATAGCCAGTAACAGCCCTTATTTGACATCCCCATGGACTTTTTCATGCTTGTGTTGCTCTCCAACTCTTTTTTAGATTTAAATGTGGCTCACGAGTCAAAAAGGTTGGGGACCCCTGTATTAGAGGGTCAGCAGTCTTCAGCTGCAGCATAAGCAGCCCTTACAGATTAAGCTGTGCTATGATTCAAGTACCCTCTCCCACCACAGAGTAGCTTAAGGAAGACTGTGAGGCTTCACACAGCAACAGCCCACATAACCCCTCAGGAGAACATTTGTGCACCCATTCTCCTCTAAACCCTCAAATTGCAGCAGTGAAGGTTAAAGGACCAGTAACACCAAAATTTATCTAAAAATTCCATTCCAAATGCTAAAATAATAGCCATACCCTAATACATTGATATAAATTACCTAGCTGTTTTTTTTAAAAATAAATGTGCCTTTCTCCATGGCTCTCTGTAAAACGGCGAAAAGGTGACCAGTTCCCACAGCGTGCTCGCTCCCGACGTGTTCCTCCACACAGAACTGGAAGTGAGGAACAGGAAGCCGGGAGGTAAGGTATTGACAGTCCGAGAGAGAACGGCAGTGTGTGCAGACAGACTGTCGTGAGAGAAATGCTGGGCGGGAGGGAACAGAATCGCTGGGTAGAAGAGCGGGGCTAGAGGCTGCTCTAAGATAAGAAATGCTTCGTGGGATCAAACGGAACAGCTGGACAAATGAGCAGGTAGAGATACAGAAAAGCTGCAGGGGGGAGGAGAGACATAAATTGTAGAAAGAAGTGAAAGGCTTGTGAAGAGCGGGGCGAGAGAGAGAGACATGCTGTGTAAAGGGAACAGAACGGCTGTTTGTCCAGCTGTTCTGTTTGATCCCACGTAGCATTTCTTATCTTAGAGCAGCCTCTAGCCCGCTCTTCTGCCCAGCGATTCTGTTCCCTCCCGCCCAGCATTTCTCTCACGGCAGTCTGTCTGCACACACTGCCTTTCCCTCCCTGTAGTCTCTCTCTCCCTCTCCTCGGCAGTTCTCTCTCGGACTGTCAATACCTTACCTCCCGGCTTCCTGTTCCTCACTTCCGGTTCTGTGTGGAGGAACACGTCGGGAGCGAGCACGCTGTAGGAACTGGTCGCCTTTTCGCCGTTTTACAGAGAGCCATGGAGAAAGGCTATTTTGACATTTTTTGAAAAAAACAGCTAGGTAATTTATATCAATGTATTAGGGTATGGCTATTATTTTAGCATTTGGAATGGAATTTTTAGATAAAAAATGTTGGTGTTACTGGTCCTTTAATTCACACCTCTGCCCAGACTGCCAGTGTTGTGGGGACCCTGACAATGTTTGCTTTACCAACTAAATGGGCCCCAGGCAGTTACAGGGCCACAGCTGTAAAGGAAGGCTGAGAGGAACTACACAAGGAAGGGAATCCCTCCCGCTGCACACCTCCTCCATATAATGGGGAAATATGGCCCAAAACAAAAGACACTGGAACAATATGGAATAAGGGCTCTGATTATCCAGACAGAGATATGGATGAAGGAGCTGGGGAAGCAGATGCAGCTCCCCCTGCTGTCATACAACAGGACCCAGGGGTACAGATCTTACTAGCAGCCATAGCTGAGTCCAAAACAGCCCTCTCTACGCAAATTGAGAAACTCAAAGTAGATGTCTCACTGCTCAGAGCAGACCTACAGACAGTCCAAAGAAAGAGTGACTAGCACAGTGGGGGGCATATCAGGGCTGGAGGACAGGTGTGATCCTCTCCCAAACCAGATACAACAACTTAACCATCAAGTCCCTGTCCAAGCGGATCTCTTAGAGGACTATGAAAACCACCAGCGGAGAAATAATCTAAGGATAATTGGACTGATAATCCTGTGAACTTCATAGAAAACTGGCTAAAGGACAACTTCGGTGCCAACGCCTTATCTGCCACCTTTATGGTAGAATGGGCTCACCAGATCGCGGACAGACCAGTTCCTGGAGCACCCCCCAGACCATTTCTGCTGCGCACACTGAATTATAGAGACCGAGACACTATTATGGCTCTGGCAAGAGACCAGCGCAATCTCACCTTTGAGGGCAGAATTTCTATATAACCCAACTATTCATCCGATCTGCTGAAAAAATGCAATGCCTTTATGGGGGTCAAGCGGCGACTACAGGATCTGCAACTGAAATATGCAATGTTTTACCCTGCAAAGCTGCGGGTAATAGATGGCCCCCAGAAGAAGCTGCATCATAACTGGATCGCCATCCACATTATTCGCCTAGGGCTAGTCCGGCTCACTAAGTGGCGATATAGCTAAGGCCTTCCCCCCTCCTTAAGGCCATGGGGCAAGTTTTGAGAGACATTTTATCAAGCATATTGTGGATAACTACTGAGCCCCCAAACCAATTAGCCCCCTCAGATGACCAAGAGGAACTAGATGTACCCAGAAGGGCAAAACGTCAATACCGGCTGACTAAGTCCAACAGCCTTACTTGATGAGAGGGGATGAGAGCTATCTAGAGGTTTTGGTTTTCAGACGGGCCCTTGAGGCAGACGTAGGCCTTGGAAATTGTACCTTTATTATATCAGGGGGGAGGGCCTGAACATGTAACTTTTATGTGTAAATGATCCTGATGATAATAAAGATCTCATGTAAGAAAAATAAAGTTCTCTAAATATGTAGGGTGGCCCACTGAGACTGCACTAACCTTCGGTGATGTAATCACACAACACCGTTATCATGACATGCCTTAAATCGATGATCTGGAATACCAGAGGCCTTACGCAAAAATTAAGCTTGGGCTGCTGTTCCAGTACCTCAAAAAGTATACTCCAGACCTTGTGCTTCTACAGGAGACCCATCTTGTGGGCAGTCAGGTCCTGGCACTTAAAAGCATGGGTATCTAAGGTACTCCATGCATCATTTTACATTTATTCCCACGGGGTGGCAATTCTCATTGGAAAATCCACTAACCTGCACATTCACCATATCTGTACGGACCCCCAAGGTAGATGACCAAAATTAGCAACTGGGACCCTGCTCTGCTGATATTTATGGGGGATCTAAACTTGGTCTTATCCCCTGCATTGGATAGACACACCCAACAGATATAACATCAAACCCACTAGCCACCTGGTGCACAATGTACAACCTAATAGACCCTTGGAGAAACAAATTACCAATTCAAAAGGCATACTCTTGCTATTCTGCTTCATACAATGCGGCTTCTAGAATACTGTAGATTAGGGTTTACTTTCTAAACCCCTACTAACAGATCATGCCCCTCTGATGCTAAGTTTACATTCTCAGAGTGAAATAAGCACTACACAATGGAGGTTAAATCCGAGGTAGCTCCAAGTCCCCGAGGTCTGTGAGCAAATAATCAAAGATACAACTGAGTTTTGGGAAATTAATGAAGGCTCGGCACACACACAGACAGTATGGGAAGCATCTAAGGCCTTCCTGAGAGGTTCCTGTGTTGCTTCTATTGCCAGGTACAGGAAACAACTTAATAAAAGAACAGAGGAGCTTGAGGAAGCAACTCCCTTAGCAGAAGAAGCATTTAATAGAACCCCCTCACGGCATCATTCCCTTCTAGTCTCGCAAGCACATAGACAGGATCAACTTCATCTGCTATAAAAAAAAAAGCTTCAAATCACCTTCTCTTCGAGAAAGGCAATAAAGGGGAGAAACTGCTAGCATACCTACTTAGAGAAACCAATCATCTAGCTCCTATCACGCAGGTACGGTCTCCGGCCGGAAATTTGGTGATACCACCAGGGGAATTAATGACACTTTTGCCCAGTACTACCATAAGTTATATAGGTCCACCTTAGCAATGTCCCCCTAGAGAAACTAAATAGACAAGAGCAACAACAACTGGAGCAGCCACTGACACTCACTGAAATTAAATATGCAATCTCCTCATTCACCACTGGGAAGACACTGGGTTAGAATAGCATTGCAATAGACTGGTACAAACTCAACATAGACATTTTGGCCCCAAGAATGCTTCAATTATACCAGGCGGCCCTTGAGATTGGAACCTTACCCCCATCCCTCAGGGAAGCACTCATAATACAACAGACTGTGTGGCATACAGACCCATATCACTCCTGTCCAACGATGTTAAAATCCTAGCAAAAGTCCTAGCTAACCAACTTACCAAGGTCATCCTATCTATATTATTGTTATTTTATTATTTATTAACATGTATTTATGTAGTGCCAACATATTGCGTAGCACTGTAAAGTAGATGTGATTATACAACTAAATCACATGAATTGTATACATAGAACATATGGAGTCACATACATCACAATCAATACAGGTACAAAAAGATGAGGAAGGCCCTATGCATAGGCATACACTCTAAAGGGAAGGGAGTAATACACAAGGTGTGGGAGTGGGCAAGATCGAATTAAGTGGGTGAGAAATGTGGTACTGTGTGTGGTGTTGCGTTTGGTAGTTAAGCAGAGTGAGGGTAGGCTTCTCGAAAGACATGCGTTTGAGAGATTTCTTGAAAGCAGAAAGGTTGGGAGAAAGTCGGACAGACCGTGGGAGAGAGTTCCAGAGGAGGGGTGCAGCCCTTGCAAAGTCTTGAATGCGAGCATGTGAGGAGGTAATGAGAGAATGAGGAAGCCAGTGCAGAGATTGACAGAATGGCGAGGCAGAGGAGGAGCGGTTGCTGAGGTATATGAGCCTCTCAGCAGTGTTCATTATGGACTGGAGAGGTGACAGTCTCTGGAGGGGAAGGCCAGATAAGAGAGTTACAGTAGTCTAGACATGATATGATGAGAGAGTGAATAAGAATTTTGGCAGCATCTTGGGTGATAAATGATCATATTTTGGATATGTTCCTTAGGTGGAAGTGACATGATTTAATAAGTGACTGGATATGAGGAGTGAATGACAGGGCAGAATCTAGGATAACCCCAAGGCGATAGTGGAATTGTTAACTATGATGGATCCTTCTGAGATGTTACTGGTGTTAGTTGGAGGAAAGAGAACCATTTCAGTTTTAGAGAGGTTTAATTTAAGGTAGCGTTGCGACATCCAGGTAGAGATAGCAGACAGGCAGGAGGAGACGCGAGTTAGGAGTTCTGGGTTGAGATCAGGAGATGAGAGATAGATCTGAGTATCAACAGCATAGAGGTGGTAGTGGAAACTATACCAGTTGATTAATTTGCCGAGGGAGGAAGTATAGAGGGATAATAGTAATGGTCCCATGACAGAGCCTTGTGGAACTCCAACAGAAAGAGGTAGGGGAGAATATGCTACTCCATTGTAGGAGACACTGAAGGAACGATTGCACGAACATGGAGAGCTCAACCTAATCCCAACGCACTTGTTGTAAGTGTAGGGTGCTTATCTGGAAGACCCTTCCCTAAGAGTCAATGGGTAAATGACAAAAGAAATTCGGATGCACGTGCACCTGTTAGTTGCAATTGTGTCCAAACGGTGATTTATTTGAAGCCCAAAGTATCCATCACAAAGGGGCAACGTTCCTTTATCAAGCCTCTTGTGTCACATTCAAAAATCATCTTAAATAGGGGTAAAAGGGGGTGGTGATTGTGAGCCCCTCCTCCTCGTTAAGATGTTGATGGCATTCTCAATTGTATGTGAGTCATAGTTCAGTATCCAAAATCATTTGCATTTAAATACAAGAGAAATGTCCAATCAATAAAGTCCATCTTCACAGAGTTTCCATAGATTATCAGTGTCAAAGATAAACATATAAAAGTAAACATACCAACCCCCAGATTTTGAAACATTTTGATACATTTAATGTGAAACATATTTCAACAATTTGGTAACTGTTTGTAACAATGGATACGGCATACCTGAGACGTCTAGTGAACTCTGCTCCATTCAAAAGGATCCAATGACAAGTGCAGAAGCCGTGTATGACACTCAGGACAATGATTGTCGTTCAGGCCTGGATTTGTGGAAAGACCGCCCGGGCCTAGGGCGGCAAGATTTTAGGGGGCGGCATACTGCCCAAACATACCCACATTGGTTCAAAAACACTGGGGATGCACTGGATATACAATAATTTTTTAAATTTCCCATGCGCAAATCCCCATGTCACGAAGGCCAAGCGAATGGAGGGACTGGAGGAGGAGAGGGTGATCTACAGTGTCAAATGCAGCTGAGACATCAAGCAGTATTAGTAGTGAGAAATGATTGTTGGCTTTAGCGGTTAAAAGGTCATTAGGTAGTCGAGTCAGGGCAGTTTCCGTGGAGTATTGTGGCTTAAAACCAGATTGTAGGGGGTCCAGCAGGTTATTGTCAGAGAGGAATGAGGTTAGTCGGTTGTAGACTAGGCGCCTACGTAGTTTAGAGATGAAAGGTAGCAGAGAGATAGGTCGGAGGTTGTCAAGATTGGAGGGATCAAGAGAGGGTTTTTTCAGAATGGGGGTGACGAGCATGTTTTAGTTGAGAAGGAAACAGTCCAGTTGAGAGCGAAAGATTAAATAGGTGAGTTAAGGCTTTGATTAGACAAGGATTGGTATTGCAGAGAAGTTTTGAGGGAATTGGATCAAGCGGCAGGTGGTAAGGTGAGAAGAGGCCAAAAGCTTTTAGACTTCATCAGCGACAGGGGTGAAGGAGCACAGGAGAGACTGGGGAGTGTGGAGGGAGGGTGGTGGAAGTCTAGGGGGGTCGAGTAGTGTAATGTCCTTTCTGGTGTCAATTTTGTTTTTGAAGTGCTCAGCAATATCTTGAGCAGAGACATCTCTCATCTAAACTGTCTTCCACAAAATCCTTTACTAAACCCTCTCCCCCCCCACGCCTAGTTTTAGATTTCCTCCAGCCTTCTAACCATCTTCTCCCCCTAAAAAGCTGCACCATCCCTAGCAAAGGGCCTGTAGCTGATTGAGAAATCAGTCCAGTTCTCCAAAAACCCAAAACCCTCCTCCCTACAACAATCTCTCAGCCACGCATTAATCTCCCTAAGCTCCCATTGTCTTCTTAATGTTGCTCGTGGCACAGGTAATATCTCTGAGAAAATTACCTTGGAAGTCCTCGGCCCTCCAACTTTACATCTAGTTACTTAAAATCCGCTGCCCCTTACTCACCATTCACTAAACTGGCCCCTGCCAGTGGTTGCTCTGTGAGCCTCCTTTCCTCCCCAACATTTACCGCTGCCCTCAATGCTGCAAGTTCCCCCCTTAGAGTCTGCAGTTTAGATTCCAAGATGAAAACCCACTGACATCTCTCACATGTAAATATTGCTGCTCCAACACCACATACATGTGACGACACATACCGAGTAATACCAGCAAACCCACTTGCACTCATATTTACACTGGGTACTTACAGTCTTCCAGTAAGGGAAGGTTTCCTTCTTAATAGTACCAATTCTAGTAATACAACTAATGATGCATGGTTCACACATGATGAAATTCAAAAGAGACTAGAACATGTTAAGATTAACAAAGGTCCGGGGCCAGATGGTATTCATCCCAGGGTAATTAGCGAGTTTAACTCTGTGATTGCCAAACCTCTTTACTTAATTTTTCAGGATTCATTGAGATATGGCATAGTGCAGAGAGACTGGCGAATTGCTAATGTGGTGCCTCTATTCAAAAAAGCATCCCGTTCTCAGCCTCAAAACTATAGGCCAGTTAGGCCTAGACGTCAGTGGTAGGAAAGCTTTTCGAAGGGTTAATAAAGGATAAGATACTGGACTTCATAGCAAATCATAATACTATGAGTTTGTGCCAGCATGGTTTTATGTGTAATAGATCTTGCCAGACTAACTTAATTTCTTTTTATGAGAAGGTAAGTAGAGACCTCGATTCTGGGATGGCAGTGGATGTGATTTACTTAGACTTTACTAAAGCATTTGATACAGTACCACACAAAAGGTTACTGGTTAAATTAAGGAATGCTGGCCTGGAACATAGTATTTGTACCTGGATAGAGAACTGGCTAAAAGATAGACTACAAAGAGTGGTGGTAAATGGAACATTTTCTAATTGGACCAGTGTTGTTAGTGGAGTACCGCAGGGCTCTGTACTAGGTCCCTTGCTTTTCAACTTGTTTATTAATGACCTGGAGGTGGGCATTGAAGGTACTGTTTCTATTTTTGCAGATGATACTAAATTGTGCAGAACTATAGGTTCCATGCAGGATGCTGCCACTTTGCAGAGTGATTTGTCTAAATTGGAAAACTGGGCAGCAGACTGGAAAATGAGGTTCAATGTTGATAAATGCAAGGTTATGCACTTTGGCAAAAATTATATAAATGCAAGTTATACACTAAATGGCAGTGTGTTGAGAGTTTCCTTAAATGAGAAGGCTCTAGGGGTTTTTGTAGATAACACGTTGTCTAATTCTGGGCAGTGTCATTCTGTGGCTACTAAAGCAAATAAAGTTCTGTTGCATAAAAAAGGGCATTAACTCAAGGGATGAAAACATAATTATGCCTCTATATAGGTCCCTGGTAAGGCCTCGTCTGGAGTATGCAGTGCAGTTTTGGACTCCAGTCCTTAAGAGGGATATAAATGAGCTGGCGAAAGTGCAGAGACGTGCAACTAAATTGGTTAGAGGGATGGAAGACTTAAATTATGAGGGTAGACTGTCAAGGTTGGGGTTGTTTTCTCTGGAAAAAAGGCGCTTGCGAGGGGACATGATTACACTTTACAAGTACATTAGAGGACATTATAGACAAATAGCAGGGGACCTTTTTACCCATAAAGTGGATCACCGTACCAGAGGCTACCCCTTTATACTAGAGGAAAAGAACTTTAATTTGAAGCAACGTAGGTGGTTCTTCACAGTCAGGACAGTGAGGTTGTGGAATGCACTGCCGGGTGCTGTTGTGATGGCTGATTCAGTTAATGCCTTTAAGAATGGCTTCGATGATTTTTTGGACAGACATAATATCAAAGGCTATTAAAGCAACGTAGGTGTTTTTTTACAGTGAGGTCAGTGAGGTTGTGAGGCAGTGCGCCAGGTGATGTTGTAATGGCTGATTCTGTTAATGCCTTTGAGAGGATGATTTCTCGGATAGACACAATATCAAAGGCTATCATGATACTAAGCTCTATAGTTAGTATAGGTATGGGTATATAGAATTTAATTAAAAGTAGGGAGGGGTGTGTGTATGGATGCTGGGTTTTTATTTGGAGGGGTTGAACTTGATGGACTTTGTCTTTTTTCAACCCAATTTAACTATGTAACTATGTAAGTGCAATTCCTCACAAATGTCTTTTTGGTTTTTCACTCGCTGCCACACTCGATGTGCAGACAGAAACTTAATGAGGTTTCATGACCTATGAAGATTTTCATTCATCCAGGTCATGGTATATCTAGTATAGGTAAATTTTAAAACAACTGGACTTGCTGAGTAATCAATGAAGACGTTTCACTACTCATCCGATTACTCAGCAAGCCCTGTTGTTTTAAAATTATAAAATTTACCTATATCTAGTATAGGTAAATTTTAAAACAACAGGGCTTGCTGAGTAATCGGATGAGTAGTGAAACGTCTTCATTGATTACTCAGCAAGTCCAGTTGTTTTAAAATTAATGAGGTTTCATGGCTACCAAACACCAGAAAATAAAATACTACAATAGCATACTGAGAATTGCCTCTGCAAAAACATATTGTGTAATCACTGAAAAAGTTTGAAGGCATTTTTGAACAATTTTAGAATTTGAGTTTTTTAGCATCAATTCTCAGCATTAATAGGTAGCTAGGGAGCAGGAGTCAGGTCTCTTCCAGTTCTTTAAATGATCTTTTATCTGCTGCAATATTGTTTTAAGAGTCAGAACCAGGAGCGCAGAGAATGTAACAGGAAGTGTATTTGGCATTTTGTAGCCACAAGTAGCTGCTACTAGTAACTCTGTATGTCTATGCCCTTAGGGCCTGCGATAAATCTTCGGTACTACGGACGACTAATTTCCCCGAAAATGCCTTCCCACCAGCAAGAAGGTGAACCACTGGTGGGATGGCATAAGCGTTGCTTCAGTTTTCCAAAGTTGACCGGAGTTGACTCACAAGGAAATTTTAGGCGACTTCAGAAAACCGAAGTGACGCGTATGCCATCCCATTGGCGATTCACATTCTTAACCTTGGGAAGGCATTTCATGGCGATAAGTAATTTCAGTAGCTTTATCGCAGGCGACTAAATCACCCACCCTAAGACCATACAAAAAACTCTGCTTTTTTTCACAAGTAGGCCCTTCCAGGAGACATAAGGTATCCAATCAGATTTGAAGAAAGAGGCTTCATCTTAAGGCATGGATTTTTATTTACATTAGAAGTTATGAAAATGTAGAATGCTCTGCCCAAAGTGATTGCACTTGCAGATGCATTGGCTAGCTTGCTAATGTACTGGCCAGTATGATGTTACTTTGATCCCCTATAAGTACTTCACTGCCTATTATGTAAAGGCATTAGAAAAAGGCATGCACCTAAACATTACATTGTTTTTCTAAATTAGTGCTGTCCACTTCTGTGGTACAGAGGGCCGAAATATTTCTGGCCTACATAGTGGAAGGCCGATAATGGAACCCAGTGTTGACCACTCCCTCTCTTTTTAAACCACACCCACTTTAAACCACACCCATGTTACCACAAGACTAATTGTGGTAGCACACCAAAAAACCAAATGGTTGGTGCTCCCTGCAGGTATATCACTTATCACTCATTGTCATATTAAGACATACCCTTAAATCCATGTACCTCCAAGCAGAGCAGGACACACACAGGCAGAGTAGGGCACACACAGGCAGAGCAGGGCACACACAGGCAGAGCAGGGCACACACAGGCAGAGCAGGGCACACACAGGTAGAGCAGGGCACACACAGGCAGAGCAGGGCACACACAGGCAGAGCAGGGCACACACAGGCAGAGCATGTCACACACAGGCAGAGCATGTCACATACACAGGCAGAGCAGGGCACACACAGGCAGAGTAGGTCACACACACAGGCAGAGTATGTCACACACACAGGCAGAGCAGGGCACGTCACACACACACATGCAAAGTATGTCACACACACAGGCAGAGCAGGGCACACACAGGCAGAGTATGTCACACACAGGCAGGGCATGTCACACACAGGCAGGGCATGTCACACACACACAGGCAGAGCAGGGCATGTCACACACACATGCAAAGTATGTCACACACACAGGCAGAGCAGGAAATGTCACTCACACATGCAGAGTATGTTGTGACATACTCTGCATGTGTGTTTGACAACCTGCTCTGCCTGTGTGTGTGACATACTCTGCATGTGTGTGTGTGGCATGCCCTGCTCTGCACACAGGCAGTGCATTTCACACAGAGGCAGTGCATGGCACATACAGGCAGAGCATGTGGCACAGGTAGAGCAGGGCACACGCAGGCAAAGCATGTGGCACACACAGGCAGAGCATGTGGCACACGCAGGCAGAGAAGGGCACACACAGACACAGTAGGGCACACACAGGGAGCATAGGGAAAGCAGAACAGAGCAAGAGACAGTGAAAGCTATCAGGACCACTCTAAGATGTACTACATATAGTGGCACATTGCTGGTGCCCCATTAGCATTTTGTATAAAGTATGAACAGGTGAACAATGTGGGCAGTTTCAGTCTGGGTCTCAGGTGTGGACAGTATTGGGCTTTAGGAATGTGAACAATAGATGTGTCACAAGTGTGAACAATGCAGGGGATCACCTCAATTTGAGGTTTAAACAATGCAGGGGCCAGTTAATTTCTGTAGTGATACCTTTTAAAGATTACACATGGTAAGAAAACACAGCAGGTAGGTGGGGCAACATAAGGGGGGGCCGGCAGTTGGACAGCCCTGTTCTAAATAAACACACAGGGCATTTGTCCCTGCTTGGAATTACCATGCTGCAACAGTAGCTTTTTTGTTTTTACATTTAAACAAAACAGGATTTGTTTGTCCATACATTGTAATATATCCAAGGTGTCCAACTACAACTAACTGAAGTCTGACTATAGGTGATTTCAGTAGTGGGCAACAGTGCCAGACTGGGAGAAAAAATTTAAATTGTTTGTCCATATATTGTAATATATCCAAGGTGGCCAACTACAACTAACCGAAGTCTGACTATAGGTGACTATATATTGTAATATATCCAAGGTGGCCAACTACAACTAACTGAAGTCTGACTATAGGTGATTTCAGTAGTGGGCAATAGTGCCGGACTGGGAGAAAAAAAAACCCTGGCAAAAGTATCAAAGCAGCCTATGTATTCACACGCATGATAAATATTTTCAAACCCAAGGTTAACTAGAACTCTTGTTTATTAATAATACTTTTGCCAGGGTTTATTTTTTCTCCCAGTCCGGCACTGTTGCCCACTGTTTTCTCCCAGTCTGGCACTGTTGCCCACCACTGAAATCACCAATGTGCTGAAACTGGCCCTATCATGCCAATTCTTTTATTTGGATTAGTGGCCCTATACTTACAAAATATTCACTCAGTACTCAGTAAAAAAAAGCAGCATTTTTTTCAACCTCATAAACCATTCTGTCTCTAAAGTTTTGGCCCCAGTTCCATGCCTGTGTGATTTTGAAGCCAGATCAGAAAAATGCGACTGCAGTCTTATCCCAGCACTTAGCAGGAACTCACCCCATACAGTATGGACCCCAAAAATAATGCATACTAACTGCTCTTTTCCAATTGGGTAATAAGGCTAAGGGGCAGGCACAGCTTGTTGGATCTTAGATAGGCAAGGGGTGCAATTAGCCCTTCTCTATGTAGATAGCAGAGTTCCTGCCCACCCCATTGCACTTGCATATGCACTAACAAATACAGGCATTGGCTTAGCTGTGGGTGTCTGTTACAGACAGCTCATTTACATTTCTAAAGCTAGCAGCTCATTTACATATTAAAGATGAACCTCATTTGCAATTTAAAAGCAAGCAGCTCACCGGGCATTTGCCCGAACCCACAGATGGCCAGTCCTGGCCTGGTGGGCAATAACAAAGTACAGCCTTTTGTTATTTTTAATCTTGCAAATCATTGTTACTGTCCCTGTTTGAAGAGGGGAGAAATTTTTGAACAAAATAAAAAAACAAATATCTTTAATATACAGTGGAACCCCCATTTTATGTTTTTCAGGAGACCTAAAAAATGAAGTAAAATCTGGGAAGATGTAAAATCAGGGAATTTAATTTTGCATTCTATTTTGATGGGACCATAAAAATGGTGTAAAACTTAAAATCATTTTTCTATATGAATTTTGTGGTCATACCCTAATGTCAATGAAGGACTGGTGAGTCCAGGGATGAATTTGATGTTGGCGAGCTTGATTTTATATATATTGAATATATTTCCAGTATATGGAAAAACAATTTGTTTTGTTTATGGCTTTATGCACAAAAAGCTTTAATGTATTTAATATATTTACATGGGTGAGTGTAAAGGATTTCTTGTTTTCATCTGAATTAAATTTGTGGTCACAACTTCATTGCAAGTAAAACTTTATGAAACTACACTGCGCTACATCCAAATAGATGAGATATATCACTGTTGTGACGTCCACTGTTGGTGGAACCACAATCCACTTGTAATTAATAGTTGATATCCAAATAGTAATGCACTGCCTGTGACCGGTAAAGAGGTGTGTACTAAAATGGTCAATTCTAAGAAACGTTTCAATTGGTCTTCATTGTTTATAAATATTTTTAATTAAGTATTTAATTAATTATGCACTGTAAGGCTACAAATATATTGTTATTGCTATTTTTTTATTAGTCATCTTTTTATCCAGACCTCTCCTATTCATTTTCCAGTCTCTTGTTTAAATCAGTGGTTGAGAAGGTAACTTGGACCCTAGCAACCAGATTGCTGAATTTGCAAACTCGAATGCTGCCTTCATTGCAATTTTTGGAATAAATTGTAATCTCTCAGCTAGTGTTTGCAAACAGTGGAAACAGATGTTAGATTGTATATTTTGGGGGAATAGTGGAAAAACAATTATACCATTTAGATCACATGTATTGTATTGGGATTAATTTAATGTATTTTTTGTTACATTTTATGTTTCTCCTATGATCCTATTGGAAGGATTTGTACTCGTATACATTTGGAACTAAGGTGTTGTTTTTATTTTTCAGGAATTAGATGAATTCTGGGCATATAAAAGTCTCCTTCAGGAAGTTACCAAAAAACTGACTTATTGTGCAAAATCAGAGCTCATTCCACTTATGGAGGTGACAGGAGTTATGGAGGTGAGTCGAAGTCAACTATTCAATAAAGTTAGCGCAAGATAAATTATTGAAATCGCATTCTTATCCATAATTCATTGCTTTGTGCCTTTAAATAACATCTGTTATTGAGTGCATTAATATTGCATCCTTGTTTTAATAAAAAGTTTTATTACAGCAAATAATAAAATTAGTTATTTTGCCAGTGAGCAGTATCACTGCATTCTGCCTTGCATTGTTTCACAAAACATAGTAACATAGTAAGTTAGGTTAAAAAAAGGCACACGTCCATCAAGTTCAACATTTTACAAATGTCCATCAATTTCAACCTTAAAAAAAATGTATGTACACGTATTTATTTTGCAGTATTAAAACATTATTTACATTTAAGCTATTAAAGGGGGTTGTTAACCTATTGCCACTGTACAAACCAAAGTTTTAGTCTAACCTTTAAACAACAAAAGATGTAAAAAGTAGGGATGGTTCAGTTTGGGATTTGTAGTCACAGTTGAGTAGAAGAGAGCAGCACAACACCAATGTAATGCAGGTGGGGAGCATCCCCATTTATTTTCACCACCAAAAAATCAACGTTTCGGGGGGGTTTTCACCCACCCTTCATCAGGATAAACACAATGTGCAAACCATAACCTTATAAAGCCAATTAAGCCACACCCACCAACCACATGTTCCCAAGTTCCTGTTGTGAATCCAAAGTGAGGCTTGGTACTCAGTCTTTTCAACCCTAATCACAGGGTCCATTTTAAATTGTCCCGAACACATAAGGATTATCCTTTCAATAAATCATACGCAAAAATGTCCGTGTACAGCATCAATTAAACACAATATCACAGTGCAAACTATAACGGTAATATTTTCTATAACATCTTGGGTTATAATTACTCACAGCCAGCGGGGTCTTATATCATTAGCTCTATCATTTCTCTTCACCCTCTGGCCAGTTTTATCTGTGAAAAGTAAAAAAGTGTTACAAACAGATCAATTATAAAAAACAATTTAGACTAAAATGTTCATTTAGACCTTTAGGATACAGTGTTTCCAGTTTCCAAATCCAGAAAGCCTCTCTCTTTAGTAAAACCAATTTTTTATCAGTTACATTATTAGGAGACACCCATACTTCTTCCAAAATTTGCCATCTTATTTGTGAAACTGTGTGTGTTTTCTCAAAAAAATGTTTTGCAAGGATGGTCTCTTTTTTCCTTTATCTTTGAACTTGTCATCCTCCATTTTCTCTTCTTGGCTTATAGTTTCTTATGACACTTTTTATGTTCATTAAGCCTTAGCCTAAATGCCCTTTTAGTTGTCCTACGTAGCCCAGACCACAGGGCATTTCAACAGGTATATCACCCCTTCAGTATTGCAAGTTGCGAAGCCTCTAAGTTTTATGGGATTCCCTCTGTTTGGATGGGTGCATACTTCGCCCTTTATTATCCCATTGCAGTGGCTACAATTCATACATGGAAATGTGCCCACCCTTTCCGTTTGTTTTTTTGTAATAGGAGGCTTCCTAATATCTGTCCTGGTTAAGTGATCACCAATACTTTTTCCTTTTCTATACGAGAACAAAGGGGCCTCAGTAAAAAGTTTCCCAAATGTCTTATCATTCTGCAAAATGGGCCAATGTTTTTTTTATCACCTTTTTGATAAGGGAACTATGGGGGCCATAGGTTGTGACACACGGGATCCCTAGGTTTTTTTGTTTATCTTTTTTCTTTCCAAGTAGATCCTCCCTTCTTAGGGCCGCCACTTCCTGTGTGTAACCTTCTAGTTCCGCCTTACAGTATCCTCTTTGCGTGAACTTATCCACCAATTCTTTTGCCTGGTTTCTATAAAGGTCATCCGACGATGTTATGCGCCTTGCTCTCACAAATTGGCTTTTGGGGAGCCCCTTAACTGTGCCAGTAGGATGGAAACTATCCCTCCGTAGTGTGTTGTTTCTGTCAGTTGGTTTTTTGTATACATCTGTGATGAAATTTCCATCACAGAAGGTTACCTGAACGTCAAGGTAACTCACACTTTGTGGGCCAATGCACATTGTGAACTTTATGGTGTTGTGTACATCATTGAGATATGTGAGAAATTCAGATAAATCATTTTGGGAACCTGTCCATATCAAGAACATGTCATCCACATAGCGTTTCCATAACGCTATATGCTTCCCAAATTGGATGTTATTGAGAATGTACATGTGTTCAAATTTATGCATAAATAAATTCGCATAGGCCGGAGCCATGTTGGCACCCATACTTGTCCCCTGGATTTGTAGAAAGAATTCAGTGTCAAATCTAAAGTAATTTCGTTTCAAGACAAATTCAAGGCAATCACAAACAAAATTACTTTCATGTATTGGTAGTTTTTCATTGAGTAGATATTCTCTGGTGCATTCTATTCCTTCTTCGTGTGGTATGGAGGTGTATAAATCTTTAACGTCTATAGTACACAATATGGGTGAATGTGACGTGTTTTCGAATGATTTAATTGTCTGTAGGAATTGTGTGGTGTCTTTTAGATCAGTATCAAGTTTTGGAAGAATGTCTTGCAAGTAGGTGTCTACAAACAGTGCCAGCGGTTGTAATAAAGAGTTTACCCCTGAAACTATAGGTCTCCCTGGGGGATTTATCAATGTCTTGTGTATTTTTGGTAACATGTAGAAAATGGGGACCCTGGGGTTATCTTTTAGTAACAATCCTTGTATATCAGCAGTAATTATACCAGAAAGCCATGCATCTTCCAAGAATAATTTGATATCCATTTTTAATTTCATAGTTGGATCACTATCCAATCTCCTATAATGAGCAGTATTGCCCAATTGCCTGTAAGCTTCATTCATATAATTACTTTTATCCATAATGACAATGCTGCCCCCTTTATCTGCTTTCTTTATAATAAGATCTTTATCCTTTTCCAATTTCTGTAGGGCCATTCTTTCTTTATAATTCAAATTATTTTTCTTGGGCTTCATGACTTTGTTTAAACCTTTTTCAATATCCGTGTGAAGCATATTGGAAAAGGTGTCAAGTGATGCACTGGTATACGTTGGGTTAAACGTACTGTTTCCCTTTAATTTGCTGGCAATTATATCTTTTCTGTCCCTGGGGAATATGTGTTTGGTATTATCCATATACAACATCTTAAGCTTGATGGACCTTAGAAATTTAAAAATCTCAACCTGGACTGCAAAGGGATCACAATTATACGTTGGTACAAAACCTAATCCTTTGTTTAACAGTCTACATTCATCAGTGGACAGAGGTTTTGAGGATAGATTAATAGTCAAATCGTTTACCTCCTTGTCCTCAGTGGATATTCCCTGTCTCTCCGTGCGTTGTTGCTGGAGGCTCCTCTGCTGTCCTCTGCACATGCTGGCTGCTTCTTCTTGCCCTTTGCGCCGCCTCCCCCTTCTGGTGCGCTTGTGGCCTGCGGAAAAACCGAACCGTTCCCTGCTGGCCTTGTGCTGCGGCTGCCTGTCTCGACGCTGGAGTCTGACGTGTCTCCTCTGCGCCAGTCGCTTGATCCTGCGCTTGACGTCACCTCTCTGCGCCGGTCACGTGGTTGATGGCGTCCGCTTCCTGGTCCTCTGCGTGTCTCTCTCCTCAGCTGCGCCCAGGTGTAGACCTGATCTCGTTCGTAGTCGAGGGTGTCCCTTCTGAATTTCTGCAACTTCCTCTGAATGGTACTTTCTCCCAATTTCGCCAGGTCGATTTGTACTTTGTTTAAATATTCAGTGAGCGCTTCACCTGTTAATTCAGTTTTGATTTCACCTTTAATTTTGTGTATTTCTTGCGTGGTTAACTGAATTTCACTCTGCAAGGCCTGCAATGTCAGGGTCATCAGGTCCAGGCTGCACCTGTCTAGGATCTGGTGCCACTTATCCCTGAATTCTTTGTTATTTTTGCAGAGTATTGGTTCCAGGCCAATTCGTAGTCCTCTAGGAATCCTGGCCGCCTTCACATATTCCGTCAAGCTTGACAGATGCAGGGTAAGGTTTAATTCCTTCCTGCTAGTCGCTTCAAACTGTTTCTGGAGGTTCTTTTGCTGTTCTGGTTGGCTGGTAGTAAGGAAGGGGGTTGTTTGTACTGTTTCCAGTATTCTTTTCCTCTCTTCCTCCGAAAAGCCAAATGGATGACATGTTCTTGATATGGACAGGTTCCCAAAATGATTTATCTGAATTTCTCACATATCTCAATGATGTACACAACACCATAAAGTTCACAATGTGCATTGGCCCACAAAGTGTGAGTTACGTTGACGTTCAGGTAACCTTCTGTGATGGAAATTTCATCACAGATGTATACAAAAAACCAACTGACAGAAACAACACACTACGGAGGGATAGTTTCCATCCTACTGGCACAGTTAAGGGGCTCCCCAAAAGCCAATTTGTGAGAGCAAGGCGCATAACATCGTCGGATGACCTTTATAGAAACCAGGCAAAAGAATTGGTGGATAAGTTCACGCAAAGAGGATACTGTAAGGCGGAACTAGAAGGTTACACACAGGAAGTGGCGGCCCTAAGAAGGGAGGATCTACTTGGAAAGAAAAAAGATAAACAAAAAAACCTAGGGATCCCGTGTGTCACAACCTATGGCCCCCATAGTTCCCTTATCAAAAAGGTGATAAAAAAACATTGGCCCATTTTGCAGAATGATAAGACATTTGGGAAACTTTTTACTGAGGCCCCTTTGTTCTCGTATAGAAAAGGAAAAAGTATTGGTGATCACTTAACCAGGACAGATATTAGGAAGCCTCCTATTACAAAAAAACAAACGGAAAGGGTGGGCACATTTCCATGTATGAATTGTAGCCACTGCAATGGGATAATAAAGGGCGAAGTATGCACCCATCCAAACAGAGGGAATCCCATAAAACTTAGAGGCTTCGCAACTTGCAATACTGAAGGGGTGATATACCTGTTGAAATGCCCCTGTGGTCTGGGCTACGTAGGACAAACTAAAAGGGCATTTAGGCTAAGGCTTAATGAACATAAAAGTGTCATAAGAAACTATAAGCCAGAAGAGAAAATGGAGGATGACAAGTTCAAAGATAAAGGAAAAAAAGAGACCATCCTTGCAAAACATTTTTTTGAGAAAACACACACAGTTTCACAAATAAGATGGCAAATTTTGGAAGAAGTATGGGTGTCTCCTAATAATGTAACTGATAAAAAATTGGTTTTACTAAAGAGAGAGGCTTTCTGGATTTGGAAACTGGAAACACTGTATCCTAAAGGTCTAAATGAACATTTTAGTCTAAATTGTTTTTTATAATTGATCTGTTTGTAACACTTTTTTACTTTTCACAGATAAAACTGGCCAGAGGGTGAAGAGAAATGATAGAGCTAATGATATAAGACCCCGCTGGCTGTGAGTAATTATAACCCAAGATGTTATAGAAAATATTACCGTTATAGTTTGCACTGTGATATTGTGTTTAATTGATGCTGTACACGGACATTTTTGCGTATGATTTATTGAAAGGATAATCCTTATGTGTTCGGGACAATTTAAAATGGACCCTGTGATTAGGGTTGAAAAGACTGAGTACCAAGCCTCACTTTGGATTCACAACAGGAACTTGGGAACATGTGGTTGGTGGGTGTGGCTTAATTGGCTTTATAAGGTTATGGTTTGCACATTGTGTTTATCCTGATGAAGGGTGGGTGAAAACCCCCCCGAAACGTTGATTTTTTGGTGGTGAAAATAAATGGGGATGCTCCCCACCTGCATTACATTGGTGTTGTGCTGCTCTCTTCTACTCAACTGTGACTACTATGATTGACGTGTGCCGACCGTCTAGAGAGTTTTTGCACCATCTAGCAGGATTTGCCATAGGAAAGGCGAGGGAGGTGCGGTTTTCAATATATCTTGATATCAGTTTGGGATTTGGCCAGGATTCGGCCGAATTCTTCTGCCCGGCTGAACCGAATCCTAATTTGCATATGCACATTAGGGGCGGGGAGGGAAGTTGTGTGACTTTTTGTCACAAAACAATGAAGTAAAAAAAGTTTTCCTCTTCCCACCCCTAATTTGCATATGCAAGCTAGGATTCAGATTCGGTTCGTTATTCGGCCAAATCAGTGCATCCCTAGTAAAAAGCATTTTTGGCACTAACATCATTTTTAGCAAACTAAAATTTGTATTTTCATTATATATATATATATATATAGACAAATACAAGATTCCTTTGCACTCAACCCATTATCAATATATTTAAGACAGAGACATTTTGTGCATACTGCTACTGAAAAATGCCTTACCCTTTAAACAAAACAGGGATTGTTTGTCCATGTATTGTAATATATTTAAGCTGGCCAACTACGTCAAAGTCACCCCATATCTGGCTAGTCCTACGCTTAATTTTCATCTGATTCATTAAGAATTCTATTGCTTCATTATACATTTTACAAAGGGACTAAGTTTTACTTACTTGCTGCTTTCAAAGTAAAACTCCCAAACTTGGCTGCCCTTTTATTTTTTTATATGACTTTGACGTAGTTGGCCAGCTTAAATATATTGCAATATATGGACAAACAATCCCTGTTTTGTTTAAAGGGTAAGGCATTTTTCAGTAGCAGTATGCACAAAATGTCTCTGTCTTAAATATATTGATAATGGGTTGAGTGCAGAGGAATCATCCCTTTAAATGAAGGGGGTTTGAGATTAGGAGCTACACAATGTCTTGTAATCTTGACCTGCTGAATTCCCAGAGACCAGCCTGTTTGTCTCTTTGGGGTATTGGACGATAGAACATTCTGTTGTGTTGAACTCTTTGTTGCTGAACACAAGTTATTTTCTGTTGCTGCAAAAGCTTATTTTAGTTGGAAAAGTATATGGACTGTTTTCCTTCACTAGACCTGGCCTGCCTTTATGGTAAAAATCCCACTGTGATCCCCACAAACTTCACAATTGATGCGGGCAGGCACTACCGAAGGAAAAAAATATTTATTTTTTTAAAAACTGACATTTAAAGAAACTGTAACCTATTTTCTTTAAGACGGAGGAACTGTTGCAGCAACTTGCTTGAGCTATAGTACAGCTTCAGCAGAGCATGGTTGTGCAGCAGCAGGCTACAGAGGTTCAGCAACACACTCTGACTGCTCAGCAAAAGAGCCTGATGGCCCAGCTCAGCACTCCACAGATGCTCAGTTAATTAACTGAGCATCTGTGGAGTGCTGTTGAGTCGCCATGGCAGATAGCTGGGCCTCCCAGCTCTTTTGCTGAGCGGTCTTAGCTTTGTAAGCGTCTGTGGCCTTACAAGCAACTGCCTTACAAGAGACTAAAATTACCCAAGCCAAGTTGTTGGCTAAGGCAGTACAGCAGCTCACTTCAGGACAGGAGTCCGTTACCATGGCCCAGGGGAACCAGGTACCACCCGGGCAAGTCATTTTCTCCATTGATGATGTTGAGGTTTTTCTTACCACGTTTGAGAGGACTGCAGAGCGAGAAGTGTGGCCCCCAAGGTAAATGGGCTGGCCTAATGGCTCCATTTCTGTCTGGCAATCCACAGAAGGTGTATTACAATCTTAATCCAGACAACGCCATGAATTATGATCGACTGAACGCAAAGATCCTGGCCCACCTAGGGGTAACCACTGCGGTTAAAACCCAGATGGTGCATCGGTGGAAATATCAAATCAATTTACCGCCTAGTGTCACCACCTGCCCAACAGTGGGTGCCAGCAGGCACCTCTTCACCCCGGAGGGGGGGGGGCAAAGTGCAGTGCTGGAGATGTCAATCCGGGGGACACACTAGAGCACAGTGCCTGTGCAAGGTGGAAGGTGGGGCTCTTAAGCAGCTTTCCTGTTATGCACAGAAAGTTTACACTGCATCCCCTGACTTGTTTGAGGGGCAATTTGAGTGTACTGTTTACATCAATCAGGTCTTCTTCAAGGCTCTCCTGGATTCGGGGAGCATGGTGACCTTGGTTCTGGATAGTGTTGTTGGAGAATTCAAACCAGCAGCCAAATCACTTCGGGTAGTTTGCATCCACAGGGATAACCGGTCCTACTTCCTAGTCCCAGTGACCATCACTATTGCTGGTGAATCTGTTGTGCATGAGGTTGGGGTGGTGAGTAAACTGCTACACTCCGTTATTGTGGGACGTGACTTTCCAAAGTTCTGGGAATTATGGGGAAGAAAACCACTGACTTGAGGGTGGGATTGGGTCCACAAAACCCAAGGGATGTGGTAATTGATATACCCAGTGATACTGAAAATGATATAAGGTATAACTTTCAAAATTATATTGTCACCTCCCCAAACTCTGGTAATAAGGTAATTGAGGATCCTGGTAAGAAAACCGAGGTATCCTCTAAAGGGGGGTGGGATTTCTCGCCGTTACAGGTAATGCTTGGGGAGGATGATTCGTCAAACCCTGTATCTCCTGATCTGGATGTGTCAAGGGAGCCTATCCCTCCAAGGTTTTAATGACATCATTACAGAGCCAGGAGTAAAGGTGAAGGTCTCAAGCCTTACCGCATTCCAGAGGCTCAGAGGCTGTCTCAGAGGAGGTAAAGAAAATGCTGGAGTTAGAAGTCATTGAAGACTTTGAACACCATTGCAGAGTGAATGGTAGAGTCCCTACGTGTTGGTACCCAAGCCCAATGGCACTCTGCGATTCTGCAATGATTTCCAAAAACTCAACGAAATTTCCAAATTTGACACCTATCCCATGCCTCGGGTAGACGAACTTTACAGAGAGGTTGGGTCCTGCCCATTATATCACCACTTTGGACCTCACAAATAGAGAAAACAGCATTCTCCACTTCAGATTCATTTTCATTTTCAATATAGGAGAATGCCCTTTGGTTTACAAACAGCCCCAGCTATGTTCCAAAAGGCAATGAACAAGCTTTTAAAGCCCCATCAGAGGTACACATTCGTTTACCTGGATGACATTGTCATCTTTAGTAGGGACTGGGAGTTCCATTTGCTCAAAATAAAGGCAGTTCTGGGAGGGAGGATTCACGGTGAACCCAGGAAAGTGTGCCATAGGTATGGAAGAGGCAAGCTACCTTGGGTACATAGTTGGAACTGGGTTAGTTAAACCCCAGTTAAATAAGATAGATGCTGTCTAAAACAAAAAAACGTACAAGCCTTCCTGGGAGTGGTTGGGTGCTACCGTAGGTTTGTCCCTGATTTTGCTACTATAGCCGCTCCATTGTTGTACCTGACAAGGGTCGTAAGTCAGTCATGATTGAGTTGAACAAGGGTGCTGAAAAGGCCTTTCTGGAGCTCAAGTCCACACTTTGTCACCACCCCATCTTTGGTGGCTTCAGAATTCTCAAAGGAGTTCATTGTCCAGACCAATGCTTCAGTTGTAGGTCTGGTAACCGTTTTATCACAGGTCATTAATGGGGAAGAGCATCCCGTGGTGTTCCTCAGTAGAAAGCTGACTGCAGCTGAGAAAAACTATGCAATAGTTGAGCGAGAGTGCCTGGCCATCAAGAGGGCCTTGGACTCGTGAGGATCAAAGGCCTATGAGTAAGTGCCCCATTAGGCACGAAACACGTTAGGTCTTATGTCCTACTTTTTTTAAAATGTAGTTTCTTTATTATTGGAGATCCTCACATTCTTCCTTTTGGATATAGTGTTTTGGATTTTGCACCTTGGGACTGAGGTGAACTGTGAGTGGATTTTCCTGTTATTTACTTAATAACGGAATTTTTTTGAGTGGTACTATATATATTTTTCCTTGTGGCAGTAGCACATACTTTATCTTTCCTAGAGCACTGGGCTGATTTTTCCTTGGGATACAACCTATACAGTTGTGACAGTTTGCACCTCAATGGAAGGGGGTCCACTAAGAGGTTGGAGGAGTGTTTAAACTAGGCAAGGGGGGGTGGGTGAGATAAAGAATTATGGGGAAGCTAGGGTAGACGGGTCAGTGGGGTTAGTAAGGGGTCATGGGGGAGAAGAGAGGGGGGCATAGAGTTTACCAGCTAAGGAGGTCCCTCTGTTACAAGGAAAACCGAATAATGCTAACTTAACATATAATTCTCCACTAAGTAATGCAAATTTCAAAAGTAAAAGTAGTAACCTACGCTGTATGCTGGCAAATGCACAGAGTTTGACAGGTAAAATGGGAGACCTAGAATTAATTGCATGCTCTAAAAATTATAATATAATTGGTATCACTGAGACCTAATGGGATGAAACATGTGACTGGATTGTGAATTTAAATGGTTACACCCTTTTTAGGAGGGACAGAGGGATTAAAAAGGGTGGAGGAGTGTATTTGTAAAGCCTGAATTAAAGCCATGCGCTAAAGAAATAACCATAGCTGGCACTGGTGAGGGTGTAGAGAGATTTTGACTGGGCAAAAGGTTACAAAAAGAATTATCATTGGTGTATGCTATAAACCACCTCGTATAAGTGTCGAGTATGAAGCCCAGCTGCTCTTGCAGATACAAGCAGCTTCACAGCTGGGTCAAGTTGTTGCTATAGGTGACTTCAATTATCCAGACATTTAGGGATGGGCGAATTTGACCCGTTTCGTTTCGCCAAAAATTCGCCGCCGGCGAAATGTCGCTGACGCCCATTAAAGTCTATGGGCGTCAAAAAAACTTTGTCGCGCGGCGAAATTGTTTTGACGTGCGTCTTTTTATTTTGACGCACAACACCATACAAGTCTATGGGCGTCATTTTTTCGTCGAAACAAGGCAAAAAAATTCGCCCATCCCTACAGACATTGACTGGGGTAATGGGGTTGCTAAGACAGAAAAAGCTAGTAGGTTTGTAAATATGCTGAATGACAACTTTTTATTCCAGCTCGTTCAAGAACCTACTAGGAATGACTCTCTTTTGGACCTTGTAATAACTAATAATACTGAACTCATCTCTAACATTTGTGTGGGTGAACTTTTAGGGAATAGTGATCATAACATGGTCTCCTTTGAGATTCTGTTGCAGAAGCAATTCTATAAGGGAGTAACTAAAACACTAAATTTCAGACGTGCAAACTTTGACAGTATAAGGGCATCTCTGCAACATATTAAGTGGGAAATGCGTTTCACAGGGTTAAACACAGAACAAAAATGGGAAGTCTTAAATGCTGCTTAATAAATATACTTGTCAGTATATTCCACTTGTAAGCAAGGAACCTTTTTGGTTCAATAGAAGCGTTGGAGTTGAGGTGGGTAAGAAAAGACATGCTTTTAATGCTTTCAAGTTAGCTAGGACAGCCGAATCATTTATAAAGTACAAGGAGGCCAATAAATCATGCAAAGAAGCTATAAGGCATGCTAAAATTGATATAGAAAAGTATATTGCAGCAAGCAGTAAAAAAAATCCAAATTTATTTTTTAAATATGTTAATAGTAAAAAAATGAAGCAGGAAGGGTTGGGACCCTTACTATTAGAGGGGGTCAGCTGGTTGATGAAAACAAAATAAAAGCGCAGATTCTAAACTCGTATTTTTCATATGTCTACACAAATGAGGAACCAATAAGTGAAGGTTTCCTTCTTAATAGTCCCAATTCTAGTAATACAACTAATGCTGCATGGTTCACACATGATGCATGGTTCACACATGATGAGACTAGGACATGTTAAGATTAACAAAGGTCGGGGGCCAGATGGTATTCATCCCAGGGTACTTAGCGTGCTTAGCTCTGTGATTGCCAAACCTCTTTACTTAATTTTTCAGGATTCATTGAGATCTGGCATAATGCAGAGAGACTGGCGAATTGCTAATGTGGTGCCTCTATTCAAAAAAGGATCCCATTCTCAGCCTCAAAACTTTAGGCCAGTTAGTCTGATGTCAGTGGTAGGAAAGCTTTTCGAAGGGTTAATAAAGGATAAGATACTGGACTTCATAGCAAATCATAATACTATGAGTTTGTGCCAGCATGGTTTTATGCGTAATAGATCTTGCCAGACTAACTTAATTTCTTTTTATGAGAAGGTAAGTAGAGACCTTGATTCTGGGATGGCAGTGCATATGATTTACTTAGACTTTGCTAAAGCATTTGATACAGTGCTACACAAAAGGTTACTGGTTAAATTAAGGAATGCTGGCCTGGAACATAGTATTTGTACCTGGATAGAGAACTGGCTAAAAGATAGACTACAAAGAGTGGTAGTAAATGGAACATTTTCTAATTGGACCAGTGTTGTTAGTGGAGAACCGCAGGGCTCTGTACTAGGTCCCTTGCTTTTCAACTTGTTTATTAATGACCTGGAGGTGGGCATTGAAAGTACTATTTCTATTTTTGCAGATGATACTAAATTGTGCAGAACTATAGGTTCCATGCAGGATGCTGCCACTTTGCAGAGTGATTTGTCTAAGTTGGAAAACTGGGCAGCAAACTGGAAAATGAGGTTCAATGTTGATAAATGCAAGGTTATGCACTTTGGCTAAAATAATATAGATGTAAGTTATACACTAAATGGCAGTGTGTTGGGAGTTTCCTTAAATGCGTAGGATCTAGGGGTTTTTGTAGATAACAAGTTGTCTAATTCTGGGCAGTGTCATTCTGTGGCTACTAAAGCAAATAAAGTTCTGTCTTGCATAAAAAAGGGCATTAATTCAATAATTATATTTATAGGTCCCTGGTAAGGCCTCATCTGGAGTATGCAGTGCAGTTTTGGACTCCAGTCCTTAAGAGGGATATAAATGAGTTGGAGCGAGTGCAGAGACGTGCAACTAAATTGGTTAGAGGTGTGAAAGACAAATTATGAGGGTAGACTGTCAAGGTTGGGGTTGTTTTCTCTGGAAAAAAGGCGCTTGCGAGGGGACATGATTACACTTTACAAGTACATTAGAGGACATTATAGACAAATAGCAGGGGACCTTTTTACCCATAAAGTGGATCACCGTACCAGAAGCCACCCCTTTAGACTAGAAGAAAAGAACTTTCATTTGAAGCAACGTAGGGGGTTCTTCACAGTCAGGACAGTGAGGTTGTGGAATTCACTGCCGGGTGATGTTGTGATGGCTGATTCAGTTAATGCCTTTAAGAATGACTTGGATGATTTTTTGGACAGACATAATATCAAAGGCTATTGTGATACTAAGCTCTATAGTTAGTATAAGTATGGGTATATAGAATTTCATTAAAAGTAGGGAGGGGTGTGTGTATGGATGCTGGGTTTTCATTTGGAGGGGTTGAACTTGATGGACTTTGTCTTTTTTCAACCCAATTTAACTATGTAACTATCTATGGATGAAGCAGAAAAAAGGGGCAAATGCGAGAGTAATGCGGTGGTTCCTGGCAGTCCAGGAGTTCAAGTTTAGGGTATAGCACAGACCCGGAAAACAGCACCTGAAAGCTGATGTCCATTGTTTGGGCTCTTCTGGTGCCTTCACCTCACATGGGTTGAGGTGGGGTGGGTGGTATGTACAAGCCGTTGTGGATGACAGGTATATATCCCCATTCTTTAAGTTTTAAAATAATCCCAGTAAGAGCCACCCCTTTAAGAGACACCATGGGGTTAACCAGCCAGAGGTGGGCTGGACATCCGAGGGATGTTTTAAGGAAGTGAGCAGCAGGTGAAGGGGGTGTGAGAGTAGGAGCTACATGTGGGAGCTGCCTGGTAATTTTGACCTGTTGAATTCCCAGAGACCAGCCTGTTTTTCCTGCCAGTATAAGGAACATTCTGTTGTGTTGAACTGTTGTTGCTTAACACAAGCTATTTTCTTTTGTCATTACTCTGCTGCTGCAAAAGTTGGAAAAATAAATGGACTGTCACTATGGAGTGGCCTGCATTTATGGTGCAAATCCCACTGTGATCCCCCACTTCAACTTCACTTGTTATCGCCAAGTGAAAATAAGTGGCAATCATTTGCATTATTTTTGCATTATATTGCTGTTTTCAGGAAATAACGTTTTAGGCACAAATTATCTGACTGGAGATAATACCTCACTAGTACAATACTCGTGCCAATATCGGACTGGGGCACCAAGGGCCCACCAGAAAACCTAATATTGACGGCTTGCCAGCTAGAGCCCTGAAACATTTTCACTTGCTGTGTATAACATTTGCACATCACAATGGGGAAGTTTTTCAGAAATATGTTGACTTCTTTCTGAAATGTTGTAGGGCTGTTGCCAGCCTTTTGCAACACAGTTCATTACAAGCTTACTGATCTATGCTTCTGATGAAGTGACTTTTAGTCACGAAACGTGACTGCTTATACTTTTGTGTTTTAAAATGAAACTAAAAAGATTCATTCATTTTATTCAAGCTTGGTTTCCCCTATTCCTGATCCGATGATGCCATCCACACTTTCAAGTTTGTTCTGAATTTATTAATCTATGTCCCTCTTTTAGTTAATAATTCTACTTTTCTACTTGGATTTTAGGTCTGCACTGACAACTAGAGGGAAGGAGCTACTTCCTTCCAACTGAACTTAAGCATTTTCTAAGTATCTGGTCATGTCAGAGGTCTGACATGGCCCATCAATCTTTACCCAATTACGAAAATATCTTATGTGCTAAACTCCATGGGTCATATAGAGAGCTGTGTACAGGCAGGATCTCTTTAGATACACTAACTGTATTTTTAGTTAATCTGATTTAAATTTCAGCACATACTGTTGTGATGAAAACCAATTGTTTAAAAAATCTGTATCTATTGTTTTCAGGCTCGAGCTAAGCAGCTCTACAATGCTGGCTATACTAGTCTAGCACATTTAGCCAATGCTGATCCTGAGGTGATTGTAAAGAAAATTGAACATCTATCCAGACATCAGGCAAAACAGATAGTTTTCTCAGCCAAGGTAAATTAAATCATATGTTGATGTATACATTTAAGTACACATCAAAGATGTAATACCAAATGGGAACTAACTGGATAGCAAGAACTTTTCCCATTTAAAGGAATACTGTTGTTCCACATAATTCTCATTGTGTCTCATTTTTATTTACTGTGTGCTTTGCAAATAATTTTGACATCAGCGACCAGGTGGCACAAAATTTCTAATAATTGACATTGGCATGTTAGTTACTGCAGCCTTCTTTCAGGTAACCTGCTTTGTGGAAGAATAAGAGCAGTGTCAAGATCCCTTGCACTTTATTATATTTGGGGTATCATCCACTTGCTAAAATATAGGGCAACCCATGGGCACTTGCTATAGGCCCATATAAATGAGCCCAAAAAAAGTTGCTGACTTGGCTGATGTAATCCTCCGCCTTCCCCTCCCGCCGACAGGTTTACATAGGATTTAATTGTTGGCCTTAGGCCATCTATCAGATAAGTCCAGTGGCGTAATTATAAAGGAAGCAAACTCTGCAGTCACAGGGGGGCCTCAACTGCTTTCTCTATAGTTAACCCCCCTTCCCCAGCCACTCTCTTACCTGCAGTGGGTGGCAGGAAGTGGGCAGAGTCAGGAATTGGGTGGGAGGATGGGAATCTGAGTGTGCAGGGGCCCCTCTGAAGATTTTTTTGCAGGAGGGGGGGGCTGGCGCACTCTAGTTACACCACTAGATAAGTCCTAAAGGTGACTAAATCAGGCAAATACAGTATGTATCTGTTTATCGACAGCATTAGGCATATGGCACACAAACACAATATTTTAATGCTAGTGTAAAGTGAAGGAATTGCTGTCAAATTATGTAGGTCACGAGTGGCCATACTTTACTAATGTGAGATCTACTTTTAGTTGTCCCATTATGAGCTACATGCATAAAATATTGTTAGCAGTCTGTTCCCTGGAAAATATTACTTAGACATTGATTTATTAGAAAATGTATATTGTTATATTTAACAAATAATTATTTCTTATGTGACGTCAACATAATAAATATCTGAATGAAAAGCATGACAGAGGAGACATGTTGTTTATTGACAGTGTCTTGAGATCTACTGATCACCAGCTTAAAGTCTACTGGTAGATCCCGATCTACCTTTTGGGCACCCCTGAGCTAGGTCATCAGTGGAATTAAAGGTGATTGTGTAATGCTACATAGTGTATCGGTGGTAGCAAAGGTTAATAATATACTGCCTAGTGTATCAACAGTGAGGAAAGGCATGCTGTGATTGACAATGAATTTTAAACCATTTTCCTAGATGCTTGTAAATGAAAAGGCTGAAGCTCTTCAACAAGAAGTGGATGAACTAAGACTCCTGCCACCAGATCTCCCACCACTTATACCAGAAAATGGTGAAATTAATTAATGAAAGAAATAATATAATGATGTAATTATTGAACTCTAAAATCAAATGACTAGTAAAAACATTTCAGTGTTCCTTATATTGTAATTGTATTTTAGTTTAATACTTGTCCACCTACAGAGTAATCCAAAATACAGCAAAATATTAATTTACAGTGTACAATTCAACTAAACTTTTTTTTTTTTATATCTGATAATAAAGCTTATTTTAATGTCTGCAGATGCAGTGGGTAGCTTGTGCTTTTTCTCTGCAGTAAATCTGTATAAAACCACTTTCATTAACCTGTTTAGTGCCACACTAACACAAAACTGCGTTCTGTAGATAAAAGTACCTAAGTGCCACATATTCTACTTTCTTCAGCACGTGCTCTCCCCTGCCTGGACGACCAGTCAGGGGAGCAATTTTTAAAGCTGCTCATTCCCCAGCCGCTAGGCAACAAACACATCGGGGAAAAGATTTGCTCCTGGGGCACGATCGCCCTGGGACCCCATAGGTGCAGCAGAAAAATGTATGTAGACAAACACAATTTTGATTGACAATTTTTTTTGTTTTTTGCATCCTGTGTTTTTTGCCCAAAAATTTAGTTTGTATTATATTGCACTAGGAAATACTTTTTGTATGTTTTTTTCCGTAATTTTATTACATTTGTTGTGATTTTGGCTGAAATGAAGAGTGGGAGTGTTTGTTCATTCTCTCACAGGAAGTGGTCAGAGCACTGACTGGCAGGCTGAACTCTGCAGGGAAACCTTCTGTTCCCAGCCTGCACATAACTGTCTTATGCTGTTGCCTGATTTACATTCATTTATAACAACATACCTTAAATGTTCAACATAAAGCAGTAGAGGTGAAGTTTTATACAAACTGTAATAGTAATGTAATAATAATATTTTCTTTTATTTGAAGTATAACAGTTCCACAGCAAATAGGCATCAGTCACAATTGTACATGCCCATCTGGACATAATCTATAGTCCATAATGAATTGTTATACACTATACAACTCTCTATTACATTATAAAAGTTATACAAGAAGTGTACATTAGTATTTACTGTTATGATATTCCATAACAGCAGCTGTAGGTTTGTTTTCCTGCATATTGATAAGATGATCAGGTGCAGGGAGTTGCAAGGGAATAAATGCAGCTGTTCTGGGACAATTTATGACTAGGTGCTGGGAGTTGCAAGGGAAAATAAACTGTTCCCCAACAGCTGCATTGTCAGGCACAGGGAGTTGCAAGGGAATACATGTAGGTGTTCTGAAACAATTTATGATCAGGTGCGGGGAGTTGCAAGGTTGCAGCTGTTCTGGAACAATTTATGATCATGTGCAGGGAGTTGCAAGGGGAAATGCAGCTGTTGTGGAACAGTTTATGACAGTTTATGGCCAGGTGCAGTGAGTTGCAAGCTGTTCTGGAACAATTTATGATTAGGTGCATGAAGTTGCAAGGTAAAAATGCAGTTATTCTGGAATAATTTATGTTTAGGTGCAGGGAGTTGCAAGGGAAAAAATGCAGCTGATGTTTTGGAATTGTATAACATATATAACAGATGAATGGAGTTACAAAGGAAAACTGAAAAGATGTTGATTGCTTTTTGAATACAACATAATACTGTGTAGAAAATTACTATGGTATTCACACATGTAGTAGCAGATTATGTTTTATTTATACAGAGGTTGGCTTTTATTTTTTTCCCCAATTATTGCAGGGCAAGGGAAAAGAACAAACAGTGAAGGGAGGGGGTTAAATGAACAGGGCAGAGAGGGAGAGAAATGAACAGTGCAGGAAAGGGAAAAAAAGTAAGGGTTAACAGATATCTGCAGGAAAGGACTGAGTGTGACATCACAATCACGCCCACTCCTCCCTCAGTGGCTGCTGTGTGAGGCAGAAAGAGAAAGAGGCTTCAGAGTCCGATACTGGAAAGTCCTGGACAGGAAGTTGCAAAGGGGGAGGGCTGAGCACAGTTTTTAAGCTAAAACAGACATTTTGATCCAAAATAATAACTTTCAGTTATTACAGTTTTGCTAATTTAAGATGTGAGTCTAAGTTCTACCAAGCTTAAAAATTGCCATTTAAGATGTGAGTCTACGTTCTACCAAAAGACCTGTTATCTTATATTCTTACAATTACTTTTTTGTTTATCTCGAAATTGTTACAAAATAACAATTTGCGTCCTTACCGGTTAGCAGAACTGGCGGCTAAGCTAAGTGGGAGAGGAGAGGCTGCTTGCTGATGCTCGGAAGCACGTTGTTTCTGTTTCGGCTTTCTGTTGAAGTTACCTCAGCGTCCGCCATCTTAATGATTGTGCCTCTGGGACTAATTTTATTTTCGCTACTCATAAGGCAGTAGCTTAACAAGCAGTGTCATTAGCGAGCTAGCGGCTGTCGCTAAGTGTAATCTTACCGGATTCAGAAGCAGGGGGTTTCTATGCTCGGTTCTGTACTGACTTTGATGCGGCATTGGAACTAAATTACCTCAGCACCTGCCATTTCTGTAACCAAGCCTGTGGGCCCTGCAGACCAAATCTAGGTCAAGATCAAGATCTCCACTTCCTCCTAGAACAGGCAGTCTTCCGCACTCAAGTGAAGAAGACATGATCTCCGATACTTAAAGGAAAACTATACTCCCAAAATGAACACTTAAGCAACAGATAGTTCATATCATATTAAGTGGCATATTAAAGAATCTTCTCAAACTGGAATATATATTGCCCTTTTACATCTCTTGCCTTGAGCCACCATTTCGTGATGGTCTGTGTGCTGCCTCAGAGATCACCTGACCAGAAATACTACAACTCTAACTGTAACAGGAAGAAGTGTGGAAGCAAAAGACAGAACTCAGGGAGCACAGGGAATCCTACAATCCCAGGGGGCAGCCCTTATTTTTTAAAATGGCAATTTTCTATTTATGATTACCCAATGGCACATACTACTAGAAAAGTATATTATTATGAAAATGGTTTATTTACATGAAGCAGGGTTTTACATATAAGCTGTTTTATGCCATATCTTTTTATAGAGACCTACATTGTTTGGGGGGTATAGTTTTCCTTTTTCTTCTATATGACCCTGTAGTCATATTGAATCTACAGGATCATATTGAATTATGCTAGCTGTTTAACTCATCTCATAAAGAGAGAGTTTTTAGTTTTTCCGTAGGGAAAAAAGGAAGTGCCTTATTTATTACACCTAATCTGTTATTAGGTTTTATAAGTCACTGTTTTTCAGTTCTATATGCTATTTCTAAATCTGCTCCGGCTCAACTTTCAGGTTGATGTTCTCACCTAGATCAAATTCTTTGTCCTTTGTTTCCTGGAATGTTAATGGATTGAAAGTTTAAAGAATACCAAATGTGACATAGCATTCCTACAAGAAACCCATCTTAATGGTTCAGAGAATGCTTGGTTGAAAAAAGATTGGGTTTGGGTGCTAGCCTTTTCTCCTGCTGTTAATAAAAATTGTGGAGCAGCTATTTTATTCCATTGTAAATTGAATGTTGCTATAACAAAGTCAGTTGAGGATGAGCTTGGCAGATTTATTTACACTGAAGTACTCAATGATGTTGTGTGGCACTTATGTTCCGTATATGCTCCAAATAGTTCTAAATCTGATTATTTTAATTGGCTCAAAAAACAAATTTCTCTGCTTCCTGCTAACAATATAATTCTGGCAGGGGATTTGAATGAGTCCTTTCTTAGTTCTTTAGACAGATCTGATTGGAAATTGAATAATCCTTGTAAGAAGTCTATGCAGAGATACTAACCTTAATGATATTTGGAGACTTGTTCACCCTGCTGAAAAAGATTTTACCTTTTTCTTATCTGCTCATCATGTAGGTACAAGAATAGATTATTTTCTAATTTCCAATAATCTGATAAATAGAACTATTGAAGCAATTATAGGAGACATTAATATCTCAGACCATGCATCAATCTCATTTGTGGTCTCCATTTCACCTGCTCCTAGAAACTTGGTCCTTCGCTTAAGGATAATCCAGACTTCATAAAGCTGCTACATAGCAGATGGGATTTGTTTCTCAAGGAAAACAAAATACATTCTAAAAATTCATCCTTATCAT
The DNA here is from genome assembly GCF_017654675.1 of Xenopus laevis. Lineage (NCBI taxonomy): Eukaryota > Metazoa > Chordata > Amphibia > Anura > Pipidae > Xenopus > Xenopus laevis. The sequence goes on along the minus strand of NC_054372.1, from coordinate 75,583,060 downwards.
GGGAAACTTGGAAGGCAGTGGCTAGAGGGGAAATATCTTCCTTTAAATCTCACTTCTTTAGAAAAGTTCACAAAAATGTTCTTGAGTTGAGTAAAAGACAAAGTATCTCTTACATTTGATTTAAACGACATCCCTCATTTGAGAATGCTGAAAAATATAAGAATATTTTAGATGAACTTAAAGTATGGATTAAATTGAGACAAGATTTTTTTGCATCTTTCGCAGGCTAGGCTTAATAACTTAAGTAACAAAGCAAATAATTTGCTTTTTAATCTCACTAAGGCTGAAAATAAGCAGGCTAAATTTATTGAGATTAAAGATACTCATGATCAGATAACAAATAATCCAAATAAAATTGTAGGCATTTTCAAAGATACTGTATATATAAAAATTTGTACTATAATCCAAATATAAACTGAGAAAATGCAAAAATTCTTTGAAAATTGTAAAATTTTCGAAAGGTCAGTTGGAAAAGCTAAATAGTTAAATTTCCTCAGAGGAAGTGTCCACTGTTATTAATAATCTGAAAAGGCAGGTGGTCCTGATGGCCTAACTCATCCTTTCTACAAAATTATGAAAGATAAAATCTCACCTTTTTTAACAAACCTATTTAATGAAGTCTACCTTCTAGTGAAATACCAAATCTTAGAGTCATCCCGAAAAAAGACAAAGACTTATCCCTTCCCTCCTCCTATAGGCCTATTTCCTTATTAAATGAAGATATCAAGATATTATCCAAGGTCCTTGCCGATAGGTTTTCTTTCATTCTTCCCTCTATAAACTCCGAGGCCCAAAAAGGTTTTATTAAGAATAGGTCAGGAGTAAAGAATATTAGGGCTCTGATCCATAGCTTATATTTCACCAAAAGACATAAAATCCCCAGTTCTATTCTTAATATTGACGCTAAAAGGCGTTTGATAATATTACCTATCATCTATTAATTTGCCTTAAAAAATTTGGTATCACAGGACCCTTTTTCCAATATATCAAATATCTTTACAAAAATCCCAGAACTCAAATATTTTTGGGGGGAGCTAGGTCGCCACCTTTTGAAATATTTAAAGGGACGAGACAGGGCTGTCCTTTGTCCCCCCTTTTATTTAATATTGCATTAGAACCGCTAATTCGTTTCCTTGATCAATGCAAGTTAATTTCGGGAATTACCAATAATAGTAGACATCTCAAGGTATTAGCTTTTGCCGATGACTTATTATTAACTTTAAAAAATCCTAAATCTTCACTTAAAGGGATACTGTCATGGGAAAAAAAAATTTTTTCAAAATGAATCAGTTAATAGTGCTGCTCCAGCAGAATTCTGCACTGAAATCCATTTCTCAAAAGAGCAAACAGATTTTTTTATATTCAATTTTGAAATCTGACATGGGGCTAGACATTTTGTCAATTTCCCAGCTGCCCCATGTCATGTGACTTGTGCTCTGATAAACTTCAATCACTCTTTACTGCTGTACTGCAAGTTGGAGTGATTATCACCCCCTCCCTTTTCCCCCCAGCAGCCAAACAAAAGAACAATGGGAAGGTAACCAGATAACAGCTCCCTAACACAAGATAACAGCTGCCTGGTAGATCTAAGAACAACACTCAATCATAAAAACCCATGTCCCACTGAGACTCCTTCAGTTACATTGAGAAGGAGAAACAGCAGCCTGCCAAAAAGCATTACTCTCCTGAAGTGCAGGCACAAGTCACATGACATGGGGCAGCTGGGAAATTGACAAAATGTCTAGCCCCGTGTCAGATTTCAAAATTGAATATAAAAAAATCTGTTTGCTCTTTTGAGAAATGGATTTCAGTGCAGAACTCTGCTGGAGCAGCACTATTAACTGATTCATTTTGAAAAAATTTTTTTTTCCCATGACAGTATCCCTTTAAGGTTGTTTTTGATTTATTCCAAGACTTTCAGTCTTTCTCTGGCTATAAAATTAATGTTGAGAAATCGGAAGTAATGAATATATATGGTTATTTTTCTAATTCTTTAATTAAGAAATTCCAACTTAAAAACCCAAATAATCAGATCAAATATTTAGGATTAATAATTCCTTCAGATCTAATTAATTTATACTCTTTGAATATTACTCCAGCCTGTCAAAAGGTTTTTTCCATGTGTGAAAAATGGGACGAGCACTCTTTTTTAAATCTATGATATTTCCGAAGATAACATATCTATTAATTTATCTCCCTTTTCTTATAAAACACTATGATATTAAGAAGCTTGACTCTGCTTTAAATAAATTTATTTGGAACGGTAAAAAAACAAAAATTGTCCTTTATAAATTGAGAGCTCCAGTTAAACTTGGAGGATTAAACCTTCCTGATTTCAGAGCTTTCAATTTATCAGCCCTCACAAGGCAATAAATTTACAAACCCTGACATTGAGATCTTTCAAGAACCCTTCTTTGATATATAATCTGTTTTACATAGCAAATGGGGTAGTGTTACCTATGACTTCTTAATAGGAATCCTATTTATCGTGATTCTATATTTGTGTGGAAACATTTATTTTCTCAACATAGGTATAGTTATACAGAAACCCCTTACATGCCAGCCAAACTCTTACTCAAACCCTCAGATTATCAAAAGTCTGATACTTTTATATATTCAACTAAGAGAAAGTTACTGGTTTTAGTAAAATACAAATGTGATCCTCTTAAAAAAACTTTAATATCTTGGTCAAAACTCAAAGAAAAGTACAAGCTTCAGGATTCTGATATTTAACTTGTCAATGTGGTCTTTCTCTGCTACACCATAACAAAAACCTGGTGTTAGTTGACCACAAGCTAGCAGACAGTTTGGCAGAATTTCTGGAACTCCCTGGTTTGATCTCTGTTAGCTCTCTATCTTAAAAATTTTGGAATGTTTATACTACAGACTGTTTATAGTACAGACTACACCCGTTATCAAAACCTTCCATTAAATGGACTGAATAGTTACATTGTCAAGTGTCTCCCTCAGATTTGGGGAAATCTATTAAATTTTAGCAGAAAGTTGGAGGATACAACACTTTAAGCTTATCCACCAAGGCTATGGAAAAGAAAATCAAAAAATTCCTCTAATAGCTCTATTTCATATTGTCCTAAATGTGACAAGACTAATGTGTCACTTTTCCATTATTCATGGTCCTGTCCAAAGATTGATCTATTTTGAAGGGACGTCACTAGTTTTCTGAATTATAAATTGGAGATAAAAATTAAATTGTCTCCGTGCTTCGCTTTGTTACATCTAGATAATATAATGTTTCCTTCAGTCCCTAAGACAAATTTTATTTCCAATGAAAATAAATTATTGATAGTTTTTTTTCTAGCTGCTTCTAGGAAAGCTTTATTTAATTCCTGGTTACAGAAAGAACCCCCCTCTTTATCAGACCATTTCTTATATTAACCAGCTTAGCTGGCAAGAAGCCTTATTAACTAAAACCAAAGGGAATAAGTCCAAACATTCTTTTAGACTGATTTGGTCTCCTTATTTTGAAATTTGTAATTCTAAGACTAAGAACATTTGCTGTCATACTGATTTTATTTGTTTAATATGAAAATCGAATAAAATGTTTTCAAACAAAAAGTCCAGCTATTCCGTCTACCAGTAAAATGATATTTGAAGTGTCTGATCCTAATATGTTATCTTCAGTTTTACATGATGTCCCTAAAGATCAAAGCCAACATGATGATGTTGTGGAATATCACAATCAGAAATGTATGTGGAGGATAAATCAGAAGAAACAAGAGAGGACATTTTGGAAGTCTCAGGCACAGACTGACGACAGTATAGTATTAAGTCTCTCACTACTAAGAGACTCTAGATTATGGATGGATATTAGAGCAAGATTAAGGGACTTTTTTTTATACTGCATGGGCTACAGCAAGTAATGTGCTTTCATTATCCAGAGGATGAAAGCAGAGTTTTCACTGGCAGCATTATTGGCATCAACTTCCAAACTTAGAAACCACAGAGCGAGAGAGGCTTATGTATTGGAAAGCAAGAATGCTGCGTTTTGTTTTTGGTGCAAGATATTTCCACCTAAATGTGCTCTGACTGTACTTTGTTCTACAGGATAAAAGAACTGGAAGAACCTTGCTAGAAATTTGAGAATATAAATAAAGATCATATTGAATCTGAAACTTAGCCCTGGAAAAATGTGGTTGATTTTGCTTGGTAAAACACTGGCCATTCAAAACCTTGCTTTTGATGGTAAGTCAAATAAGCTTTTTGCACCAAACCAAACAACTTTCTTAAATTTGTGGAGGCAATATGTGAATTTGATGGGGGTTTTTTTTGAAACTCACAATCATTATTTTGGGAGTTTAACACAAAATGAGATTATTCAGTTACTAGCTCTTCAAATCAAGCAGATGATCTTGGGACATTTATCTGCAGCAAAATACTACTCAGTCATTCAAGACTGTACCCCTGACATAAGCCTTAATAGTGCAGTTTGTAGAAAGTACTGGAACCCTGCTGTCGTTAATATAAAAGAAAACTTTTTGGGATTTATTGAAGTCAATGATACCACAGGAGCTAGTATGACAAATGTCTTCATTCACTACTTCATTCAAAACTATAGGCCAGTTAGTCTGACGTCAGTATTAGGAAAGCTTTTCGAAGGGTTAATAAAGGATAAGATACTGGACTTCATAGCAAATCATAATACTATGAGTTTGTGCCAGCATGGTTTTATGCGTAATAGATCTTGCCAGACTAACTTAATTTCTTTTTACGAGAATGTAAGTAGAGACCTCGATTCTGGGATGGCAGTGGATGTGATTTACTTAGACTTTGCTAAAGCATTTGATACAGTGCCACACAAAAGGTTACTGGTTAAATTAAGGAATGTTGGCCTGGAACATGGTATTTGTACCTGGATAGCGAACTGGCTAAAAGATAGACTACAAAGAGTGGTGGTAAATGGAACATTTTCTAATTGGACCAGTGTTGTTAGTGGAGTACCACAGGGCTCTGTACTAGGTCCCTTGCTTTTCAACTTGTTTATTAATGACCTGGAGGTGGGCATTGAAAGTACTGTTTCTATTTTTGCAGATGATACTAAATTGTGCAGAACTATAGGTTCCATGCAGGATGCTGCCACTTTGCAAAGTGATCTGTCTAAACTGGAAAACTGGGCAGCAAACTGGAAAATGAGGTTCAATGTTGATAAATGCAAGGTTATGCACTTTGGCAAAAATAATATAAATGCAAGTTATACACTAAATGGCAATGTGTTGGGAGTTTCCTTAAATGAAAAGGATCTAGGGGTCTTTGTAGATAACACGTTGTCTAATTCTGGGCAGTGTCATTCTGTGGCTACTAAAGCAAATAAAGTTCTGTCTTGCATAAAAAAGGGCATTAACTCAAGGGATGAAAACATAATTATGCCTCTTTATAGGTCCCTGGTAAGGCCTCATCTGGAGTATGCAGTGCAGTTTTGGACTCCAGTCCTTAAGAGGGATATAAATGAGCTGGAGAGAGTGCAGAGACGTGCAACTAAATTGGTTAGAGGGACGGAAGACTTAAATTATGAGTGTAGACTGTCAAGGTTGGGGTTGTTTTCTCTGGAAAAAAGGCGCTTGCGAGGGGACATGATTACACTTTACAAGTACATTAGAGGACATTATAGACAAATGGCAGGGGACCTTTTTACCCATAAAGTGGATCACCGTACCAGAGGCCACCCCTTTAGACTAGAAGAAAAGAACTTTCATTTGAAGCAACGTAGAGGGTTCTTCACAGTCAGGACAGTGAGGTTGTGGAATGCACTGCCGGGTGATGTTGTGATGGCTGATTCAGTTAATGCCTTTAAGAATGGCTTGGATGATTTTTTGGACAGACATAATATTAAAGGCTATTGTGATACTAAACTCTATAGTTAATATAGGTATGGGTATATAGAATTTTAATTAAAAGTAGGGAGGGGTGTGTGTATGGATGCTGGGTTTTCATTTGGAGGGGTTGAACTTGATGGACTTTGTCTTTTTTCAACCCAATTTAACTATGTAACTATGTAATGCTTGGAGGAACTTGGCATTGACATAAAAAATATGTGAGGGCAAGGTTATAACAAGTTCTATTAAACTTTTAACATGCATAAAGCTAATTTGTTTACCTGAAAATTTCACAGCACTAATAAAGCTTGTGGGAAGGAGAAGAGGTAAAAATAGGAGCCAAATGTCAAACTAAAAGTATTATTAGATTCAAACTTTTCTTGAAATGGAGTAAGGAAGGCAAGTTACAAGAACAGCTTGCTAAAAAGTCTCATGATATTTTTTTATTTTGTAAAGTGTTCAGTCAGATTGTTGAAATTGTTTAACTGTTGAGGTTACAAATGACTAATTTTATTTGAATAATTTACTGGTAATGGTAAGTGCTCTCTTTTTATTGTTAGTAATGACTATGGGAGTTTTATTCCCTGTACAGTTCTTGTGTGATAACTGCCTAATATACTTTAGATTAATTATTAAGTTTTTTTTTTTTTTTAATCTCTCTAGGTTAAAAAAAAGACAATACATGGTCTGTCTACAAATACATGGTAACACATTAAGGGTAATTTATTTATCCTGTAAGAGAAAGGCATGGTGCGTGGCTTGGGGCGTGACACTGGGCATGGCAGGGGGGCGCGCCATGCTTTCGCCCCAGGCAGCAGAAAGGCCAGAATCACCCCTGTACAGGTTTTGCAGTTAGGGTAGTGAAAACAACCAAACATCTTCTCAACCATGTTTCATTTGATAACTCTTAATGGGATCATTCTTTACTAAAGTAGTGAGTCATCTGCTGTGAAAACTATTGTACGTTGTACTATAAATTATGTGTTTACTGTCCTTACTCACCGTATGCTCATTACTTAACCTATTCTGAGCTTGTTGTAGGGCCTGTTTCAGCACTCCTTCAGGGTAACCTCTCGCCCTAAACCGTGTCCACATCTCGCTTAGATGTTGTTTAGCTATTATCGCATCAGAATTATTTCTTATTACCCGACAAAATTGGGAAATAGGTAACAATCTCTTCATCGAGTCTGGGTGACAGCTTTTATAATGCAACAAAACATTTTTGTCTGTAGGTTTGAGAAAAAGCTTAAAATCTAAATGTTGATCATTCCTCCATATCTCAACATCTAAAAATGGAGACGCTGTTTAGGAAGCTCAAAAGTAAATTTAACTGGACTGTCAAGAGCATTAAGTTCAGCCAACATCATATGAAACTATTCCTCCGTGCCACCCAACAATCATATCATCAATGTAGCAATGGAAGAAGAGCAATTTATCACCATAAATAGGTATTATAAAAGTTTTTTCAAATTGATGCATAAATAAATTGACGTATGAGGGAGGCACTGTCGCTCCCATTGCTGTACCTGACACCTGGAGAAAATAATCATACTCAAAGCGAAAATAATTCATAGTGAAAGACAAATTTAACAAATCAAGTACAAAAGGTATAAAGGGACCTTCATAGTTTTCAAAATCCTCTAGTGAATGTTTAACCACTTCTATGCCTGCCAAGTGTGAAATGCAGGTATAAAGACTAACCACATCCATACTAGCCAATAAACAATCACAATCTGTTGGAATCTCAATTGATTTTATACATTCCAGTAAATTAGGAGCATCTCCAAATGTGGGAGTATTTTGGATGACCGGTTGGAGGACTGTATCTAAATATATGCCTATTGGCTGTAGTTATGAGCCTCTTCCTGACACAATTGGACGCCCTGGTGGTTTGTGCAGGCATTTGTAAACCTTAGGCAAAGTGCATAGCACAGGGCAAATTGGATACTCCTCTGTTTAAGAAAATATTTCAAAAAGTGATATAGTCCATCTTAACTGCATCATCAACAGTCTCAAAAACCTCCATCTTAAATTGTATTACAGGGTCCTTTTCTGGATCATAGCTTGCAAACATTTTGATAAATTGCGATAGACCACATTGCCCCATTGAGAAGAGGTGGAGGTATGTCTTAATTACTTCTCCAGAGGGAGGTATTCTGGATTAAGAAACTTTGTTACATTTATATGAGGCACTAGACAGAGACATTGACACAATGTATTATCCTACTGTTTTTGCCTCTGATCACATGACAGGGGAGGAGGCTCTGGGTTGGGTGAGTGCAATGTGATTTTATCTATTTAAACGTACACTTTTAGAGTTAATATGTGGTCTTAGAAAAGGACCGAAAAGTTGACCTTTTAAGATGTGATTGATAAAATTTGTGATTTTTTTTTTAAAAAGCTCCCAGTGTGCACTTTGCCTCTTTTGAACAGCCTAGTTGAATAAAACAGCAGCATAATTAAGAATGGCCACACACCCTCAATAAAAAACAAGTTTGTTACTTCTTGGGTATCACTTTGTATTACAGGATGTGTATTTCTCATTTTACCACCATGACCTCTACCTTGACAAACCTAACAAAAGTTAGACGTCAGATGGGTGGTTTAAGGGCAGTATTATTCCAAGTTCAGAATGAGGAAAACCATCTAGTGGTATAGAAAGTAGAAAGCTTGATTGTGAAAAAAGTAAATATGCTGTTATTGAGTGCATGTGTTTAGCCATACAGTGGGCACTAAAAGCTAAAGATATTACCTCTTGGGGAGATGCATTGACCTCATTACTGTTGCACCCCTGGATGGTCCAAAAGGAGATTTTTACACTGGTGCATATCTAGGATCGTTGTCAAGAACCTCACCTTCCATTAGAACCAAATCTACAGTAATTGTGTTCAGAATAATAGCAGTGTGTTGAATAAGCGAATAAAGCTCAAAAGCCTTATAATAGCTTTTATATCCATACACGCATATGCATTGGGAACAGTGCACATTCCATTCCAAAACATGAAGAAAAATGGATCAAATTTGTGTTATTCCTTTACAGAAAGTGACGAAACTTGTGCTGTTCCAAAAAATAGCAAACATTCACTGTATAAACTGAAAAATGTTTCAAGATTTTGCTTTCCTTTGAATCACTGAACTAATATTTAATTGTATAACTACTGTCTGAGAACTGCTGCACATCTGTGTTACATGGAGTCAACCAACTTCTGGTTTTCTTGGTTTTGCCTCAGAAACTGTAATTTTGAGGTCACCCTACAAGTTTTATATTGAAATAAGGTCCAGGTCTATTGGAATAACATCAGTGTTGCTCGTTTACTGGTATGTTTGGGGTTGCTGTCTTGCTGAAACACCCATTTCAAGAGTATTTTCCCTTTGGCATAAGGCAACATGACCTATAAGTTTTTTGATGTATTGAAACTGAGCCATGATCCCTAGTATGCAATAAATTGGCCCAACACCATAGTATGAGAAACATCTCCATGTTATGATGCTGGTCCACCATGCTTCACTATCTTCACAGTGTACGGAGGCCCCTAGACCCTGCTTTCATCAGTCCACAAAATGTTGCTCCATTTCTCTTTAGGCCAGTCAATGGTAAATTGTAACCTGTTCAGCATGTCTTTTTTTTTTTTTTAACAATGGAACTTTGCAGGGGCTTTTTGCCTATAGCTTGGTTTCACATAGGTAGCTTCTAATTGTAACAGTACTCACAGGTAACTTTAGACCTTCTGATCTTCCTGAAGCTGATCTATTCGAATGGTAGTTTTCAGTTTTCTTCCATGTTTTTCAGGTTTTGGTTGCTATTTTAAAGCTTTTGAGATCAATTTTTGCTGTGCAGCCAATCATTTTCTACACTTCTTTATATGTTTTACCCTCTCCAATCAACTCTGTTCTTCTGAACAATGTATGGAACAACCCATTTTACTCAGATTTTCAGAGAGAAATGCACTGTAACCAGAATGCACAACATTTGCTGCCTTCCTTCCTTAAATAAGGACCATAATTGACACCTGTAATTTTTTAACAAGCCTCAATTATTGATTCAATTACACAGAATCAGCAGCATGCATGTCATGACTGTTAGTTTTCTATTACTCTACTACTAGTAAATTATTTGCCACGTAGAAATACAATTTCTACCAAAAACAGTGATTGATCAGGTTAGTGATGTTGGACAGTTATTATTCTGACCACAACTGTATATAACAATTAACATTTGGCAATCGGTGTGCAGTTACCACATACGCTGTGACATCAGAATATCCCACTCACCACCAAAAAGCATAGAACATCCTTTTAGCAAGAAATATTACATCCACATTATATTTAAAAACCAAAAGGAGGAATACAATTTGTTTTTTTGTAATATGTATATATCATATATGTCCAGAATTAAAGGGGTTGTATTATTGGCTATTTTCTGGTTGGAGTTGCACTAATAAGACACCAGTGTTCGGCCAAGCAAAATTGCGCAAAAGGCTGCTGCCGATTGCACTTGCCCCCCCATATGCACATGATCGCACACAAAAGCTAGAGAGTGAGGAGTGGGCGATGGAATAGAGGATGGCCATCCTACAGGACTCTAAACTAATGGTAGGCATGCACAACACCCCCCCCCTCTCGGACCACAAGGCATGTGCCTCTTCTGCTTACCCTAGTTCTGACCCTAATAGGGCCTGCAGCTCTTTGAAAGTGTCCTAAAGTTTAAGACTGCTAGTGGACTGTCTGTCCTAGTAACAGACAAATTACAAAATAAATAAAACACAGACAAACACTACTTGAAGTTAAACTTGGTGTTGCAGACTCTCTTGTGTGCTGCTGACTTAAAAATCATGTTACATTATAATTTGAGATCACATACTTTATTCTACATGATACAAATTGGACAATGATTTTCACATGTACCCAGTAAAATAATAAAAATTGGTCATGTGTTTTATAAAACAATACTGGTTTCCAGAATAAAAATATATTTTATCAAACACAATTATCACTGGAGAATTTCTTTGTGAATTTTACAAAGTCCAAAAATAAAAACAAAGTTATATGAGTTATATTGGATTAAAAACATGCTAGTTCTTGGTCCATCATCTAAAAGAGGAAGCAGGGACTGTTCCTTTGCAGGGCGGTATGAAATCTCGGAGAAACTATTTTTTATACCCCAAGCTTGTTGGCCTGGGTTAGAACTACTTTTAGTACTGGCATAAAAGCAGATGTTTCACTAAAGTTACTGGTGCTCACAATGTGGGTGTGTATATTTAGTCCTTCTGTGTAGTTTAGAGATTCAATACTTCTGGCAATGTTGTGCAATCCTGCAATTATTGCAGAAGAAAGCTGAAAAAAAGCAAGTAGCATGATAAAGTTAGAACAAAAGACTAAGTTGTATTGTATTTGTAGCATTACTTAAACATGATATTAAACGGTTTTCTTTTCACATGATGACAAAAACAATCATTAAAAAACATATCAAACTATTTAACACAGAACTAAAGAATATCTTAAAATGATATTAAAAACAGTAATCAGCTGCTAGCTTCCCTTTCAGATGCAATATGTTTAATTCTACCACAGAGAACTAAACCCTCCACACATTTTCCTAACTCTTGCCACCCCTGCATAGTTGATGAGTGCACAAATTGGATGCTGCATTGAAATTACAAATACCTGCCTAGAGTCTAGAGTAGCAGGCTTCCCCAGTTTATGAAAATGTATCACTTTGTGGCCATTTTGATTCCCTTTACTTACTTTAGTTATTTAAATTCTAATCAATCTAATAAAATGAAAAACAAATCACTTTTTTTTCAGTTCTATTGTCCACTAGTTCAAGTCCCAGCAATTTAATGAACTTGGGTCATAGCTATGTTTTTCATAAAAAATGTCGCTGCAACTGCCTTGATCAACATTAATAATACATTGATATATTCGGAAAATACAGTTTCTGAAAGGTCTTGCCAATGTATTGATATTTGCAAGTGTTCACATAAATATCATACTTACCGTATATACTCGAGTATAAGCCGAGTTTTTCAGCCCCCAAAATATGCTGAAAAAGAATGGTCGCCGGCATCCAAAAACGAGACGCCGGCACCTCCAATGTGAGCAGAAACCCTCAATTTTTTGATTGAAACTTACCAGAAGCTGCTGCATTTCTCACCCTCGGCTTATACTCGAGTCAATAAGCTTTCCCAGTTTTTGGAGGTAAAATTAGGTACCTCGGCTTATACTCGGGACGGCTTATACTCGAGTATATACGGTACTAAGCATGAAAAAAAAAATATTTAATCTTGCATTGCCTCCCTGTTCTGACGGCTGTAAAGCTATCGCACCTGGACATGGCTTACAGTACTCCTGCACTCTAAAAAAAAGAAAAATTCAACCAAACTCCCTAACCCAATTCTCCATAATTTACCAATAAAACGTCTAAAAAAAAAAATGGTCAGAAAAAAAGTCGAAAACTCAAATTTATCGGATTATAAAACGTAAACCAACGCAAACAGCCCGAAATTATGACGAATCCTGAAGGTAAAAAACATGTTCCAATTTTTTTGTCATTAACTTCTACATGACTTCTCCAGGTGCTTGAGTTTTGTTGGATTCCAATTCTTAGCAGCTTCAGAGCATAATAAATGTTAAAAAATCGAGTTTCTTTTACTCTAAAAAGTCGAGTTTTTCCCCTTTCATAACTTGATAAAAAAATTTGAGGTTTAATAAGGAGGTCCCTTATTGTATCCAAAGAGTGTGAGGGTCTCCAAAAATAAAGAAACAAATGTAAAAAGTAGAAAAATTTATTAGGACATGAAGACCTAACGCGTTTCATGCCTATAGGGGCACTTACTCATAAGCCTATGAGTAAGTGCCCCTATAGGCACGAAACGCGTTAGGTCTTCATGTCCTAATACATTTTTCTACTTTTTACATTTGTTTCTTTATTTTTGGAGACCCTCACACTCTTTGGATACAGTGTTTTTGGTTTTTGCACCTTGGGACTGAGGTGAACTGTGAGTGTTTTTCTCCTTATTATTTCTTCTATTATACATTTTTGTATCTTTACTCATTTAATATTTATTTGTTGAGTGGTACCATAGATACTTTTTTGTGGCAGTCGCACAAACCAAAGTACTTTCGGTCCCTTATTGTTTCCAATAGAAATGTTTATAGGGTTCTGATTGGCAGGGCTCATGACTAAGCACCCTGAGGGGTGCGAAACGCGTAGGGTGGATGGAGATACAGCTATATTTTTAACTTTTCTATCAATAAAATAATTCATAACTGAACATCTCTGGTCCTGTGGATCCGTTTTTGTGCCAGTCAGCTCCGCCTTCCAATGTTTTTATTTATTTACAGAGTCACCAAATCAGGGGAAAGCTACAGATATGATATTATATATCCCAAAGAAACGTTAAGGGACTTAAGAGGACCCTTGGAATGTAGTAAATATCCAAAAGACCAAATGAGTTACAAATTGAGAATATTTACTGCAAAATGTTATCTTGATGTTGTGTACCACCACAAGCTTAAATCAACTGGTGTACAAGAGGTGAAAGAGTTTAGGGTTGGCAGCCACAGGACCTGGAACCCTATCAGTGCACAATAAACTATATATAAATTAGTATAATCTACTGTTTGGTCATTTCTCTATGGGAGCAAATTGTAAATTATATAGTGGATAATGTACCCCCTACGGTGATTTATAAAGATATTATGTCACCAAGGAGTTATGTGACCATATAATATTATACAGGTCACATAACTCCGAGGTGACTACTAATATCTTTATAAATTTAAATAGGGGGTACATTATGCATTATAATCTACAGTTTTTATGTGCCTTACAATGTAAAGAATGGCTTCACTTACATACTTCTAAATGACACTTACTAGTATGCTATGCTTTTTGCCCCTTCCCTTGCTGATTTTAGTTTTCTCCTTATGTTTCCCTGTAGTTCTTTTTGGAGTTAAAGGACCAGTAACAATTTTTTTTTAAATTAGTTTGCCCCTAACGAAAATAAACACCAGTAAACATTTCAGTTTAAATTCACATGGGGGCAGATTTAAATAGGGTCGAATATCGAGGGTTAATTAACCCTTGATATTCGACCATTGAAGGATTTAGAGCAAATCGTTCGAATCAAACGATTTTTCATTCAAATGGTCGAATAGTCGAACGATTTGTAGTTCGAATCGTTCGATTCGAAGGTCGAAGTAGCCCATTCGATGGTCGAAGTAGCCAAAAAAAACATTAGAAATTCAAAGTTTTTTTCCTCTATTCCTTCACTCGAGCTAAGTAAATGGGCCCCATAGTCTTTATTAAGAAATAACTCACCGATCAAAAGGATCGCCTTTTCTGAAGAGGAGCGGAAGCAGAGTATCGTGAGTTATTTCTTAATAAAGACTACGTGAATTTAAACTGAAATGTGTATTGGTGTTTTTTTTTCGTTAGGGACAAACTATTTTTTTTTTTTTAAATTATGTTACTGCTCATTTAAGTACCTTTATTTGAATTTCTCTGACCCTTGTGTTCTTGCATGCCCTGGTTTACAGTTGCAGGCTGAGATAGGTGGAGGGGGAGTTGGACTGAGATTGAGATTTGGGATTGAAAGTGGGAGGGGGTAGCGAAAATTGAGACATTGGTGGAAGGGAGGGAGACTGAAGAAACACCATGGAGTGAAGAAGCCTGACAGAGCTGACATGGGGAGCGGGAGGGAAACTTGAGAAGGTGGATGCCCGGAAGGGAGGAGGAGCAAGACTGGCAAGAGGCCGTGGAAAGGGAACCGGAAGACTGCAGTGGCAGCATGTGAGGGGAGAAGCTGCACGGATTGAACTGTCAGCAGCCGGAGAAAGATCTGTATAGTTAAGTGAAAGCAGGGAGCGCATCAGCTGGATTATGCTAGCGGTGAGCCTGGCAGTCAGAAACGGGAGGGAGACAAAAGTGTAAGGGAAGGCTGCAGAGCAAGAGCAGCAGCAGGAAATATCTCTGTTATATAAACGGCGCGTTCTGACGCATGAACGTGCCGTTTAGAAGGATATAATTTACAGTCTGGTCCCATAGGGAAATGACCAGACTGTAGATTATATCCTTATTAACAGCACACTCATGTTATTATAAACATGACATTTATAACATAGTGATCTCTTCTAGACTTGCTCCACTTGCACACTTAGCATTAGGAAATATTCACAGTTAATGAACTGTGCTTTAAAAAAAGAAAAAAACATTACTCTGTGTTTAAGCCTACATGCTAGGCACCCACTGCATAGCTGGTTATGAAGTCTCTTTTCCATGTATCTTAGCATTCCATCTTTACTTAAAGAAGAAGGAAAGGCTAAAATTAAGTAAGCTTTATCAAAAAGGTCTATATAAATAGACCAGTAAATCATAGTTACATAGTT